>NC_062221.1:130244182-130583214 GCF_902686445.1 Sciurus carolinensis | reverse complement strand
TAGTGGGAGCCTAGTGGCCTGGGCATAGGTGACTCTTCAGGTCCTAGGCACTTGGGCCTGCTGGCTGGGTGGCTTTGCACTCTGTGGCTTGGGGCTCCATGACTCAAGGCTTCAGATCCTTGTCTGCCACCAAAACTGAAAACAAGAAAGAGTTGCTCTGCCCACCTCTCCTCTCATATTGGGGTCAATTCAAGCAGGAAGGAGCCTTCTTACCAGCCATGGATATGAACTCCACTCTGGTGGCGTTGCAAGGCCTGGTTGTGTCTGAAGTCAAGTACTGAGTGTCCCTCTCCTGGACCTCCCTCTCCCTAGTGCCTGCTATTTTAATGCATAGAAAGTCTGCCCCAAACAGGCAACTCTTCAAGACAAGAGACCCTGCCCCTCTGCTGTGCTTCCACAAAAACCCATACTGCCCCCGTTACAGTTTTGACCAGAAACTATCACCTCTTGCCATAAATAGTGAACACTGTCCCAGGCAGAAGCACCTTCTTAGTAATTCTAGAGGTTAGGGGAAGAGGTTTTCCTATTTCCCTTGCTTTGCCAACACAGATTGTCTTTTGGGGAGAGGGCAATCTAAAATTGCTCCAATTTAACACCTGTGGATTCAGAATTAATTCTTCTACACGCTTTTTTCTTTCTTCCAGCATTGGGAATGGAACCCAGGGCTTCACGCATTGCTGGGCAAGTACACTGCCCCTGAGCCACCTCCCCGGCTTCTTTCACAGACACTTTTAAGCTCTATGGCAGCCCTGACACATCGGCCCTGCCCCATTAGATGTGGGATATGACTGGTTGACTCACTGACTCATTGACACTGGTTGCATCTGTCCCTGTAGGGCTCTGGTTTCAGAAGGCCTTCAGAAAGGACTTCTACGCAGTCTGGGGAAGGTGAGGAGTCCCTGGTCATTTCTGCACAGTGGCTTTTGTTTACCTTGGCTAAGGTGACATCATGTGAATGAGTAAATCTCTTCACCTGGGTACTGGGCTTTTCTCTGAGCATTTAGAGCCTTTTAAGTGTCATATATGAGTTTGCTTACATGACCAGTCTGGGCCCATGTTTTCATTCTCTGGCATTGGTCACCCAGTGATCAGTTTCAGATCCATAAAAATGTGACCAGAAGCAAGGACAGGGGCCTGGACTGCCCCTGGGGCCACTGTGTTCCAGGTACAGGAGCGAGAACAGGGTCATGAGGGAGAGTGTTTGCTTGGGTCGCCCCTCTCTGCTCTGAGGCCTGAGAGGAGGAGATGCCTTCCATCAGAAACAGGGACACAGGAAGGGCCCCAGTCCTCTCAGCTGCACATGGACTGGGGAGGGGTCTGAGCCCCGATCCACAGGGCACTGCACTCTGCTGGTGGTTGAGGCCTTCACACAAGGCCAGAGGTGTGTGTCTGTGTCCCCTCTGCCACCCTCTCCCCACAGGCATTACTTCAACAGTGAGAATTACTGGGGAGCATTTGGCTTCCTGCAGACTCTTCTCTTGAGTTATTGTTTCATTAGTGTCCTCAGTTTTTCTTATTTATCAAGAAATTTTACTTTTGTATTTGTGGAAGTGTGTGTGTGTGTGTGTGTGTGTGTGTGTGTGTGTGTGTGTGTAGTTAAAACCTTATCTACCATCTGGCCCTTAAGTAGAAAAGGTTTCCAAAATGGTATATGGGAATGAAAGAAGGGAAAAGTGAGCTCTAGTATATTCAAGAAATGGCTTTCTGAAGACCGTACACAAATGTTCAAGAACATATAGAAGACTGATCTCAGAGCCTGAGCTTCTAATTCCATGCTCACTTTTCTAGCTCTGTGACCTCGGGCAAGTCATTCAATTTCTCTGAGCCTCAGTCTCCTCTATATATAGTCTAGTGACAGTAAGATATGCTTTGCCTTGTATGTTATTCGAAATAGCACATACTAAAGTAGTTCATAATAGGTAAACGATAGGTAGATTAAAGTATTTGTACTACTAATAAAGACAAACTGACAAAAATGATTAGTTGGGTCACCCTTGCTCTAAGTTACATCTATTTGCTATGGGAAAATATCATGTGCTTCCTAGATCACAAATATCATTGTATTTTAATCACAGAAGATGCATCCAAGGTTTCCCTGACTAGGTGGGTCCTCTACACCTGTTCAGTGAGAGGACAGCCCATGGTCACTTCAGGGCCTCTAGAAGCAGTACTGACCAGTCAGAAGTGGGAGAGTCTCTTCTCCAGATCTTATTGGTTAAGAGAGGTGTCAGTCATAGCCTCCTACCCACAGCCCCATAATAGTCTTAAATGACGATCAGCTTCCTCACTTATTAATAATTTCTTTATTAATTTTTTTTTAGTTGCAGGTGGACACAATACCTTTATTTTATTTGTTTATTTTTAAGTGGTGCTGAGGATCGTACCCAGGGCCTTACACATGCTAGGCAAGCACTCCACCACTGAGCCACAACCTCAGCCCCGACTTGTTAATAATTTCTGACTAGTTTTTCCAACTTATAAAGACCAGTGGGAAATGCTGGGGGTACAGCTCAGTGGCAGAGCCCTTGCCCAGCCTGCCCAAGAGGTTTGACTCCCAGCACTGCAAAAATAAATAAATAAATACAAAGATGCGCAAGGCCCTCTTATTTGCCGTGTAGAACTGAAAGAGCTCGAGGATTAGTCAAGACAAGCAGGTGAAGTCCCCCAAAAGGCACCTGGGGCTCAGGTTCAGTGCCCAGTGAGGGCCTTGTGCCAGTTGCAGGAATGAAGCCAGGAGTGGAGTGGGGCCCCCGTGGGAACCGGGAACACCTTGAAGGCAGCCACGGCTGCCCGGTGCCTCCAGCCTCTGTGCCTGTCTACCAGACAGTGAGCGCCTCTGATCTCAGTGGGTTTCTATCCAGGGTGCTTTCCTGTCACATACCACCCTGAAGGGAGTCGAGGGGTATCCCTGGAAGCCATCAGGGCACGAAGGCATGAGGCAGAAGCAGGGCAGGAGTGGGCAGGAGCGTCTGATCACCAAACCCAGTGCCTGCTTTGCCACCAACTACACAGGGGAGCCCTGCCTCCTGAACAGGACACCTTCCCTTGGGCCACTGTCACTGGGGGATGCCTCGGGGCACGGCAGGTGCTTTTCTCTGTGAATCTAAAGATCTCTGTAAATCTAAGGATGCATCGTGGTCAAACGAGTGCCTGTCCCTGCCTCAGTATTTGGGAGGGAATCTGCCTTTTTTCGAGGTGTGTTGGAAAAGCAGATCAGGAGCATGGGTACAGAGAGGCGCCTTCAAATCCTTTATTTTGGAGGGGGCTACTGGGGATTGAACTCAGGGCACCACTGAACCACATTCCAGCCCTACTTTGTATTTTATTTAGAGACAGGGTCTCACAGTTGCTTAGTGCCTCAGTTTTGCTGAGGCTGCTTTGAACTCACCATCCTCCTGCCTCAGCCTCCCAAGCTGCTGGGATTACAGGGTGTACCACCACTCCCAGCCCTTCAAATCCTTTGTTAGTGGAGTAACCCACAGCCCCACCTGCCTGATGGTGGGTCTATGCATCCTCAGATTGTAGTCTGCATAGTGTTTTCCCTTCTGTGTGTAGGGCCAGGGATGGATAAACAAATTAATTATGATGATAATAGCTATTTTATTATAGTGGCAAAAATAACAATGGCTAGATTCATGGTGCTTGAATTCACGACACATGCCCAGTACATGGTAGATACTAGGCTTTGTGTTCAATGCTTTATATCAACTCTGTGAGGTAGATAATACGATTATCCCCATTTTACACAGAAAGAAACAGGCCCAGAGACACTAACTAGCAAAGTCCCACAGTTGGTAAGTGACCGAGGTGAACGGTCTGACTCCAGGCTCGCGAGCACTGCATTTCCTTGGCCTGGAGAATTGACAACGAATAACCACAAATCATCAACACTCTGCCGATGGGAAAATCAAATCATCCAGTTCCTTTAGATTATGTTTTTTAGCTGCAGATTTATTACGGCACAGCGAGTGCCTTAGGGCAAGGGCTTATTTTCTCTCTTTGGCTATAACTCCCTCAGCCTTGGCATTGACCTCTTTTCACAGTGGGGATCCAGGAAGTTTTGCTGGCCAACTCTCCCTTCCCTTCTCCCTTATAAAGTTCATGTGCCCTATGCCAAGCAATATCGGCATCCTGACAACGAACAGTTACTGGAAAACATATTTTTTTGACTTCGTATTACTTCTTAAAGTGTGAAAGGATTATGTTTTTTGGTCTAAAAAATGCAAATGATACCAAAGGACATGCTATAAAAATGAAATGTCCTTCTTTTTCCATGTTCTGGATGACTTGGTGTGCTTTCGTCTAGATAATTTTATTTATAGATAGATAATAGATGTAGATACAGATATGTATGGAACATGCTATACATGTAACTCCCCAGCATTCTTTTTAGCAAAGGCACCATAAGTTATTCAACCATTCCCCTATTGTTGGGCATTTAGGTTACCTCAATTTTTAATTTTTGCTAATAATATTATAATCAACCCCCTTGTACACATGTTCTTGCACACTTGAAGTACTAGCTCAGTAGGATATAGTTTCAGAAAAGGAATTTCCGGGTGGGGAGGAATAAACATCCTCTATTGATAGGCATTATAGTTTAGCCCCAGCATCTCACTTCTGCAAATATTATAATCAACTCCCATTACATATGCTCTTTGAACGCTTGAAGAAGTAGCTCAGTAAGTTTAGTTCCAAAAGTGCAATTTCTGGGTCATTTTACATGTTAATAGAGATGACCAAATTACTCTCTAAAATGGTTGTTCCCACCCACATTCCCACCAATAGTATATGAGAAGTTTTGACTCTGCCCTCTCATCCCAAAGGGTATTTCTAAGTTGAATTACATTCTTACATATTCTTGACTGAACTCCTTATAGGTCCCAGGATCCCTCAGCATCAGTCTGCAGGTCGGTTGTTACCGGGAAAGCAGTTTCCTACTGAAATTAACTAGGATTCATAGAAATAATGCCACTTATATAATAGCTTCCACATTTACACATTAAAAACAAAACCAAAATGTCAAAATAACCTGAGAAAACAGAGGTGGACATTCATGCACATGAATTGAAGATTTTATATATGAAGATCTAGAGTCTGGAAGTTTTTCCAAATGGAAATTTCCATTACCTTAATATTCTGGGAACACTTTAGATTTCTACTGAAAATATCTGCAGCAGTCACTTAGATGTTAATTGAAGCCATCATCTCCTGCCAAATTGATTTACATACCCGTTAGAAAGTGTGGACAGTAAAGGGTCTGGAACTCAATTTGGAGTTGGCTAACTTGGGCATTTTTGTCATAATTACAAAGAACACTTCAATTAACTGAGAAATATCAGCTTTTATTAATTTATTTTTCTTCTCCTTTTTTTTTTTGGTACCGGGGTTTTTACTCAGGGGACCCTTAATCACTGAGCCACATCCCCAGCCCTTTTTTGTATTTTATTTAGAGATAGATTCTCACTGAGTTGCTTAGCACCTTGCTAAGCTGCTGAGGCTGGCTTTGAACTCATGTTCCTCCTGCCTCAGCCTCCTAAGTGGAGTTTTTATTAATTCAACCACACAGCTTCATTTCTAGAAAACAACCCTCTCTAACTGCAAAGATTATGTTTCAATTAATTGTAAGCAATTAAAATCTTGGGATTACTTGGAACTAAAGGAAATAAACCATTTTAAAATATCAAGCCATGCCTATGACTTTATACCTAAGATATGGCAGTTGCACATGTCGTTTCTCTCTCTTCTAAATGTTGTCTATCAAGAATAACTTAATAGACAATTTTGGCCAGCATCATACTACATGAAGGAAGTTCTATCTTACAAATAGAAGAAAGCACAAACCAAGAAACGACAGGTTTCTAATCCAGCTTTGCCAAATAATATGGGTTTAGGCTAAATTTTGACAATGTTAATAAATGCAACTATTATCAAGGGTTAATGTGCATTTAAATGAACGATTGGTGCCCAGTAAGTTGCTTCCTTCCAAAGTACCAGGAGTGTGGCATTGATATTACTGTTACATACTATCATTATGGTTATAGCTTCCAGTTTTAAAACTCTTACTATGTACCAGGGTTTGTGAGGTTTCTATCACCTACTTTCCAAATACGTGAAAAGAAAATGCTATCCCTTGTTACAACCAGGGATCGCTGCTGAACAGTGAATGTGCCTGAGATGATAAGGCCAGTAAATACTCCTGTAGAAATTCAGCCCTCCTCCTTCTGTCCCCATACATTCTTGTTTTTATCACTGGGGTGGCTCTGAATACAAAAGTCTGACTTTTGTGTTCAGAAGGCATTTAGAGATCTCATTTTCTTAGCTATTCTACGTACACACTGTTTTATGCACAGGGTGCATCCGGGTTTCTTGCTCTAAAAACACAAAACAATATAAGCCAGAGTTGGAATAGGTAGAATGGTTACGCCGAGCCAGTTTTTGGGGTCTGCACATCATATCTCCATTTCTGTTGTGAAATTTTCCCACCAAACAGCAACACAAATGCCTTGGTAGTAGAGGCTGAACTGGGTCTTTTCCGGAGAATGACACTTCTTCCATTGAAATGGGCTCTTTCTTGGACAGAGTGATGAGGAGTGTGTGTGTGTGTGGTGTGTGTGTACTTGTTTGCCTTGTGAAGCGGGCATTCAGGTGGCGCAAGGCTGTGAGTGACTTGTTCGGCTATTTGTGAAGAAACTGGCAAACGCGGGCCTTCTCCCTGGCAGGGAGGAGAAAGGGCCGCTTGTTTCTGAAATATCAGCAGAAAGGCTGGTGCAGGTGGGGGCTTCCATCAGTGACACGTTGTTGGAAGCGAGGCCTGCAGGTGCTGCCTCTGGAACATGGACGTGTGCTTCCTGGGTCCGGTGCGGGAGAAAGAGGACTGCCAATCCCCAAATAGAACCGCACTGTTGTCCCAAGTGTGAATGAAAAAGATGTTTCAGTGCTGTGGACGGATCTGGATGGTTTGCCACGGAGGACAAAAAGTCTCCTATAAAATTCATTTACATAGTCCTATCTCACTTGGGCTTTTGGTGACCAGATTCAATTGTGCTGGTGTCCCCTGTGCAGTGTGATATCATAGCTTCAGAGGAAGGCTTTATTTAGAGGTCACACTAGTTTGTCCTGGGGATGTAGTCATTTTTTGTGTCACGGACAATGTTTTACTGTGGAGATATGAGCCAGATGGCTCAGCCACTTGCAGTCCTGAGCTAAACAGTGTCTGTATTGTTGGTGAATAAACAGAATCTATTATCTGCTGCTCATGAAACTCTAGTGCCCACCACTGTTTAGAGATGAAGTATTTAATAAATTGTTAGGTCTTGCTTAAAGAATCTGTAAAACAACATCTCAGAAGGATGCAGGCCTCCGATATAGAAATCGTAATGTGTTCTTAAAAACAACAGCCACCTTCTACCCGACTCTCTTCCCTCCCTACCCCCTCCACCTCCAGGCCATTCACTTACAGTAGTGAAGGGGCCGATTTTGCTTCTTTCCCACCGCAATCCATATGCTAATATGATCTGTAATCCTTGTGCTGTGCTGTGGGGGAACAACGTGACACTTGTGATCAGCCTCCTCCAACTTTCTCACCCTCTCCGAACCAGGCCACCTATTTGTCAACGCCGAGTGGCACAGTGGAGCCTTACAGGGTAGCGTGTGTGGCGCGGAAATGCACTTTGGGGATTTGCTTCCTCCCTCCGGCCTGAGATTATTCCTGATGCTCTGAATAGGAGACGCAGTGTCTGGGGAGGTCCTCTTACATGGTGCTTGGCCTTGCTCAGCGGGGGACACTGCCCACTTACCCCAAAGGATGACAACAACCACACAGCAACCTGGAAGTGCTGCGAAATATTTGTGTCCCTTTGAAGAATGAGTTTAGAGTGTCACTTTCTTAGCATTTGCCACTGTTTGCTTCTCCTCTCTCTCTCTCTCTCTCTCTCTCTCTCTTTCTCTCTCTTTTGTTTCTGGCATGCATCTTGTCTTCCTAAATGAAGCACACTTTTCCATTTAACTTCGCCCAGCTGTGGCTGGGTCTATTGCAATGTCAGAAGTACTCGTTTCCTGCTTTAATTGCAGCCAAAGCCAACCTTGACTGGCAAGGAGAAAGCCACTGACAGGTTTGGGCTGTGTCCAGACCTCCTCAGACTTTCTGTCAGCCAACTGTTTGACAGTCTATGCAAATGCATGCAAATGCAGGGACACTGGCCTAACACCTGCAGAAAGTGACCATCCCCACTCAGGCTTGGCCTCCCCTGTAACTGGGGGTTTTGAAATGCTGCTTGGTCGCTTTCTGTCAGTTTATTATGCATTTGTCAGCAGAACGTTGGGCTGATAAAAACACTCCTCTTTGTCCTGAAGAGCCGCAGAGCTCCATGTGGAGCCGCAAGTGCCAGGGATAGTGGGATGGCTCCTGGCCAGCTCTTGTGAATCCTCCCCTCTGTCCCCAGGACCCGAGTGGCAGTCTCCGAAATCTTGTGGGCTTGCCCACATGGAGGAAGGCCTTCTGTTTCCCTGGGTGTAAAGACATAATGTTGGTGGTAGGGCAACAGAGTGAAAGACCGGCTCTCTCTGGCAGCTGGAACTTGGCGACTTTGAGGAATAGTGTGTCCTGGATTTTAAAAAGCCAAAGCGAAATCTGCCCGGGCTGTCAGAATTGGGAAGGGGGAGAGGGCCTGCCACCTCGAGTGGGAATCGGAAGCCTCACACGCCACCTCCAGACTGTGGGAAGACAGCCAGGTGGTGGGCTCTTGCCGCCACTTGCTGCCCGGCCATTCCGGCTCCCATCTGCTCCGGCCCACGCCGGCCTCTCGCATCCTCTCTCTGAGATGCTGGGCGCAGCCAGTCAGCTGTTACTTCAGAATTCTGTGTGAGGCTGCAAAGCTTGGAGTCTGGCCTTTCTGAAGGTAAGGCAGGTGACCTAACCATCATGGCCCCACAGCTGAGGAGAATGAGGCCTGGAATCCAGGGCCTTCCCGCAGCCACTGCTGAGGGAAAAGTGAGGCAAGGACACTGTGGACCGACATCCTATGGGGCCCTTAAATGTCACCACCAGAACTGGGGAAAGTGTTCTGCACTTTTGTGCAGCTGTGTTGGGTTCTCCAGAACAAGGAGTCATTTGGGGAACAGTTGTCCAAAACAGAACCTCCCAACCCCCCATCCTCTCCACGGACAGGTTGTAAAGGACCTTGAAATTCAGGTGGCTTCTTGGGTGCTTTTGGACACCTGAATATACACGACTTAGGCACAGGACCACGGCATCCTGGGCATAGACCTAACCCAGCTCTGGCAACCTCTGGGGAGTAAGCAGTGTTTCTTAGAAGCAATAATTGAGGACTGGGAGTGTTGTTCAGTGGTAGAGCATGTACCCAGCATGTGCAAGGCCCTGGGTTCCATCCCTGACACCACACATACACACACACACACACACAAACACACATATAAAGAAAAACCTATTTAACTGATGTAAGTATAGATGACTGATCTAGGTAATTTTATTTCAAGATAGGTGTGGTTTTGTTTTGTTTTGTTTTGCCTAAAAAAATCTTTTTTCCCATTCACAAACTTAAATGATTTGCCCATTCTTTCTTAAATATTATGAAAAGCAAAAACCACAGTGTGGACTCTAAAAGATTTGGCCATCCAGTCTTCTGCCTCTCTAGAAGGAAAAGATGTATCTCTGGGCTTCCTCAAAGCTGCCACTCTGGGGCCTGGTGGGAAATCCGAGTGTGTGCAAGCATCCCTTGGGTAACCCTGCCACCGAACACAGAATCAGCAGAAGCCTGGGCTTCCTAACTGTTGAAAGCATGGCATTTTGTATCAGCACAGTGACAGTGCCAAGTGCTTATAGAATCACTGACTTTTCCAAATGTTGAGTGACTGATGAGGAGCAAAGGGGGAAACTGAGCACAGAGGTGCACATAAGGTGCCTGCTAGGTAACCAGTGACAGGCATCTGCTGTTATGAAGAAACCGAAGCACCGGAGTTGTTGATAGGAACTCACTCAGGTCTGTAGAATAGATCAAGCTCATTGTTAGCAATAGGACATAGGAGTCCAGTTCCCAGTCTTGTTCACATGCTTTTTATTAATTAAATCACATGGAAAGTGCAATAAGAAAAACTCTTGATGAGGCCAAATATCCACAGAGAAGGGGGTGGGGCTATCTGCATACAAATAATAAAGGTGATTTGAATTAGAAATATAGGAGGTTTCCCAAAGGGATGGAGATGGGGACAGAGTCCTCAGTTCCTCTGAATATCCATGAGACCGATATTGTTCCTGGTTGTCATAACATCAGCAAGGAACGAAAGCCGGAATGTCACCGACCAAAGTTGTGGGTGAATTTCCCCACCCCACTGCCTCGCATAAAGGTGGCTAGACCCCATTTCTCCGCCCAGTGCCAAGGCAAGGCCCAGGGATACCCGTTTTGTTTTACAGATTGGAAAGAGTTTCATCATGCTAGCTGTAATTCAACATCTAAGGGCATCTCTTATTTAAATGAGTCCACTCTTTGCCTTAAAAGAGAAAGTGGGAGAGAAAGAGAGAGAGTGAGAGAGTAGAGCGAAATCAAATGCTCTGTAAATGAGGCTGCTTCATTTCTCTCCTGCTTGTTCTCGTTCCTTCTTTTAAAAAATAAACTTTAGAGCCCAAGGTAGCTGTATTTAAGCAGCTTTAAAGTCCTTTCAGGGCTGTGCGCGGGGTTGTGGTCACTCAGGCAGCAGTAACTTTGAAAAAATGACCCGTCTACACCCAAACAATAACAGAATCCCCCTTTTTATGTTGGAAACGCCCACGGCTTTCTGTGTATCTGCAGACTCCCCACGTAGATGCAACTGTTTGACCAGCCTTCTACTGAACAACTTAATTAAGCAAAAGAAAACGTGTCAGTTTCTGCCAACCTCACAAAAACAGAGCTGTGGGGGTAAAAAGGGTCGGCCGAATTAACCCACATTCCTGAACGGGTTCACTAAAGCGAGGCCTGGCTTTGCGGCAATGCCAAGGGGAGCCGTGCGCTGGATTGCCATTCAGATTTATCAAGACATATTGTTCGGTAGATCATACTGAACACAATTAAAGCTGCAGTACCTCGGGGGGCTGCAGTTCGGGGGTGAGCTTAGCTTAACTTAAGAGAAAAAAACCTTGTCACGACACCGTGCCCACCGTTGACATTCTGCACAGTGACGGAGACAAAACAGTTTTCTCCGACCATATGAAAACAGCAAGTTGTTTTTAGTTTTTTCCCCTCTTTTGCATCCCGCCCTCCCTCGAGCCCCCCTTTCTCTTCTCAATGAAAGCACAGCAATATGCAAAGCCACTGTATACTCTGCATGCAATTTGCACTGGCCAGAACAAACCTGAATCTAATCCTTCTTCTTTTTTTTTTTTTTTTTTTTGGTGTAAGCCCTTCTCTGGAAGCTGGGAAAGCATAGGCCCAGGAATCCCGCTCCCTAGCCAATTAAATTTAGTTGTCACTCCCCCCACTGTCCCCACCCCCAGGCTTCGGTTTTGATTTTGCCTCCTTTATGTGCAGCCAGGATGGAGCTTAGTGCCCAACACTCGGCCCCCGCCTCCACCCTCTTTCCACCATCAGAGCCTCCTGTGGTCACCAGAGAAGCAGGGGCTTTCGGTGACAGCCCAGGGAATTCGGAGAGGTTGCCTGTTCACTGGGGAAGCATTGGATGGGCACCAGTGTGGCACTGGGCCATGAATGAGAGCGTGATGTTTCATCTCCACTCATTCTCTCGTTTCCCCTACCTTTCCCTCAGTCTGTCCCTCTCTGTATATGTGTAAGTCATGAAAGAATTATCCTGGGTAGGAAGCGTCCCTAGGTTAGAATCACTTTGACCTGTGGTTCCGGGCTGGGGAAACAGACTCAAGCCCCCTTTGGGGCCTAATTTTGCAGGGAAGTAGCTCTACCTGTGTTACCTGTGTTTACAGATTGGCAGCCTCCAAATCACATATCAGAGAGAAAAGGGCTCTTCCATCCCAAAGAAACTGAAGCACAAAGCATCTATGGGCTCAACCAGGGGTTCTATCTTTGAGCCCCTTGCTGTGCAAGGAATCATTTGATTAAGAGGCATTTAAACTTTTTGGGGGGTGTGTAAATTTGCAATGAAAAACTCAAACATGGCTTAATTGTCCATTCACACAGGTAGTTATTTGCCTTGTCTCTTGGGGGCAAAAGCAATGTGGAACTTTGGCAAAATTTAGCATGCAAGATATAGCCAGTACTGAGAGGTGGGACAGAGAGACAAGTTAGGGGACTTGGTGGAAGTGTGACTTAGAATTGACAGACACAGCAGAGAGTACAATATGTGCTGTAGACATTCATGCTTTGCAGATGTGCCAGAATCCTACAAGTTGCTTTGACTTTTTCTTTTGGCTTCTCTCTTAAGCCTGTGATACCCACAGAAAGCCAGTCCCCTGAGAGGGGACTTGAAAAATGCAGAAGTGTACCACCAACTGACTGAAACCCATGCAAAACAAGTGTAAAGCAGAGAACATCCGTGAAGAAACATGACCTGGAGTTTCGGAGGCAATTATTTAGATAGCTTATCTCAAAGAATTATTTTGTCCTAAAAGTGTGCAAATGTTGCAGACAAAAGCCATCTGGACTCAAAACTTGTGACAAGAATGGTTTAGCTTTTGAAAGGCTCCTTATTTTCTGTAGAAAACCATTCAAATGCTTCAGTGGAGAAAAATCTGGGACCAGTGTATATTTCTAAACTTTTTTTCCAAATAAATTCAAGCTTTTCCTTCTGATCTGAAGGGTGAAGCTTGTCTGGTTGGCACCTGCTGCCAACTATAGCCGCTCAGTTCAGCGCATCCCCTAGAGGTCCCTGCAATGTCCAGAAGTAGTTCTTCTGGAACCTGATGGAAAACCTGAGCCAAGAGCTTTAAGGAGGCAGAATTCTCCAAGGACATGATCTCTCCTTTGGGAGCAGATGCACAAGCCAAGTGGGCCCCTCACCCTACACAGTCTCCCTCACTCCCTTTGCTGTAGGCTTCCTGCTTTTTCAGATGCTTGACTGTCCCTGTCAGTCCCCATGACAGTTCCAAGGCCATGCCCTGTGCCTCTCACCACTTGGAGGCTGGCTCCAGGGGGCCAAGCCTCCTCCCATCTCCTCCTCCTCTTTCTCCTTCTTCTACTTGTACTGGGATGGAACCCAGGACCTCAAGGCAAGGGTTCTGCCACTGAGCTACAATCCTAGCTCCTCCTCTGCTTCTTAACTGTAATATGACTTTAAGCAAATGACTTAATCCCCTTGCACCTCAGTTAACTCATCTGTAAAACTAGGCCAATAGTAGGATCTAAGACTTTGAAGTTCAGCAGTCAAGCAATGTAGCAGGCTCAGAACTTGTCTGCTGCATAGCAACAATTGTTACTAACCACCCCGTCCCTCTTCAAACTCCTGTAGGTCTAAGCATTACTTTAAATATTGCAAAACTTTCAGGAGGTGCATAGATTTGGTTGGAACCCCACCTTTTGTTGACATGGGCCATATACTCTGGATTTTCCAACTTAGCCAGATCACCAGTCCTGGGAAAATTTCCCTTGAGCAAATTGAGGCAGGACCAAGGCCAACTAGACCCTTCTTTCTTCTTGTCGGTGCTGCATGAGGCAGGGGTGGAGGGCAAAGGGCAGAAGTTCTAAGAGCCCAAAGGGACTTAGAGATCCCCCATTGAAAACCCTTCACCTCCTTCACTCTACGGTGGGGAATGAAAATCAGAAATGTCCAATGATTGACCCAGGTTCACACAGCAAGAACTGGGACTAACACCCTTGTTTTTACACCCTTGGTGGTATGCTGCTGCTGGGCACCCCCCCTCAGAGATGGCAAGGTAGGCGACTCCTCAGTGGACACATCCTGACACTCAAAAATTACCTTTCGGGAACCTTGGCCTTAACCTGGTCCAGATGGGCTGCACCTAGCTCCCCAGTACAAAGAGAAACTCTACCACAGTTCTCTCCCAAATCTGTCCTTGGATGTGCATTCGACACACAAGGACAACTAAGGGTTGTGATACTGCTGGGCAATACCACAGGGGCTGAGTCACCAGCACACACAGACACAGAGACCCCAACAACTCTCTGTGCCCCAAACCCAGGCCCCTGCCCACCTGCGCCCTGGCCTCCCCAGAAACAGCGATTAGTGGCTGGGAGGTTTCCTAACAAGCCTGAGCTTGAAGGGAGCCTCTTGTTGGGTGAAATTTATTACCAGGCACTTCCTCAAAGAGACTTCCCACGTTGAATTGTTGAACACTTCTGACCTTATGGCCCTGAACAAGGGAAGGGTGGGGAGGGGAGGGCCCCCCCCCCCCCAGATGTAGGGAGTGGGCGGCTCCACTCAGCCAGGCGTCAGGGAGCGGGACCCAGCGGTGCGAGGGACCCCGCCTGGGGGAGGGGCGGGCCCCTGACCCTGGGCCCGCTTGTCTCACCAGAAACTCCCACTGTGGACACTATGTGCACATAGTACTTGAATATTCTCCTTTTCCTTAGCTCCTCCAGAAAGTCCCCAACCCCTGGTGGGATTGTCGCTACTATGCAGTCCTTTTTCTCACTTGGGGAAAGGATAGACTCACCAGTAGAATTTCTTGGTTCATAACTGCTCAAATTTGGCTGCACATTGGAATCATCTGGAGAGTGAAAGAAGAAGAAATACTGATGCCAGGGTCCCACTCCCCCAAAGAGGCTGAGTGAAGGTCCAGAGGAGGCTTGGACACCTGGGCCTCAGATCTCCTGGTATTCTAATGTGCAGCAGAGTTGGAGACTCACTGGCTCACTGCCAGCCCGCCATGACTTTTGGAGTCTCTGACCCAACGTTGGACATTCAAAGTGAGTTTTAACTTCAGCCTTAGAGTTGCAGATGGATAACTTCAGTTCTGATGAGCAACTCACCTAGCTGGGAAGCTATTTGCTAAAATAGAATTGAGCTAACCAACATGTTGTTTAAGTGGTGGTGGGGAGCGGGGTGGGGAGTGATGGACGGCAGGTTGCGGTTCTTGTAACCAACCAGCGCCCTCAGATGCACCACGTGGCACCGGACTTCACCACTGTGGTCCCCTAGTTCTTGGATTAGAGAGGCACATTCTTAACTAGGTCCTGCAGAGTGTGGCTCAACTCCCTCACCAACCTCGTCTTGGATCCTGAGGAGCTCCTGCCATACCATGGGGGTACCACATACACACTTCATCCAGGAATCTCTAGCATTTACGTTACACATCACTTCATGCCCACCCCAGACCTCCAGAACGTGTTCCATCTCTGTTATATATGCTCTGCATTCTGGTCCTTTTTCTTCATAGCCATCCTCATAAAGAAATCCAGTAAAAATGACTTAATGACATAGCTAGTTGCTTAATATCTGTCTCCCTGCTAAGATGTACGCTCAGCTTGCTGGGGACAGGAAGCATGCCTGTCTTATCCATCGCTCCAGTTCTATATGTGGAGCAGATCCACAGTGAACATTGGTCAAATGATGGAGATGGGCCACCCTTATCCCTTAAAATCTGCAGGAAAGTGGATGGAACTTGAGAGCATCATGTTAAGCAAAAACAGTTAGAAAGTCAAGGATCCTATGTGTTCTCTCATATGTGGAAGTTAGAGAGAAAAAAAATACAATAAGGGAGGGAGGGACCTCATGAAATTAGAAGGGAAACCAGTAGAGTAGGAGAAGGGGACCAGGGGGAGTGGAAGGGAAAGTGATGGAAGTCTTCAGAGCAGAGTCGCTGGGGCTCAGTATGCCCAATAAAGAACAATCTAGCAAAGAACTGGATTACTGGCATTATTTTGGAGAAAGCTGACTAATTTATATTTACATGTAATGCATGAACTACAAAACTAGGATTAAAAATTTTATTCTTTATTCCATTTAGAATCAAGCTGACTTAGACGTTATTCTGTATCAACATGCAATCAGGGTCTTTTACTTCCTCTTTGGTGAAACTTTTTCATATAGATTTTTAAAAACTGCAAACCTAAGAAAATAATACCTAAAGTTTCAGATATATTTAAATCACAATTTCTTATTATTTCCCAGGAATTCTTTTTCCTGTATCTCCCAGTTATTTACCTGGCCCTGTGAGAAAGTCTCTAGGTGCTCAGACGTATCCCTGGGACGGCACTGTGTCCTGCTCTTTCCAGAAGCACAGCAAAGAGTACCATAAATCATCTGGGGCTCTCACAGAGGGTGCCCTGGCCCCAGGAATTGACTTGACTGCTTCTCCTTGTCCCTTTTCCTTCTTTCCAACTCCAGGGTTCTTCAGACTCTCTTCAAAATACCAAGGATGCTTCTTGCTTAATTTTGTAGGTGTAGTTTAAATCTTGGATCCCAAAGCAAAGATGGAAGGACTTCCTAGACAGCAGGGGTCACAGGTAGTTAAGAGTTGCTTCCTTTGCCTGGGACTGTCCTACATCCAAAGTCCCACATCCAGGCAAATTGGGCGCTCTACCCTCAGCCTGAAGGTGGGCCCTAAATGCTAGGCATTCAGATTCTATGTGTGCTATAATGGAGAAAGAGAAAACTCAACCTTAACCTCCATATTTTTCTAATACAAAGGGGGACAAATTTCTTTTGGGGAGGTTACTTCTTATTCTGCTCTTTCTTCTTTGCTGGAGTTCGGGAAGGCAGCATCGGAACTACTTTCTTTCTGTAAGAAGTTCTATCTTTTATCATTGAGGAACATGGTTGCAGATATTTTAGACAATAGAAGAAATGTACAGAAGCAATTTAAAACCACCAATAATTCCACCATCCACAGTGATGATACTGATGAAGAAGATGATGCAAATGAGATCATAGCATTTATCACAGTTCGTTGTATGTGGCACCGTTTTAAGCTGTTGACACAAATTAGCACATTTAATCTCCAAAATGGCTCCCTTTTACACATGAGGAAACTGAGGCACTGGGAGTTTAAATAAATTTCCCAAGGCCTCAAAATTGCTTTGTGATAAGCAGACTCATCTTTACTGCACCCCATGCTTCAGATTACAATGATGTTGAGTCTCAGTTTTCAACAGTTCTTAAATGATGTCCCCTCCAAACCCTGGCATCCTCAGGGCTACACTCAGGTGTCCTAAGGAGAAAGCTGTGACAAGGGTCCCTGCCTCCAACTCACTGAGACAATTCAGGACAAGAAAGAGCCCCCCTTTTTTTTGTTCCATTTTACTTCCAACCTCTGTTTTTGTTTTTTCTTAAATCATAGAGGTTGTGGTCCCATTTATAAACTCACTGTGACATTAGGGAGCATCCAGTTTGATACCAGAGACTATGCTGAGTAGCTCTGGGTTTCATGAGTCTTTTTCTTGGGGTTTTATAAAGAACCCTCAAGCTCCCATCCACCTGTAGAGGCTTGGGAAGGGACCTCATGGCAGAGCCTGAGCGGTCCAGGAACGTGTCCTACTGCTTCCTTTCTCCTTTCAGGCTGCCCTGCCACCTGCCTGGCCTGGGGGACCATACAGAAGGCCGCTGGTTGCCTGAGGAACTGGGCAGGCGCCTCCCGCCTCTCATCCCCTGGGCTGTCCTCACTCTCAAGTCCCTTCAGCTCCTACTTGAGAGTCTTTGTCCCTCCGCTAGACACCCCAGGCCACAGGCCGAGGTTAAGATCCACTCCTCCTGGGTTGCTCTCGGTGGGAGCAGCCTTCCCGCCCCCTCCCTGGCCTAGATGACGGTACTTAGTGACCTTTCACACGAGCACTTCAGGCCTTTGTGCAGAGCGATTGTCTTCCGGCTCTTTCTTTGAGAGGACATGGATGACAGCATGGATGTCAGCTGGCCCTGGGTGCAGCAGGAGTGAAGAGCAGGAGGGACCTGGGGCTCAAGTGGCAACAGTCAGCACCCTAGGACGGAGCAGCAGCGACAGTGGCCCTCGAGGAAGCCAGGACCAAGGTCCCCTCATTCCCAACCCCAGGGTGACTCAGGGCTTTCCAGGGGTGCGCTGGAAAGGAGCACTGTCCCTCTTCGGAGAGCCACAGCTGCGTGTTGAGAATTCCCTACCTGTGGCCGGAGGATCCACTTCTTCAGGGTGACGGGGACTGAACTACGTAGATGAGACTGGAAGCTGTTCCTGGCCTGATGGTGTGACTCCAAGAAGGAGTCTCTTTAGACAGCCTTAGCTGCTTATTACTATTATTTTTAAAATTTCAGATCTATTAGGAAAGAGGTATAAAACACTTTCAGCTCCTGTGCATAAGTCAGATTGCAGTAAGGACTGCTGTGGTACTACCACTCACTGTATCAATCCTGCTGTTATTATTACCATTGCCAGAATTTCTCAGAACACTGTATTTCCTTGTGTTCTGATGGAATATTAAAATGGAAAGAGAGGAAGTGAAATAATAGGGCTCATAACATTCTAGTTACATACAAAATGAAAGTACGCATTCTAATTATATATGCACAGAGTAAATAGCAGGGGAAACGGTCCTCACCACGAGCAAAGTTTATCTGTGGGAGCTGGGATTATACAAGGTTCCTTTCTATATTTCAATATTTATTTGAATTTAATACGAATCTGCATTTCTTTTGGAATCAGATATACTAAACATTATTTAAAAATATGCTCATCTAATATTCTGTGTACATTCTAAAGACCCTAGGGATGCTCTCTATTCTTATTTTTTTTCCTGAAAATAAGGTAAATGGTGCTTTTTTAGAAACCCAGGGCATGGTTGTCCAAGAGCACCTGACCTGACACACACCTCCACTTTCAACACAGGACAAGGGTGGATATCCTACCACCTAAGGTGAGCAAAAGAAGAGATGTGCGTTTTCTGCACCTTATTCTGCATGTCTGGAATAATCTAGCAAGTTTGCTCCATTTTCCAGTTTTTCTCTTTCTAACATGGAGCTGTGTGTTACACAAAGGGCAGAATCAGGCCCCCTGTGAGTGTGGACCCACCCTCAGTTGCTCCATCACTGAATCCCTCCGCCCAAGTCAAGGCCTATGTGGAGATGTGCTTTGAGTCCATCCCCATTTCTGGTAAATAAGACATCTCAGTCATCTGCTGCAGCGGGTCACCCTTCGAAGCCTGACGTGCATCTTGTTCATTCCCATCTGGTACATTATCCTCAGGTTTCTCAGTGCGCAGAGGGGGGCTTCCGATCCAGGGGAACCAAAGAATTTGTTTTAAGAGTCAGTGCAAAATGTACACACTTGGAAGGCTATTGTCTGGGAGTCCTCTTCTTGGTCACACCTGATGTGGGAGACATAGTGACCAGGATGGTCAAGCAATTCAATTTGTCCTGCAATTTACATTGATAAACCAATCTCTCCAAAGACAGCCAAGTGCAATGTTAAGATAGCGTCATCAAAGGACAGAGGACTTGATCCTAAACTCTACGTCTTCCTCACAGCCTCTTCCCTAAATCTGGCTGGTTCGCACCAGATTACAACAAATTTACTGAGGAGCAAATTTTCTTTTCAAGGGATAAATCAAACTGAGCACATCTCTGTTAACACAAAGTGGCAGCAAAGGAACTTGGACTTGGAAAAAGGAAAGTGGCAGAACCAAGCCGGCCAGGGGTCACCCAGGCTGGTTAGGGCAACCTCTTCTCCTGCAGAGGCCCAAAGACCATGCATAGTTTTGGGAGAACTTCTGTTCCATTTCATCCTTGGAAGACAACCTCTTTCAAAATTAATTCCTAATGCTCACCAAATCCTCTCAAAACCATACTTCTTTTTTAAAAATATAATGGATTTCTTTTTCTGATTGTAAAATTCTTGTTAATTGTAAGAAAAACAATCAGTAACTACCAAGAAAAATTCAAAATTTCACCAAATTTCATTATAAGATATAAAAACTAGCATTTGGGCTATATATTGTTTAAACATTTCTCTCTCTCCACACACACATATATACACACACATACACACTGATATTATACATAAATTCTACAAAATATTATGGACATCTTTCTCTAGTTATCTAACTAACTGAAGCTCCAGATCATTCATTATTTCAAATAATTTCAGATATTTAGAATTCAGACCATTATAATGACTGTATAGTATTTTATTGTAAATGCACAGCAAAAATTTCAAAATTCATCCTGTAAGGATGAGAATTTTAATCGATTCCTATTTGGTTGAATGTTAAAAGCAACTTTGTGATGAATTCCCTGATACACAAATCTTTAAGCCCTATGCTATGCCTATGGAGAAAGAAAATCTCTGAAGAAGGATCACTGGCTTGAAGGATAGGTTCATTAATAATTTATTTGATATAAAATGTCAGAATGATTCCAGGATGTATAATACTCTAATAAAAAATACATAACGCATGTGACAATACATAAGCATATTATGACATTTTGCGACAAGTATAGCCCATATTATGGCACTGTTATTATAAAATTACATAATATAAAATTTAAAATATAAAACCTGGTAGGGACTTTTATGAACTGAAAAACTTTAGATGCATTCAGCTGTTGGACACTGAACACAGGCAACCATGTCTTTTACATACGATACTTAATTTTCTCACTCAAGTCACAGGCTCTTGAAATTCCCCAGGGACCCACTAACAATAAGTGCTGTGACCCCTCTAAACCCTGAAACGGGCTTATATCCCCCAAACCTCTTATGAGAAAGGTCCTTTAAGGTGGAGAGCAAAGAAGGAAGCAGGGCTTCAACAACAAAGAAGGAAGGAGGAACTGGTCTGTATTGAAAAAATGACTCTGTGGACTCCATGGTAGGTCCGTGTGTCTAGACTGAGGAGGGAGAAAACCGTGTTTCCAGTGAGCTGAATAAAGACCTCAAGAACTGATGAAAAAAATATTACCGTGGATCACTCTAGGAAAGATTATTTCTTTCTTTACTTTTATTTTGTTTATTTTTTATTTTTGCTGCCTCTCTCTCTCTCTTTCTCCCTCCCCCCTTTCTCTCTTTCTCTCTCTCTCTCCCTCTCTCTCTCTCTCTCTCGTGTCAATCTGATTATAACTACTCTGTTCTTGTTGACCTTCTGAGGCTTTTTTTTTTTTCAAAATTTGAAAGAATTAAAAATTATAGCATCCATGAATAAATATAACTCCTAGCTCCTTCTTATTAGCTGAATGCAGTGGGGGATAAATACAGTGAGCGTTCAAGAAGGAAAAAAAAAGTGAAGAATAGAAAATTGTTTAAGTGGCCAAAGAAACTTTATCCTATTGTGTTGCAGGCCAAGCTATGCCAGCTATATGTAAATGCAGGCAGTGGCCTGTGTTCCTGTGTCCACTTTGAAGTTGCCATCTGAATTTAATTCTGCCTTTGTGATTAAATCAGGCCATTACGTTTAATCTCACTTAATAGTAAGAAACGTCCTTTGTTGTTTTCTATAGGCAACATATTCTGCCCCTAACATATACAGCTTGGTATTCACACTTTACTATTAATCCCCGATGGCTGATAATTGCTTCATCTCCAAGCCCTCTGTCCAATTCACAGGGCCTGATTGCAACTATTCTTTCCCTATACATTAATGCACTGTTTGGGTCTTGCTTCTTTGGCTCAGTGAACCCTATCAAGCTGTCCACATTTTCTGGGCATGTGGGTGTATTGTGAGATGTTAAATTAAATTCTGTGTTGACCCCCCCTAAACACCAGAATCTATTAGTCCCTGCAACTTAGCTGATTGACAAGTGGGACTACTTTTCCACTCAAAATCCTGCAATAAAAAACAAAAACAACAACAGACCGAATATTTTGTTTCTAAGCAAAGTCTGAGATCCTACTGCTGTCTTGCTATTTGCATGCTCAGGGCCACAGCAGGACCAATTGCATTATGGCCACAGCATTGTTTCATTGATCTTCCATTTGTCTGTCTTGTCATTTCTCTGGGAAAAATTATTAGATTCCCAAAGAAGCACAGAGAAGCACCATTCATTGCATTTAAGGTTTGAAATTATTTTCTCCTTCTTGATTTTTTCCAAAAATCTTTTGGATAATGAATCTTACAGCCTTCTGCCCTTGTTATCTGTGACATGAATTACCCAGACATGGAAATTGCAGAGTGAAAAATGCCAGCTGAGTGAACAGCTTTCTGTCTTTCCTTTCTGCACCCAAGGTAACAGATACGGCCAATTTTAATGTTAAGCTTTTCAAAGAAAAAGGGCTCTCCTTTCTGTTACCCATTCATCAGACAGGCAATAGTTTCCAGGCTTCTCATGGTGCTGAATTAGGAATACTGTCATTATCAATTTAACTCTGTGGTTCCAAAAGTATAATTAGCTGCTTCTAATTCGTATTAACTACATATACTACCTAGAATTTCAACAGCAACCAGAACGCAAACATAACAGTTCCACTCCACTAGTGGCTTTGCCTAGCTTTATACAATTTCAGCCTCCTGGGTATTCTTGGGGCTCATGGGAAATCCACATGACTATTTTAAATTTCTTTTTCTGATTTTGAAAAGAATCTTTTTAAATTTTATTTTACATATGATATAGCTAGAGTGTATTTTGTAAATATGAATTATGTATAAGGTAAGATTTATACAAAAGTTATCTTACATGTGCCATAGAAAATCTTGGAAGTTCAGAACAACTAAAGTAAAAATAAAAAGCATTCCAAATTCCTGTGAAATAACTGCTGTTATCATTTTGGTATATTTTCTTGATATACTTTTTCTCTGTAGCATACTCATGAATAGACTCAAAATGTATAATACACGCATGATATTTAGGGGCATTTCCTTTTATTATATTAGATGGTAAATACTGAAGGCACTGAGAACTGTGTGCTCTTATTTTTTAAATTAACCCTTTTATTTTAGAATAATTTCAGATTTATAGAAAAAGTTGCAAGAACAGTACAGGAAGCGCAAACATACCCCTCCCTGTTTTCCCTGTTGCTAACATCTTATGTAACCATGATATATTTGTCACAGGTAAGAAACACCTGTAATTAAAAAAAATACAATTAGGAGCATTCAGTTTCTTAACCTGCTTCCTCCACCATAGAAATACACAGTCTCCTTTTCACTAAATATTCTTAACTTATTTTTTAAAGAGGAAATTAAGGTAATAAAGTGCAGCCATCAAATGAGTTAGGTTCTAGGTAAAAACACTGATAGTGTCTAGCTGGAAATCTGCTACCAGAAAAGTTTCCGTCAAGGGAAAGCAGTGTTGCCCAAACCCAGGTCTTCCCTGGTACCCAGTTCAGGGTCCATTGTGGACTCCTTTGGGAGCATCAGTTGCAGTCCAGGGTCCAGACTTTGCAAGGGAGATTCTACATGCTAGTCAAAGGAGTTCAGGCATCTTTATTTTTAACTTTTTAAAAAATAAAGTTACAATAAGATTATATTCTCATTGTAGACATTTTAGACACTATACATAGAGAGAAGAAGCAAACACAAAGTATTCACAACACATGGACCCAGAGATAACCATTATTGACAGACAGAGATATTTACAATCCTACTGCTTTATAATGCACTTTTTAAACTTATATCATACTTATTCTCCTCTAACATTTTATATTTAAAAAACAATCCTAAGGGAATGTGCAGCATTTATCCTGTAACATTATCATGATTATTTAACCCCATCTCATATTTTGGACATTTAAAGTATTTCAAACTTTTTCCTTTTATAAACCTACTATGATTTTTTTTCTGTTACATAATTTTTTCCCTATTATCAAGAGCTTAACTAAGTAATGTGCCTTATTATTTCCTCAGGAAAAAAGTCTTCAAAGGTGGAATTAGTGGATTAGATTGAGGTTCTCCAATTTGCCCTTTCCTGAGTGATGTTTTTCAAGAATAGTAGAAAAAACAAATAAACAAACCTGTGTTTCACTGCATTTGGTGGGGGAATACCATTGTAAAATTACTAGTCTCAGAAGAAAATATCAAACCCACAGCATAGCCTTGGAAAACTGGTGAGAAGTTTCTGTCTGGTCCACATGTAGCTACCCAGGGGTTCCCACAGGGAAGAAAGATGTGTGGGCGGGAGTGGGGGAGTGCTTACCTTGGACACTGGCACCCAAAGAGCCCCCCAGGACCTGTCAGAATGGTGATCAAAATAAAAACAAGGAGGAAAAAAATCAAGCAATCACAAACGGTTGGGCGACTCAAAATCATGCTGTGGTTGTGAGTTATCACATGTTGGGAGGACAAACACAAGTTCTGCATTTTCTAAAGCAGGCATGTGTTCTGACTGTAATTTTTTTCCCTATCTAAGCATTTTATTAAATCCACGGAGGGACATTTGTAATTGAGACAGGAACTGAAACAATGATCCGACTGTAATTTTTGAAAGAAAATCTGGAAACGAGGATTCTGGGCTCCTTTTGCTGTCACTCAGACATGAAAAAAGATGAAGCGATCGTAAGTAATCGCAAACGCCTCCCTTTCTCAAGCAGAGCCAGGGCTTGGCACGGCAGATATCGCTGCTGCGTGGCTGGACAATCAGTTCCAGGGAATGCTGAGCTGGATACTGTGGGAAATTGTATAACTGAATTTATCTGTATATGCTAATAGTTCTATTACCTTATTGAGTGAGAGTTGGTGATTTTAGTTTTAGTTTACACTAAGTAAGATTCAGGATTAACTATATGCTATTTAAAAGAAAGATTCCCAAAACATTTACCAGGCAAAAGAAAAAAAAGTTAAAGTTGTGTTGAAAAATACAGTCAGCCTTCCGTATCTGTGGGTTCCACCTTTGTTGGATTCAACCAACCATAGATTGAAAATATCTGGGGAAAAGTTGTGTTTGTACCGAACACGTACAGACTCTCTCTTGTCATCATTCCCTGAATGATACAGCAAAACAACTACTCACACAGCATTTACGTTGTATTACCATAAGTAATCTAGAGATGATTTAAAGTACATGGGAGGATGTGAGAAGGTTATATGAACACACTACACCATTTTATATAAGGGACGTGAGCATCCTCAGATGCTGGTATCTGCAGGGGTCCTGGAATCAATGTCCTGTGGATGCCAAGTGACAACAGTAGAAGGAAGAAGTTAAGCATATCTCAGCCTCAGGTTGTAAGTTCTGATGCTGTGTTCATTGAAAATAAGGTTTATCAATTCTGTCAAAGTCGCAAATTACAGGGACCACCTTCCATACAGGGAGTGGTTTTAAATGGATTGAGTGCTGCAAACTCTACAAAGTGATTTTTCTAGCTCAAGCTTAGAGTTGTCCACCATCTTTAATTCCTGGATGGAAGTCGAACAGTGTACTTAATAGGAGTAAATGAAAAGAGGTTCCAGGAAAACAGAAGGATGAATGACAAGTTCATAAGACATGAAGACTAGAACTTCCTTGGGTACCCCTGGTGCCCTGTGGAGCTGGCACAACCTAGATTTGAAATGTGGGCATTCTCACTGTTCTTTTGCCTTTTTTAGTCCTGGGTATTCCTACGCAACACCCCAACATTGCTTCTCTAGTTCAGAGCCCAAGGGCTGGGGAGATAGCTCAGGTGGTAGAGTGCTTGCCTTTCATGCACAAGGCCCTGGGTTCAATCCCCAGCACCGCAAAAAAAAAAAAAAAAAAAAAAAAAAAAAAAAGAGTCAGAGCCCGAGATGCTCTTAGTATTGTGTTTTCAACATTTAAATTCTTTTACCAAAATTTCCTAGAAATTTGGGAAATAGCTTAATTTCTGGAAACGTGATGAAAGGGGTCAGGTTAAGATTGCTTTTTGGTCTCTGACTCTCTGAGCCTGCCTTCCTCGCTTTGTCCCCTGTGTCTTCTGTCTGCTCTTTCTCTTTTTTCCCACTCTCCCTCCCACATTGTTCTAGGCTTGCCCTATTTCAGGACAGGGAGGACAGAAGGCAGAATTAGACCTGAACCCTGGCCTGAAGAAAATGCAGAGGAGAGGGGGGTCACTTTGGTCAGTGGTCTGAAGAGGTGTGGAGTGGGAAGGGCATCTGAATCAAACCTTGAAGGATGGTGGCAGAGGGATGAGGAAGGGACACTGAGGCTGCCGGGTGGTGGGAGGAAGCGGCAGTGTGAGAAGTCAGGAAGGAGGGATATCAGGTTGGCTGGTGTGGTACCCAAAGAGAAGAGCGGAATGGGGACTAGCATGCCGTGGGGCCTTGAGTGGCAAGTCAGGGGGTGGAGTGACTGTATTTGGTGCTCCAACCTCAGCCACTTGCCTCATCAGCTTGGTATTAGCCAAAATCTCTCAACAGATCGTAGCGCATGCATTGGGTCCTGTGTTTGCTGCTTGAGAAACTCTTAAGCTTTCAGTGGAAGATGGAGGGACTACCAACCTGCTGTGTGCACTGGTCTCGTCATTCACCTGAACAGTCTTTAAAAAAATGAATGAAACCCTTCACTTATACAGAGATGGAATGTTGTTTTGGAAAGAAAAACTTGTGCTATCCTGAACCTGTTTGGTCTAGTCTGCGTTTGTTTTATAAATAATACTTTCCAAAGAAACTGTCTCTGACTTACAGAGAACCTGGGGGAGGCCTCATAGGGGTTTGGAACCTCAGGAGATAACTGAAGATGGGATCAGAAAGGTTTCTGGAAGGTAAGACTGCCACACAAGCTCCTTCCACACCAGGCCAGGGGGAGGGAATCCTTCTTTAGAATAAGGTGAGTGAGTGTGTGTGTGTGTGTGTGTGTGTGTGTGTGTGTGTGTGTTTATATAGCACACTGGCCAACTCTGGGCATCATACTGATTTAAGAAAGACAAGCAAGAGGTCTAGTTTTGAGTTTTGAAACTTCGAAACTGAGGTGTCTTTTATTCTAGTGCTACATCCACAAACTATGGCAATTTATTTTTAGGCTGTGTCTCTGTCATCCCATAAGTCTGCAGGGGAGAGAGGAGAGCCATATTGGGGTCCTCATGTGAGAAGGGAGGTGGGCAAAAAATAGAAATTAGAAAATAGGTATTAATTTCCTTGCTGCCCCTGGCTTTTCTTCTTTCACTCCTTCTTAACCCACAACCCTATGGAAAAATGACCAGAAATGACTTAATTTGAGAGTAAACCTTAACATCTTCCAGAAGCATCAAGCCTTATCTTGTCTCCCTGCTCCTTCCCTTGGGCATTCCAGCTATTTTTGACTAAGCCTGAGTTGGATATTCGCAGAGGGATTCCCTGAATATAGGCTCCCAAATCAGGAAAGAGTGCTGACTTTCATCATGCAAGGGCTTGGGGGAGCCCCTAGTTTTGTTTTGGAAAAAAAGGCTCATAATTTTATATCTGCTCTCTCAACCAACACCCCTGGACTTGCCTCATCTTCTGCAGGCCACAAGAAATCAGTGTGTTCTGGATTTCCTTGAAATGGAAACCTTGGTAAATAGGATACAAGATGGACTCGATGAATTTGATTCAATCTTGCAGAGTGTAAATTAAGCTGGACAGATAGCCTGTGAGAGTTTAGCAAACAGAATTGTCCCAGAAGGTCAGTGATAAGATGAGAGTGAGGACTGGGTTTTTGGTATTTATCTTTATTACTTTGACTTATGTAAATAGTCCTATCTATTCATTTGCCCATCAGTAGAGGCATGATTTTTTACTGATGCATTATAATTAGACATAATAGAGGGATTTATTGTTACATAGTCATATGTGCACGCAACGTAATTCAGTCGATTTCGTTCCCAATTCTTCTAATTCTTCTCCTTTTTCTCTGCCTTTCTCCACTTCACTGGTCTCTGTTCTATTTGCATGGGAGCCTCTCCTCTTTTTTTCCTTTTTTCCTCCCTGAGTTTCCAGATATGAGGGAAAACATAATGATGGTTGGCTTGCAGGCGTGGTTTTGTAAGCTATGAAGACAGGCGTGGTTTAAAGTGACTGAGGTTCTCAGCTCAGCTCCTTTGGAGTGTGGATCACAAGCTCAAAGACCTCAAAGAGCAGCTGAGGTGGGCGGAGGTCACATGGAAGGCAGCAGTGGGGCCTGTGGCCTATGGGGCATCCTTACGCAGCCCTAGCTCACTCTGCCGTGCATAAGCTGACTAGTGTGGCATATCTTCCAATTTTTCTAGAAATCACTCAAAATCTGGGTTTCCATGTAAAGTTTCCTGATTGTCAAATGTTGACAAGAAATTCATTTAAAATACGTAAACCACATACAGCTGCATCTGCTTTCACTCCGCAGGCGCCTCTGGTTTAGAAACTAGTGAAGGCTTTCAGGCATCATTGTCCTTGAAATTGAACTCTCATCACCTCAAGTCATTCACCTTCTCACCATCATTCTCAATCAGTTGTACTCACCTGAGTTTTTTAAAAAACCTATACGTGTGCCCAAAACTTCAGCCCATACTGATCCTCTTTGGGAGAGGAAACTTGACATGTGCCTGTTTTGTTAAATTATTTTTTATTGTGGTAAAATATCCATAACATAAAACTTACCATCATAGTCATTTTTCAAAGGCATAAGGAAGATGTCTGTTGTACGACCATCAACATCTCCTTCTAGAACTCTTCTCATCTCGCAACACTGGAAGTCTATAATCATTAAACAACTCTCTCCCCCCCAGCTCCTGGAAACCCCATTTCTATGTTCTGTCCATATGATTTTGACTACTCCAGGTCCCTCACAGAAGTAGAATCATACAGTATTTGTCCCTTTGTGACTGGTCTATCTCACTTAGCAGAATGTCCTCAAGGTTCACCCATGTTTTAGCATGTGACAGAATCTCCCTCCTTCTCAAGGCTTGAAGGCACCACACTGAATTTATCTCTTCATCTACGGATAGACATCAGGTGTAATCTTTTGGCTATGGTGAACAGTGTCGCCATGGACATGACTGGACATTTCTATTCAAGTTCCTGCCTTTGATTCTGCACATGCCTATTTTTAAGGCTCTGCTGGAGATTCAGGTGAGCACCCTTTCAGAACCACTGTCTCACCTGGCAGTAGCAGGTGCCACACCTGTTGTGTATTTCAGCCACATCATTTGCTCTATTACATCCCTAATTGTTATAGTCAACATCTAATGCAGTTCTTGATTCTAGTTGGCCTAGCAGAAGAAGAATTAATGGAGGGAGTTGGTTAACTCATCAAATCGACAGTGATGCTGAGGAACTAGGCTGAGAGGGAACAGCATGAGCAAGATCTTACCACAGAGCAGTCTACTTTAGATGCCACCAATGTCACCATGGCCACAGGATAGTTGCTGTAGCCCTGATTGGATTCCACCACTACTACACTTTGGCTCAGACAATTCCTACCACCCTGGTGAATACCCACCTCCACACCACAGACGCTTTTGTCATTGTAAATACTTGTTAACCAGTTCCCTGTCTGCCTGTCTTATGCCTGAGATGCAATGTCCTGACTTGAGGCTCCAACTGGCCTCCCATGGACCATAAGCCCAACCCCACCACCTCATCAGTGCTGTGCTAGAGCTACCTGATCAAGCTCACAAGAGTCCTAGCTTGTGTATCGTCCCAAGTCCAGGTTCAGGGACATCACATTGGCAGCTTGGAATTGACCATGGTGGTAGAACTTATACAACAGAAAATGAGCAAAAATGACAAATTGGGGCTTTGTCTTTTTCTCAGAGAGCCATTTTGCCAGCACACTACTTGCTCATGTCCCAGACAGACAGCCAAAGTGACAAGGGTCAACGATTGCCAGGAAATAATAAATCATCTCTGCAAATCAGATTATTGAACAGAGTCGAAGGAAGGAAGCAAAAAATGAATAAAGAGGTAGAGAAGAAGGAAGAGGGAGAGAGAAATTGGGGGAAAGTTTGGAGAGAGAGGGAGAGAGAGAGAGAGGAGGGAGCAACGCACAGAAACCTAGGTGTATTTCTGCATGTGTACAGACAGCTTAGGGCCGTGCCATCCAATAGAAACATAATTCAAGCAATATGTAACTTAACCATTTTCTGATAGTAATATTAAAAAATTAAAAGAACTAGGTAAAAATTTTAATTACATATTTTACTTAACCAATATGTCTCAAATGTTATCATTTTAGTATATAATCAACACAAAAAATCAGAAATCCTTCAGTTGTATAAAAGTGAATTAGGTCTGCCAATCTGTGGTGGTTGGTATGGTATTGGCAGGGCCTTAGATGCTTCTAAGGTGTCAAACATAAGCTTGCAAGTGTGGACTGAGGCAAGCGGGGAGAGGAGACAGGACAACTCTGTCTCACAAGGGAATGAAGAAGTCTAAAAGCGACCCACAGACTGCCAGATTCATCCTCCCTATTCTATAGAAAGCATCTCTATAATTTATACCTGCCAAGCGAACATGACAGTCCTACTTAAGGACCCTTATAGCAAAGGTGCCTGTATTACAGTTGTCCCTTGGTACCCATGGGACATTGGTTCTACAAGCCCAGTACACACAGAATCCAAGGATGCTTAAGACCCTTAAATAAAATGGCATGGTATTTGCATAAAATATATACACATCCTTCCATATGCTTTAAATCATCTCTGGATTACATATAATATCCAACACAATGTAAATCATTGTTTTATTGTATTTTTCAGGGAATAACGCAAGAAGAGAAAAGTCTATAAATGTTCAGTATAGATGCAATTCCACCCCTCTCTACCCAAATTGTTTTCAATCCCTGGTTGGTAGGCACCTGCAGGTGGAGAGGGCAGAAGTGTCCACTTGCAAGGGCAGTTTGACAACAGCTCTCAACGTTTTTGATGTACAAACTCTAGGAACAATCTTAGGAAAGTCCTATGCGACTGCTAAAATGTATGAGCAAAGGTGTTATTTCAAATATTGAAAACAACAAAAATGTTCAACCCCGAGGGTCTGGTGCTCTGAGCTAGAGTGTGCCCATTCTGTGGAGCACCTAGAAGTCATCCCAAAGTAGGATCTATTTCTAATTGACACGGAAAGAAAGTCACAGTCTATGCAGAAACACAGAAAGAAAAAAAGTGCAATCAATCTATACGATAGCAGACCATTTCTGTAGGAAAGTAAAAAAAAATTGTTTTTGGTATAGGCATTGGAAGAGCATTTGGAAAAATTCCATCGGGTTATCTGTGGATGTGGGACTATAATAGGAAGCTTTAGGAAGGGAGTTTTACTTTATATACATTGATAATGTGAAATTTTGCAATGGTCTTGAATGGTTTTCTCTAATTATAAAAAAATATAAAATAACAAATAGACCCACTAACATTTCAAAAGAAAACTACCCCATGCTGTTGAGGCTACAAGGAGACACCTTTTCAGGCCCTACCTGTGGGAGTGGACTTTGACACTGCCATTTTGAGGGACCTACTTGGTGACACACAATCAAAGCCTTATCGATTTGTGTCAAAGGAGTGATGTACCTCTAGAAATGTATTTAGTGTAAACCAATCAAGGGCATGTAGATGTGTGTGCAGGAAAGTTTGTTAATGTGTGAGGTAATGCTAAACTGTTGAGGGGGCAATAAAGTGTCCATTTACAGGGAGTGGCTGAATAAATCACAGGATGGCAACGGTGGAATCCCAGATTACAATGGTGACAATGGAGTGTAGTTGGCCTCAAAAGCTGTCATGGTACATTTTTAAACAAATAAGATACGTTACAAGACAGGCTGTGTAGTTTAATTCTAATCTGTCACATAAAGAGTTGTCCCTTGGTGTCTACCAGGGACTGGTTCCAGGATTCTCCCACAGATCCCCAAATCCTCGGATGCTCCAGTCCCTTATATAAAATGGCATAGTATTTGCATTGAACCTATTTACATCTTCTTATACCCTAAATCATCTCTGGATTACTTATAATACCTAGCACAATGTAAATGCTATGGAAATAACTGCTAAATTGCATTGTTTAGAGAATAATGACAGGAAAAAACCTGTGCATATTCAATACAGATGCATTTTTTAAGACTTTAAAATCTGTGATTTGTTGACTCCAGAGGTGTAGAGTCCATGGGTACAGAGGGCCAACTGTATTTGACTCTATCTGTACATATGTGGAGAAGAAAATCTACAGTATACATCAGGGTGCTGTTAACAGCAGTTTTCTTGAGCAATAAGATTATAGACAAATGTTGTTTTCTTGTGTGTACTTTTTGAAATGGTTTCATTTATTTATAGTGAGTATAATTCTTTTATTATTTCAAAAAATAATAAAGATGTCTCTTTAAAAATTGCGGTTGTCAGGTACAGTTGTGTGCACCCATGGTTCCTGCTGCTCAGGAGACAGAGGCAAGAGCATGGTTTGAGCCCAGGAGTTTAGAACCTGCTTGGGTGACATAGTGAGATCTCATCTCAAACCAAAACTAAACCAAACAAAACCAAAAATTGCTGAAGAAACCAATTGCAGAGCCTCCTTTTCTGTTTCTCTCAGTAACAGTTCCAAATTAGAAATATTAAACCAGTTATCCTGGTACCCCACCTTGGAAACCATTCATGACGCTGGGGTGGCAGAACAAGGACCCAGTGACTGTCAACTTTGTGTTCAGGGTTAACACTTTTTAATTGTTGGAAATTACAAGTCATTTGATTTACAATGGCCAATGATTATGAACACATTCTCATAAGGGGTTCTTTAAGAATTCTAGTTTCGTCTTTTCAGTTTATTTTTTGGTAGGTAAATAATTAAAATATATCATAATGCAATCAAATCGTGAAGCAAAATGTAAAAGGGTGACAATTTACCGAAAGGGGTAACTGCTGAATCTTGAGAGAAGAAAACAAATCAAAAGCTGTCTTTGAACCTATTTAAGAATCCACACAAGATGCTTCCAAGCTCATGAACTGTATCAGTTTCACTGACAATCTGTACCCAAAAGACAAAACCAAACTAGTACTTACAATGGCATTTTAGGGGGATGAAATTTAGTTGGTTTTATATGTAGTGAGGAAATGAAGGTGTCAAATAAAAATGAACTATAGTTCAAAATTGAAGTCATGGGGTTTAATGATTAAATACATAATGTCAATCTTCAAGAGAAGATAATTTTAGAGAGTTTTATCTGCTCCTATGTATGTGTGTACACACATACCTCTATATTTATGAATTCCTATGTATATTTGTATATTAAATACACACATACACACACACACACACAGAAGTTAGCAATGAAAATCTTGACAATGTTCTATTATTTGAGGAAATGGGAAAACTGATGTTTTGATAGCTGATGCATCTGTATACTGTATACATCAGTTACCAAAACATCAGTTTTCCCATCTCCTTAAATAATGAGATCACTGCTTCTACAGATCACTGCTTCTACATAGCTGGATCTAAATAAATAAAGGGTGAGTGAATAACTGGAAATAATTCTTTTATGATGTCACATTGAGATCATTCAGTCCTATTTACATGCTACAACTTTAGGCTTTGCAATGATGAAAAAGAAAAAAAAAGAATTATTTTAAATAAGTCCTTTCCACAACTCAATAAGAATACCCTTTCTCGTGTCTCTGTATAATATACCCTTTCCTCAACTCTCAGAAAGGGGCACAGAGAAGTTTTGGCCTGACTTACTGACAAGGAAGCTCCTCAAATTTTACACGAGGTTTGACTGTTGGTCTAGTTTTATTTTTAACTTAAAAAAATATGAACTTAAACTTTTTTGGGGGGTGTGGCAGGAAATGATTCTCATGAAAGAGGGTATCCCATTATGAACTGTTCCTGTGCATTCAAAGCAGGCACACCTTTTCAAAGCCCAGGGCAAGCATTTTTCAAATGACTGGATGGGTTTTAAAATCTAAGTGTAACCTTTAACACAGTTCAGAAACTTTGAGCAACACACTGAAGACTGACCCCTGTCCCCTCTCTTGGTGAACCATCTCCCTAGGGTCAAGGTTTAGGTGTTGGGGGCAGCAGAGTGTAAGGATCAGCTGTTAGCCAGAAAACAAAGCCCCTTTATTTACCCAGTTTGGGTGATGGGGGACTGCGTTCCAAGGCTCATTACGCTTAATCTTCAAGGGTCCCTGTGTACAGCCACCTAGGCCCCCATGGAGTTGCTGGCTTCCAGGCCCAGGTGATATGGGGGAACCAGGGCGAAGGGAGTGGGGTGCAGAACCAAGGTGGATGCCCTGGTTCTGGCAGAACAAGGTGCCCCTCCATTCCCTGGCAGGTTTCGGACACTGAGGCTGTAAATTCTGCCCACGTCCCTGCCCACAGGACGGCGCCTCATTGCAGCCGGCCACCCTCCTTCCCTCTTGTTGGGCTCGGTTCTCTCTGTACTTCTTGGAGACCCCGTAGCCCTTAGCACTGGCCTGGGTCTAAACAACATCCCCCACAAAGACTCGGTAAAAGTGCCCACCTCCACCATTGTCAGAGCTACTGCTATGGTTGTTTCTATTTTTAGGGAAAAACATCGACCCCACATTCCTGAGGAAACTGCTGCTCAGGTCTCCAAAGTAAATAGCCAAATGGAAGGGGAATCACTCCCTCAACAGAGGCACTGCCACTCTGATGGCCTGGGCTCTGGGGCTGGGGGGACCCTTGCCTGTGGGCACATGCACGATAATATTGTTTGCAGGAGTAGAACCAGCACGGAGTAGAGACTATTTTGCTCCCATTTTACAGATGAGGAAGTCAAGGCTCAAAGAACTTAAGGATCATCCTGTACAAGGGACCATAGCTCAGAAGGGGGTCAGGGATTTTAAAACAGGCCTCTAGATGCCAGGCAAGGCCCTGCACTAGAACATGGCATCCCTCCTGCTACACCTGGCCATGCCATCCTGCAGTGGGAAGGCAGGGGCTGTGTCTGCCGGTGTTAGAATTTGCCCAGGGCCTGCCTGTTACTTCTGAGAGCTGCCTTCAGCTTGCCCCACCTGGCCGAAGGTGGGTAGGACTGGGGGATGCTGTGGACTCATGGGTGATGTGACAATGATCCTGCTGAACTGGGAGGGGGACGGGACTCACCTTCAGTGACATGTCAACATGCATGGGCGTGGAGGAGATGTCAGCTATGACAGTTCTATCCCCATTAAACGTTGGGTATTCATCACAGATTTTTGTACCATTTGGATTTTTTAAAAATACATGAAAATATGGTTTATTATGAAAATAAGTGGTGTCTCTTTCAGTTTGGGGTCCCCCAAGGTCCTGCTTGCCTAACCCCAGTCCTGGCTTGCCTGCTTCTCAATGCCTGGTTTCTTCCTGAGACCCAACTGGCAAAATGAGGGTTCCCATATCTTAATATGGGAGGCAACTTTAACTAGTCAGAATACTTTTCTGACCCTACCCTGTTGACCAGCTTGAAATGGTCACTTATTTAATGAGTTTGAACCAGAATTTAACTACTATTTAAAACTTGAACATAATCAGTCCTGATACCTCCCTCTTCCTCCTTCCTTCCTTCCTTCCTTCCTTCCTTCCTTCCTTCCTTCCTTTCTTCCTTCCTTCCTTCCTTCCTGTGGAGGGAACTCAAGCTGAAACTCACTTTGGGCACCATCCCTTGGGTTTAGATGACCACAGGCACGATTTTGAGACACAGTCGTGGTGATGGTACCTAGTAGGTAGGCACTCGGTGGCTACTGGCCAAAGACATGGCTCTCACTGGCAAAAAGGAGCTGGCCCCAGCCCCCTGGCCCAGCTCTCCTGGGTTGACTGAGCCCCATTCATCCCCCATGTGCAGATGACTCAGCCAGTGATTTCAGTCACCAGCCTGGTGTTTATGCCACTTGCCACAAACCGTGGATACTGTTTGGAGCTGACACTCCGCTGGTGGAGAATGACATTCAGTCAGCTTGTGGCCTCTGTGGCCGGTGGTTTCTGAAGAACCCATTGTGTGCTGGTCAACCATGAGGAGGGGGTAGGGATCCTGAAACCCTCTCTCTGCTCCCCCAGAGAAGCTTTGGGGTTCACATGGATTCAGCACCACAGCAGGCTCCAGGGGCCCCTGGGAACCCAGGATGGGGCCTTGTGTGGGTCTCCTTCAGAGAAGGCCCTAGAGCCATAAGGCTGGGCTGCATTCAGTGCTGGCAGGAGATGGGGAGCATAAGTCAGCTTGGCTCCTTCTACATGGAGGGCTACTTGGTACCATCAGATGCCACATGTGCCCTATTCATGGATTACAAAAGAGGTTAAGAATGACAGAGCACACGCGGCTGCTCTCTGAAGCACCCGCCATGGTCCACCATCACGTGGGTAATTTCTAGAATAAACTGTAAGCGCAGCAAGAAGAAAAACACCCCCAGCTGCAACAGACACAGTGACCAGCAGTTCATAGGTGCCTCATTGAATCCCCAACAAAGTGCATCCTATCACAGCCCCCATCTGAGAGATAAGGAGACTGAGGCTCCAGAGTTCAAGAGGTTGGTCCCAGGTCACAGAGCCAGCAAATGGAGTAAACAAGACCTAGGTTCAACCAACACAGGGCAATGCACAGTGAGGACAGCAAGCTGGAAGAGGAGCCCCGGAGCAGGGAGGAAACTGGGGAGAGGACCCTGGTGTCGGAGGGCACTTGGACACAGCAGGATCCTCATGACAGAGAGTTCTTCCTCCTGTCTTCCAGGTGGCCCTTCCATGGGGCCCAGCTCTCCCCCACCCCCTCCCCAGGAGAAGCTCATGTTTCAATGCTGACATCTCTCCCTCTGAGCCTCATGTGAAGGCAAAATATAAAAGGCATCTTTAATTCCCCCATAGCTCAAAACCATGGATGCCGCCATCATGGGTGAATTCAAAGGTTGTCTATGAAATGGGGACCGAGAGGGCCAGTTTTAATTTTTCCCTCCTCTGGCGATTCACACAGTGTGAGAATTGCTGACTGTGCCTCCTGACCAGGGCTGTGCTGGACCAGGACTGTGACCAGCCAGGACTTCAGGGGGAACATGAATGTGAAACCACCGGAAGCAAGCCAAGAACCAAACAAAATACTGCCTTTGAGTGGTAATCTGGGTAGAAATCATGTTATCAAATAGGTGTTTTCATTAATGATTCTTCATCTGCTCAACTCAATTTTTAAAGATTTGAATGGGACAGCATTCAGGAATCACTTCTGGGGAGTGTTTTGCTTTTGCTTTTTACCTGAACAGGTAGTGTTCACCTGAGGATCAGAGGCATGTATGCCTGGAAAGATGACTGCTATCCACTTTCACCCCAACTGCAGCCCTAGAACCCCACTACCATACATCCTATGTCCAACTCCACCACACTGGGATATTTTGAAAATAAAAATGTAAAACTGGAACAAGTGAGATACAAAACCAAACTACAAGTGAAATGACCTAAAATAACTACCATGTTAGTGATCTCTGGATAGAGGAGGAATGGAGTGGAGAGGATCTCTTCTGCTGGGTTGAAATCTCTAAGTCACCTGGATTAGACATGTTAGGAGCAACAGCAACCACAGCCAGGGACTGAGGTGGGCACTTCAGGGGGCACATGTCGGGGTGCTAAAACCTTGCCCCAAGAGTTAAGGTCAGGAAGAAGAAGGAGACCTCTCTACATTATGGTATGACAGGGAGGGCACCCTTGGGGCCGGTCCCTCCACTCCCTGACTTCTAGATTTCTCTCCTTTGTTTCTACTTCTTCATGAGCCTGTTTTCTCATCTGCAAAGTGGGGATAACACAAGTGCCCACAAAATGAAGTCAAGCATGTAACATGCTCAGAACATTATTGACACTTGAGAAGCTCAAAGTTGGCTGGCGTCAATACCATTATTTTTGCTACTGACTGTTCTTATTGTGAGAGAATCCTCTTTCCCCCGTCTGTCTGTTCCCAGGTGAGGCCGCATTTCTTTCTTTCTGCTTTTAAACCCACAGATTCGTCTTCTCATCCCATCTTGTTATTTTGGAGTCTCCTGGTTGTACAACTTCGGGATTCTCTAAGGAGTTACCCATGTTACCCAGAAGCTTCTGGAACACAATAGCTCTTCTTGGATTCCCGTGCTAGGATCCATGGTGAGTCCGTCCCAGGTCCCATCACCTACCTCTGACCTATGTGCCAGGCGTGGGTCCAGGTGCAGGGTCAGGTGTGTCTGTCTTCTACGCAAGGGCTCTCTGCAGTCAGTACTCACTGGGTGCAGGAGCCCGTTAGAGACTCACGCCCGTCCATGAGAAATGCTGGGTGAAAAGATGCTCGCTGTGTTGAGAAGACGGGGCCCATTGGAGTCAGAGCATTTACTGTCTCCATGAAAACACTGCAAAGCAGCTACAAAGAGAAAGTCCCTGACATGGTGCCTTCTGCTGCCTGCTGCCCTGTCTTGAATCTGTCTGCCTCCTTGCTCTCTGAAAGTTGCTAATGACGAACATCTCTATCCGAGGATCTCTCACAGGGTTTACCTCTGTCTCTGCCACTCCCTGTCACTAATCTGGGCCTCCCTTGGGGCTTTGGGTCCAGGGTGGCAGAGAAAGTTGAGCTGATTTTACTGCAGTTCACCTGTGGATGCCACTCACAAGAACGTGAGGGCTGCTTAGAGGCTGGGAAGGGCCAGTGATCAGGGACAAGAACATGAGGGCTGCTTAGAGGCTGGGAAGGGTCAACGATCAGGGACGTTCCAGGAGTCAAGAATATGCTCAGTCTAGCGGGTGATCTCCTGCCAGGATTCCTGTTTCCTGAAACAGGACAAATCAAGAAGCTGATTTTGCCTCTTCAAAGCAAGTGCTGGTCCCTGGCATTTATGCCTTTGACTTTCTATATGGTCTTGAATGTGAGTCCTGAACTTCTTGGGCCTCAGCTGCCTTATTCAACAGGGAAGAGGGAATGGATGACTTATAAGTTTTCTTGCCTGTTGGCAATCTGTGGGACTCAGACATATGACTTGGTACCTGTGGCCTTTGTCCTGGGCAGTGGTCCACCTTCTTGTGCTGTCCTGAGGTAACTGTGGAGGCTGAGCGTGAAGGAGCAGTGCACCCCCTTTGCTCTTAATCCAGCCATCTTTCCCTCTGAGTATCATCAGCCTGTCGTGTTTAAGGACTTGGAATAGTTGAGCTGCTTTTCCTGAACTCTCAGCCAGCCTGTCAACACCAGCAGGAGGCGAAAGGGAAAGTTAGTCCCACAGGAGGAAAAGGCATGTGGCTTGGTTCCTGCTGAGGCATTTCACCTTTTACGCTGGGTTTAGTTAAAAATGTCAGACTGGAGCCTGTGTTAACAATTAATTTGCAATGTCTTTATAAATAACTAGACTAGCTTGTGTGTTAGTCTTGAAGAATATCTTGCTGCTCTATTTTCACATCTAAATATTTAGTAAAATAAACTGGATTTTGCTTGAAAGTATTTCAAGTAATTTCTTTACAGCTAAATTCTGCTCTATAAAAGTGAATTCATGGCTTAGGAAAACATGCCATTTTTCAAACTGTTGCTTCGTGAGCCTATTTCAGTGAAAGCAGTACTCCTAATGACAGTAGAGTGTGCAGAAGAGAAAGAGCAGAGGACAAGCAAGAAAATGCCTTTTGAAGGAAATATGCCCTCCTCATCAGAGCACTGTCCACCATGGTGAGACAAAGCAGTCATTCAACAACCCTTCCCAACCATCACCTTGCTCTTGGCACCCTGGTCATGGAACATCCTTGTGTGGCAGCAGGAAGAGCCCCTTTTCTGACTGACTTCCTCTGTCAACAACAGAATGTTCTAGAAGATCTAGCTAGTAGGATGAGGCTCTGAGTATTGGCTGCCAACTTGTAGCCAGCCTCACCTGCATACCTGGGCAATCAGCAAAGATGGAAAATTCTTAGAGATGGGCTAACCTGGAAACACTGTTGTTCATAATTTGAACTTCAGTAATGTGAAATATTTTCCTTGCTTGGGAAGGAGCCTCTTCCTTGAAAGAACTCTTTACCCTCTCAGATATATATTTTTCCAGGTTCTATTTTCATGCTTAATGTAATTAATGTACCTTAGAGGAGAATATCTGTAAATAGACTATCACTATGGGCTAGGTAAATCCCACAGTGCATTTAATCTGTTCTTTGCTTATTGACTGCTCACCTGGCCTCCAACACATAGACTGAGGTGATGTCTCAGGCTGTTCATTTTCCTTTTAGGTTCTGTTCACTTTAATTGCTGGGAATGAACATTGGTGGTTGGTTGGATGCAGGGAACTCTTTCTGGCGGTGAGGCATGTGTTTCTTCTCCTTTTGCTTTGGAGGTCTCAAGGAGTCTGCCTGAGACCCTCCCTGCCTTCTAACCCCCTTCAAAGACCAGTTTAAACTTGTTCCTTCTGCATAAAACCCACTCCAGCTAAAATCAAATGAGGTGAACAATTCAGCAAACTCTCTTGCTGGGGTGAGGCACACTGCAGATTTCAAAACGCAACTCCGTGCTCTTCAGCATACATATCTAAGCTTAAACCTTGTGCTTGCAGAATGCCCTGCCAAACCCTTGAGAGGTCCAGTTTCACATTGTGGACACTGTACTGATGCAGGTTTGAGGGCATAAACTCCTTACAAGGAAGTCTGCTACTATGGCTTGGCACAATGACTAAAAAGACCAATAAGATGCTATATGTAGGCAGATCACTTAAATACTTTATGGCACTCACACAGTCCTGGAAATCCTTGCTAAATTCCTTCATACTCTGGCAGTTCTGGAAAACACATCAGGGGTGTGAATTTCTCAGTTAAATGACAAATAACATACAGTGTTATCTTTCCTATAAGACACAGAGTGCCTGCTTCAAATTATGCACAGAAAAAAGAGGGCGATGACATCTATCACTCTCCACCCCTTTCCTACCCAGCAGTTTTCTGCTATTAGATGTGCTTTTTTTGGAATGATGGTGGTATCTTGGTGCTGGAGTTGGGACAGGAAGGAATAGTCTATTTCTAATTTTGTAAAAATATATACTTTTTAAATGGAGAATTGATTTGGCTTTGATTTAGTTATTGATTTTTACTTTCCTTCTGTACCTCAAGATGCAAGGTAAGCAAGAACAGGCACTGAATCAACTTGTTGTGAAATCAGCTTGTTGTGAAAGCCAGAGGCAGAGTCTGGGAAGAATGAGATACTCTTCCCTGGCACAGGTTGCTGTGCACAACTACTTTCTCGTGGGTTTTTCTTCCTGTAGGACGTGGACGAAGCCAGCATGGTAAGGAGCAATTCCATGGTTCCAGCACCTTCTCCCGTGTGTTCCCAAAATGAACGTGGGTCTTCCCTAAATGTACACAAGCCTTGATAACTCCACATGGACAAAATTAAGTCACCTCATCTGAGTTTTCTCGGGGTTAAAGGGGATATAGGATTCCTGTGCTGTGTGCCCTACAATAAACATGAGTTGGATGTCATTGGGAACTATGAAATGTTTTAATATTGCACATGAGCAAGTCCATATCCCAAATTCTTCTCAACACCAGAAATGGAATTTTCCTTTCCTCTTAAGGGAGTTAAATGATGTCCCAAGTCATAAATTCTGAGAAGACAACCCCAATCTTATAAACTGCTGGGGAAATGGAGAGCTCATAACTGAGTGATAATGTTTAAGCTTCTGTCCACTAAGATAGAAAAGGTGGATTTTTGAGAAAGATGCTGAAATTAAAAAAAAAATTATGATAAATGTATTGCTTGTTTTTCACTGGAGGAAGCTAGTTAAGAGATCTATTCCCAAAATTTGACCAAAAACTAATTTCTGGAATTGCCTGTTTCCCTTCTCTGATCCCATCCACGGACCTACAGTCCTTAAATTTTCCAGTTGATGCCTGAACTTGAACTAGAGTTGCCTGTTCATTTGGATTATTTTACAATTCAGGAAGTCGGGTTTTAGGATGTGGAACCCCAATCATTTAACCACTTAAACTTCATCCCGAGGTTCTGAATCCACCACGGCACAAGGACATTTTTATTAACAAACAAATCGTACCAAAAAAAAAAAAATGTAAAAATTCGGCTTTCACTGTTTTATTTTGTTGATCCTGTACAGCTCAAGGGAACAAGATTAGAGGTAAAATAAAATGCCTGTTAAATTCGGCTACTACCAACAACTAAAAACTTGCAATTTAAAAATCAACGCAAGCTGCCGATAAATCATAAAATAATCCTGGGTAATTGGTTAACGCCTTAATGGATCAAGATGGGTAGGTCATCTATGTCATTCTTCAACGGCAAAGCGACGAGAAGCACGACCGGCGAGACGTGCTGGTGGAGGACTCAGGCACGCTGAGGGACCGATGGAGGAGCGGCGTAGAAAACACCGGCCCTGGCAACTCCAGCTGGATCCGTCGAGCCGCGGGCGGCTTGGAGTCCTGGTCCTCCTCCACTTTTAATGAGAACGTTAATTAGCGAGCTTCAGAGAAGGCGACTGCGAAAAGCCTTGTTACCTATTTTAGTAAATCCAGAACACAGATGGCATGAAGGGTGGTGCGTTTTTTGCTTTTAAGCAAGTTCAAAGGTTGATTATGCTACCTTTGGGGAAGGGGAGACGAAAGGTGAATCTCGAGTTCTACGCTAAGCAGACCCCAGGATCTAAGAGCAAATACTCCCCGCAACGAAACACCTGCTTATGCCAGTCTCAAAAACTGCCTTCCAAGTCTGGCTACCAAAGCTAACAGACTTGCCACTCCGCACACCCAACAACCCGGGAGCCGTCACCGCCCCCACCCGCGGCACCGCGGCGCCAAACGCTGGGCCACTGAGGGTCCGTCCATCTGCGACGCCCCTGACGGCCTGCACCGACTAACGGGTCTTTTTCACCCTTCCGAGGTCCAGTAGCTTCCGTTGACAATCTTGGGCTTGGCTGGAGGGAACAGTGCGCCCGTGGGCTCGACCCGGGATTAGGAAAACAACTTCTCTCCGGGTTCGCGCCGTTCCAAATCAGCCCCTCAGACTGGGAGAGGGCCGCTCCCTGGAGATCGCATTCTGGGCTGGCCTCTCGCCCAGCCCAACGTGAGCCGGACACACAGAACCTCCTCAAATCCACACCAGCCCCGCGAAGCGCACGGCTCTAGGGACAGGGGGAGAGAGAACGCGCTGGGTGGTGGGTGGCGCGATCACTTTCAGCCCTAAACAGCCCAGACGTTCCTTGGAACATCTGCCGGGGTTGCTTTAATTTCCTGGGGGAGGAGGGCTGGGGGAGAAGGCGCTGGGCAGTCCCTTCCTCTGGGCCAAAAGGTTCGAAATGCCCTCCTTACTCGGGCCCCCTCTCTCCCTGGACTCAGGAGCGCAGGGGTGCGGGAAAGCTGGACGGTGGAAGGCCGGGCAGAAGTCGCACTTCGCCCAGGGCCCCGGCAGGCCCTTACTTGGAGAACTGAGCCTGCACGGCTGCCAAGCCCAGGCCGGCGGGGACAAGGTGCGGGAACTTGCAAACCGCGCAGGTGCAGAGGCCCGGGGCTGCCGCGCCACCGCCGGGAAGCGCGAACTGTCCGCACGGCGGCTCGTCGAGCGCCAGCGACAGGTACTTGGCCGGGCGCAGCGCGTCGGGGGGCCCCACGGCGCCGGGTGCCAGCAGTACTGAACCCGGCGCAGCAGCGAGCAGGGGCAGGCCAGCTAGCAGCAGACGCGGCACAGCGGGCCCGGCGCCCTCGCCCAGCGCGCGGCGCAGCTCCTGCAGCGAGCTGCCCAGCAGCAGGATGTAATTGCGGGCGAGCAGCAGAGTAGCGATCTTGGAGAGCTTGCGGCCGGGCGCGCCCTGGCAGTGCGCCGCAGAGTACGGCAGGATGACTTCGCGCAGTGCGTCCATGGCCAGGTTCAGGTCCTGCATGCGCTTCCGCTCGCGGCTGTTGATCTTGCGCCGCAGCTGCTGTTGCTGCTCCTCTTTGGCGTCCGCCCGGGCACTGCCGCCAGCGTGCGCGCCGGACCCCGGTCCGTTGCCTAGCGGCTCCGCTGGCCCCTCTGGCTTCTCGCGCGCAGCCTTGGGGAGGAGGGGTGCCGTCGTGGAGGAGGAGGAAGTGGAGGAGGAAGAGGAGGAGGAAAGCGGCTGTCGGTAGCCCACCAACTCGTACAGGGAGGCCCCGAGCTGCACGTCCCCGGGCCGCTGTGGCCGAAGCATGGTCGCGGAGGCCGCGTTCACGCGCGCCTGGGAGACCGCATAGTACATCTGGGGGGCGATGAGGGCGGCCTAGGGCGCCCTGCAGGAACGCCCCGGGGTGGGCCCGTCCGTAGGCCGCCCCTCCCGGCGGACCTGCGCGCGGGTGGCCGACGGCGGGGCAGCTCTCGGCGCCCGACCCCTTTAAACCCGGCTTGGGAACCTGCGGGGACCGCGGTTGGAGGGGCGCAACCAATAGAGGAGCGAGGCCAGGAACAGGCGTATGTTCATTGGCTGCCTGAGCCTAGGCGGCGCGGAAGTGCCTCTGGCACAGCTCAAGGAGGTTATTGTGAACGCCTGGGCTAGTGGCGCAGGACAGGTCCCAGGAGGGGAAGGGGGGACGCCTTTCGGGTGAAGCTCCGCTGTGCAAGGAGTCTGGCATTTGGTTGGGTTAAAACAAGTTTGTCTCCCTCCTGCTCCCAATTGTGTCCACTTTTTTTTCCTTGTTAAACGTAATACATGTCTTCAAGACTGAAACCCTATAGCCCTTAAACCCCAGCCCGCAACTCCTGGGAGTCACCATCCTGTGCTCTGTCGCCATGAATTTGTTCTGCTCTAGGAATGTTCTGTAGGTAGAATCATACAGTATTCATCTTTTAGTGCCTGTCTTATTTCACTTAGCCTGTCTTCAAGCTTGATTCAGGTAGCATGTATTCGAATTTCCCTCCTTCTTAAGGCTGAATAATATATTCTGTTTTCTGTGTCTACTACCTTTGGTTTATCTGTTCACCCGAGGATGGACACTTTGGTGGCTTCCACCTTTCGGCCCTTGTGAATCAATCTCTCTCTCTCTCTCTCAAGAAAACCATGATTTCCTGCCAGGTTTAGATACCAAATTTTCTGGGGTATTAGTTTGGTTGCTCCCCAAACTCCCACCGCCCATCCCTTCCATTAAGTCTTTTGGGATGAAGGAACCTTTGTGGTTGGGTTTCTCTCAAAAAGGATGTGTGTTCATTTTATCAGTGACTTGGCTCTTTCTTAAGCAAAACTCACTCAGAAGGTGGTTTCTTATCAGAAACAAAACAAAACATGCACACACTCTTATCTGTTGAGGGTAGAGCTGAATCTTTCTCTTCCCCAAATACAGTAGTATCAGTTGGTGACTATGGATAAGTTTTCTTCTGCCAACACCAATACATGCTACTGCAGCTCATCCTCAGAGCATGACAAAACATCCTGGGGAAGAGGGTTTTGGTATCTAAACCTCTACCATCCACTATGGTAGCCACTAGCCACAAGTGGCTGTTTAAATATAAATTAATTAAAATACAATTAAGGTAAAAATTTAGATTTCCAGTTGTACTAGCATTGCTTCTAATGCATAGTGGTGACAGGTAGCTAATGGTTATCCACTGCATAGCACAGATATAGAGCATTTCCATAATGGCACAAAGTTCTACCAGATGGTGCCGATCTAAACAGAAAGAAATGAGCCTCCCGTGTTTTGGTGCTCTTTGGTGTAAGAAGGAGGATACTGTGGGAGGGCCTGTTCACGTGGGAACCGATCTCTGCTCTAGGAGTCTATTGGCGACGCTTGCTGGTTTCCAGGGCTTCATTTTCTCATCTTCTTCCACCGGTATTTCTCCACTGGGTTCACTCTGGTCTCTGTTTCCAACCTCCAGCTGCACCTGTAACATTGGCCATGCTTCAGGTTCAGATCCAACACTATTTTCTTCTTAGCCTTGGTGATCCCATCCTCCTCCTCTCATTATGCATGGCAAATCATTGATAATGCTTCTCCTGGATCGTCTTACACGATTATCATCTCAGCATTAAGCTGACATTGTTTTGAGGGTGGGGACCACCTGTTTATTTCTGCATCCTCCCAAAGCTCAGCACGGTGGTTTGTATCACCCATGTGCCCAGCAGGTATCTAAGAATGGGTCTGAAATCAACCTTAGCTCACAGGAGCGGACCATCCCTTGAAATGTGCAAACTCCTACCAGTGCTTTCATCCGAGAGTTTCCTGTCGGTTTTATAGAGAGGAAAGGAAACTGGTAAGATCCTCAGACTCCCACAGGGGTCTGGCTTGACATGGTGATGGGACTTCTGTGTTAGTCAACTTTGCATTGCTGTGACCAAAATTCCTGACAAGAACAACTTAAAGGATGGAAAGTTTATTTTGGTTCTTGGTTTTAGAGGTTCAGTTCATGGTCAACTGGGTCCATTGCCCTGACCCAAAGTGAGACAGAACATCACACTGGAAGGGTGAGATGGAGGAGCGCTGCTCCATTCATGGCAGCCAAGGGACAAAGAGAGGAAAGGGGGAACAGGTTGCAGGGAAGATAAATCCTTCCAGGGCACCCCTTCGGTGACCCCCCTACTCTGACCATCCCCTACCTACCTGTGGTTCCCACCCAGTTCATTCAAACTCGGATGGGCCGATTAGGTTACGGCTCTCACAATCCAATCAGTCACCTCCAAACACAGGAGCTTTTGGGGGACACCTCATATCCAACCATAGCAGCTTTGCTTAAGGAGAGTGAAGAAAGTTGGCAGGAAGGACCGAATCCCCAAATAGAACCATACCGGACCATTCAGTACCTCACTGATCATGCCACTTCTTGTTAAAGCAGTTTGTTTTCAATGCAATTTTATAGACACTTTTTCATTTGGTTCTCATGAGAATCCCGTACTTGGAATTTTTTCTCTGCTATCCCACCCCCCATTGCTAAGAACGGAACTCAGGGTCTTGCATGTGCTAGGCAGGTGCTCTGCCACTGAGCTAAATCCCCCAGCCCCAGTTTGGCTTTTTGATCCCTGCTGTGTGTGGTGATTCTGAGGTTCCCCGGGGTGGTAGATTTCGTGTGCCTTCATACAGAAGAAGAGCTGGCCGATTAGCAACTGGCTCCTGAATTCCTTCTAGTTGGACCAGGTGAGGGTCTTGATGGGGAATGTAGGAGCCTGGGTGAAAGAATGTAGGTGCCAACCTAGGCCCAGCCGGTACTAACAAACTGATGGGTCCCAGCCATGATCTTGAAGATCCAGTCCCCAGAACTGACCCTTGCTCTCAGGATTCCTCTGTCCCATAGCTGAGATGCTAGACTGAGGCAGGACCCACCAACCTTTCCCTCTGGCTTCCTCTTCTGTTCACGCCCTAGGCAGGTTTTATCCTCCTGCCAGGAAGAGGAAGTGGAGGAGGAAGACAGAATCTAGAGCCGGAGTCAGAAGCACCTAGGCGGCACCCTCAGCATCTTCCACCCGTAGGCAGGGGCACCCAGGAATCAAGGAGATGGAAAAGCACGTCCTACCTCTCTCTCCAAGAAGACCCTTTATTGTGGGTATCCTTAAGGGTCCTTTTTAGACCGTGGCCTGATCTAGTCTTTCTCTTGGAGAAGGAGAACCCCCACACACCTTCCACCAAGGATGCTGTCAGGTGGACATACCGGTCAGCGTGCGTGTAAATGTTGCAGTGGGCCCCAGGAGAAAGTTCCGGGTGGCCGTGAGGACCCAGCATGGGTACAGGCTTTGGCACTCATTGGAGCTGGTGATTTGGATGGCCCCTTGAGCTGGGCCGGAGCTCCAGTGGCATGCAAAGCGTGACAGCTGGCAAGGGCCAGTGAGCCATTGTGGCCGCTGGCAGGGACCCCATGGGCAGTCTCGAGGGGAGGCAGCTGCTGCGGCCTCCCACATTCAGGACATACTTGGGGAGCACTTGCATCGGCCATAACAACCGCTCTTGTGTCTGCCTAAAGGGGCTGTGCGTGTGCGTTGCTGCCGGTTTCCACCCGCCGCGGTGTGTGGCAGACTTCCTTTGCTTCACATAGAAACCCAGGGGCTCCCTGCCGCCCATGTCTGCCCTGGCTTTTGTCAGGAGACTGGAATCCGGGATGTGCAAGTGCACCCTGGCTGAAGTAGAGCCCATTTCTCTCTAAACATAAGGGTAGACTGTGCCACTACAATGCCGGCCACCTCTCAACGACCCTGTTATCACTTAAGACTTTTTCTCTCCAAGAAAGTCAGTTAAGTATGGGAGGTTGTCTCTGCTAAAAAGTGCTTGTTTAAACTGGCTGGAGCTGAGACCTAGGACATAATAATGAAGTTTGCTTTCTTAAGTGCTACTTTCTTCTAGAGAAGGTCAAAATTCAGGAGACATGGAAATTCACACCATTGCTATGGGAGGGGGTGGCCACATTCAATGTCTGCCCTATATCAATATCTGCCATACCACATGAATATAACCCTGCCTGGAATATAAGCGGCAGGGAGGAGCTGCAGAGAGGGGACCTTAGCTTCTTTCTGGGTTTCTCTTTTCTGGGGAGAGGAGAGTAATAATAGAAAACGTGGGAAGAAAAGATGGATTCATCTGGTAATTCTTGGATAGAGAGGAGCTCCTTGGAGAAACTTGGTCCCTTCTCACCTGGGGACCATCCCACTAGAATGTAAGTCACCCTTAGAAAGGGTTCAGGTTGAATTAAGAATCCAGGTGGGAAAATGTGAAAGTATATGAGTTGTATTAGTTTTCAAAAGAGAGTGCAAGTACATCAAATTGTTAAAACTGATACAATGTTTATAATTCCTTTCATTGTTGTTTCAAAGCTTTATAATTGTCACAGTTATCTTTATTTGCAATTTGGAAGGATATTGCGTTTTCTGATTATAACACTAATATGTTTTGCAAATATTATGGGAAGGGTTATTGTATTTTTAATGCATATCATTTGGACCTGATTTTAATATACTATATTACCTAAGATATTTTCTGAGTCCAAATTAGTCCTGTGATGTGTGTGTGTATGTGTGTGTGTGTAAGAGAGAGAGAATTGAAAGAAAGAAAACTAGGAAAAGAAATCAGATGGCATCTATGTATTGGGGGGATTCCTTTTAATAACAAAATATTGACTTAGCTATTGGTGATACAACTCAAACAGACGGGCACATGACCCACCTCTTTCAAACTCAGGGTGACCTAACAGAAGTAAGAGATTTTCATTGCTTCTGTGAACACCACACACTGAAATTCTACATATTACAAGGACTCTATAGAAATGCATTTTAATACCTCTCACGGTATATCTGAATATGACTTCTTTAAAAGAACTATAAGTCATCACTATGACATGCATTATAAAGGGCAAAGTATATCTTTTTGTTTTAAAGATGATCAGAGCTGATTTTTGCCAGGTTGAAACTTCAGGCAGATTGGTGGAATTTTAGGCAAAGAAATGGGATGTAACTAAGAGGTGCTCTGAGCAAGTGTTGTTGAACTAACTGTGAATTAAGATTTGAGTATTAGCGCTTGCGACTGGGTGTCTAAAGGGTTGGTTTGGGGCAGAACAAAAATATTCTCTGAGCCTCCCTGATGTTTGCAGCTGAAGCCAAATGTTCCAAAGGCTTACACTGATACAATAAAAAGAGACAATTTGCTTGGAAGGCTGTGGCTAATTTATAACACAATGTCCAATGTCATGGTTAGTTTTGTTGCAAAAATTTGGCAGTTTAACCCAGAGTCTCAGGCAGCCTGAAAAGATGCGAGCGATTCTGGCCGCAGCATCTCCCGCTTGCTGGATGCTCCAAATGGTTCAAACAAGCCTTTTCATAGAGACGCGGGGCCAAGTGTGCTCAAAGGAATGAGGGGAAACAAAGGTGGCTCTGAAGTCATTTCCCCGCACTGGGTCCAGCCATCCGGTTTCACTCTTTCCCCATTGAACAGGCAGAATGCAACAGGAAGAGCCCGCATGAAAGAGAACAAACAGGCCGATGTGTTTGGGGAGAGAATGGAGAGAGGCTGGGGCACTGAGCTGCTAAACTTTCATTCTAGGTTTTCAGAAAGGAGTGAATGATGAATTATAGAAACCTGAAAGGTAATAAAATATGGGTCACTGAAGCGCTGAGGCCAAGTTGCTAAAACACCTGCAGAGGCAGAAGGTTCTGGAAGTCAGCACAGCCCCGCAGTTGCCTGGGCAAAACACCCTGCCCGAGGCACAGAAGGGGACTGTTCACAAGCTCACCTGTTGTTTTCTGTTGGCTCCCGGTCCTTCCCCGTCTGTCAGAGCCAGCGGCTGGATCTGACTCCAGATTAGACCACCAGGGGAAGGCGGAAGGCGGTGCGAGGACTTCCCAGGGTGCAGTTAAGGCTACTAAACTCCAAGGCCACCGCTTTCCTCTCCCTGACCTGGAAATATTAACTCCACGGTGAGGACAATCCCAGTGAAACATGCAGATCTCTGCTGTAGTGTTCTGAGGTTTTTCTGCTTACAACTCAGTCTGTTTTTGTCCTACAAAGCAGAGTCCTGATCTCTGGATTGGCCATAAGAACCAGCTATACTTATATTCATTTGAACCCCAGTTTCCTTGTCTATGAAGTGGAGGGAACAGCATTTATGACCTCAGGATGTTATAGAAAGAACGGAAGGAAATGTAAGTAGGATGTCCTGCCCAAAACCTGGCACATAGTAATTGTTCAGTAAAATGACAATGGTAATAATATTTATCACTTGCTTTGTGTTGGGCACCACAGAAAGACATTTTGTTAATGGTTTTTGTTTAGTCTGAAGCTTCCTGTGCTTTAAGTATGTATTTTCTCTGTGTCAAAAATGTGGGGTTTTCTAGTCCCTTCTGTGCCTCTGCTTGCTGAACGCTGTGGATACCCCACACATGTGTCTCTGTTTCAGTCATGCTGTCCTGGATACACTGAACCAAACTCCAGTAGTGATTTGCTAAAGAAACCGCAGACATGAACCCAGTGTAACCCTACACAACATAGGGTAGCTGAGTATCTTGGGACAAGGGTCTTAACCTATCAGAACCTCTGTTTCCTCCACCTGGTGAGAATAGGCTCAAGCTTCTTTGTGGGATCATGGTGGGGACTGAGTGAGTGGTGTCTGTGAGGCACGGAGAACAAAGCTGGGTACAGAGTGGTCTGTTATTATCATTTCATTAATCTTTGTTATGGGTTCATTGTGTCCCCCAAAATGCATGTTGAAATCCTAACCCTGGGTGCCTCAGAATATGACCCCAGCAGGGTCATTACGGATGTAATTACAAAGTGGGTCTCTAATCCATGTGACTGGTGTCCTTTAGAAAGGGGAGATTGGACACATGCACAGAGCCCAGTGTACATTTGAAGACAAAGACCCAGGTGATTCTTCCTTAAACCAAGGAACCCCCAATTTTATCTGCAAAACACTGAAGCCAGGGGAGAGAAGCAGATTTCTCTCAACCCTCAGGAGGAACCAGTTCTCCCAACACCTTGATCTTGGACTACTGGCCTTCAGAGACAACAAATTTCTGTTGTTAAAGCCATCAAGTCTGTGGTACTGTGTTGCAGTGGCCTGAGACAGCCAGTGTCAAGCTCTGAGCCCGTCTCCTCCTACATGAGGGAGGTGACTGGTTGGAGGGAGGGAGGGCTTTGTGGTGAGACCCTCAGGGCTCAGACTCAGCCCTGCCAAGTTTATGCAGCCCCACCACTTACAAATTTATGAACTGGGACAGGTTACGTACCCCCCTGAACCTGAGTTAATTCACCTCTAAAATGAAGCACATAGTTATGCTTAAACCTACCTCACAGAGCCTCTTAATAGCAAGGAATAGGTGGGTGTCTGACTCACCACAATGCTAGGTGTCCTCTGTAGCTTGTTCTGTGGTTACCGAGGACAGTGGAGTCTGGAGACATTTATGCTCTAGGTCATATTAGTCAGGGATCCGGGGAAAAAGCAGATTCTGGTTTAAGTAGGTTTGAGGAGGCCTGCGAGGCTGTATTTCCAGTAAGCCCCAGAGGAAACTGATGTAGGAGAGCTCCCTGCCGATGTGAGTAGTGAGGGCCAAGGTGACTGCACCAGCTCCCATCAAGGACAACGACCTGAATTAAGAATAGTGTGTTTAAAAGAAGCCCTGTAGCTGGGCATGGTGGTTCATGCCTATAGTTTCAGTGACTTGGGAGGCTGAGTCAGGAAGATTGCAAGATTGAGGCCAGCCTCAGCAACTTAGGGACATCCTGTCTCAAAATAAAGAATAAAAAACAAAACAAAACAAAACAAACAAACAAAAACGGGGATGTGGCTCAGGGGTAAGGTGCCCCCAGGTTCAATCCTCTGAACCACAAAATAATCATAATCTCTTATCCATGCTACTTGGGCATGCAGACATTTCAAGGGTGCTCAGTCATACTTAAAGAAAGAGAAAAGTTGATTTCAGAGAAAAACTGAAATGGCTCCCTACATAGTGGGAGGGCTGCACTTTGGGAAGGGACAGAGGGTTAGATGGTTGGGCCTGTCCCGAGAGGGTGAGGATGGACAGGGTAGGGCATGGAGGGTGCGTGACTCTGGAATGGGGCCGGGTGCAGGACACGTGCCAGGGACACAGGCCAAGCCTGTCCTTGTGTGGGGCCTTTGCTCGAGCTGTTCGCTCTGCCCGGCAGCCTTGCCCAGGTCCTCTCATGGTGAGTCTCAAACACTGACAGAGGCCTCCTCGGACAACCAGACCTAAGGGCGCCGTCCCCACTGGTCATTCTGTGGTGGCCCTTTGTACTTTATTTTCTCCATGGCATTAGCAGCCAGCACAACTGCCCCTTCGCTCAGCCTACTTGTTTATAGTGTCTGCTCCTTCTACTCTAGGGGGCAGGCTCTGGGGAGCCATGTTCTTGCTGCATCCCCAGTGCCTGGGCAGGGCTGAGGCCCATGTGGGCGCTCCGTAAAGGCTAGAGTGAGGGAGCAAAAGGAAACCTCTAGGCTGGCTGTCCCAAGTCCACAGATTGCCCTCCATGGGCAGAGCCCTGTGCTAGGCCTTGGAGAAAGGGCAGACTCCCTGCCTTCTAGTAACTTCTAACCCATTCGAGGACATCATGTGAATAGCTGCTCGCAATATCAGATTGCCAGGAGGCCAACTGTGGTGTGGATAAGGGCTGAATCCTCTGTGTGTGGCGGGGAGGTAACCAGAGCTGCTGCCGAGCAGCGAGTGGCAAGCACCCGGGAGTGTGTTAAGTGCAGAGTCTGAGCGAAGCCCACTGATGCTGTGGTCCCTGGACGGACAGCAAAGCTTCATTCTGGAGGCCTAGAGGCTTCGTCGAGGAAAGCCTGGGAGAAGCAGAAAGGATGGGAGGATTGGGATCCTGAGAGAGAGACAGGCAGAGACGTGCAGTCCAGAGGGGAGGAAGGGGACAGACCGTTATGGCTAGACTGGAGAAGGGGAGCAGGATGGAAGGACAAGGAGGATGGGGGAAATGAGATAAAATAGGAAAAATTCCCCCAAGAAGCAGTCAGGCCGTAGCCCCTGTCTGTAATCTGTTTTTAAAAGCAGTTCGTGGAAAAGTTGAGAAAGATTGCAACATGGGTACATTGCCTTCCTCGGGTCTGTCAATCAACCACAGCCGTTTTCAGAACTGTTGTAACCTGAGTTGCCCAACAGAGTCTGTGCAGGTGGCAGAGCAAGCTCTGTGCAAGATGTGGCTTTGAGGCCCAGGGTTTGCCGGCTGCCACGCTGCCACACTGGTCCGTGCTCACATCTAACCAGCTTGATGGCATGTTCCCAGTCGATGAAGAGCCCCTCACTTGTTTATTTATTATTATTTTTTTTGCAAACCACTTTCACATCTGTTATCTCATTTGAGCCTTCCAGAGTACTTATGAAGTTGGGAAGGTTACTGCCCATTTTGCAGGTGAGGAAACCAAGGCCCAGAGAGCATTGGGGACCAGTCCAGTATCCCTTGATGCAGGCCAAGACAGACAGGGAGGAGTTGTTCTCTGTGTCTTTTATGTCCTGCCTCCTGAATGGTGCTCAGACGTGCTAATATGTGCTCGGGAGGGGAGGCCCACAGTTCTTTTATCAGAAAAGAGTCTTCCTAGGATGATTATGGAATGATGGTCTCTGTCACCTGAGTTTTCCTGCCAGAATGGGACCCAGTCTAGTCTAATAGTGCTGGAATGCCAGAATATTCTAGAATGTCTCACAGGTGGGTGTGGCTTCCCAGCAGCTCCCTGCCTCCACAGGAGGGAAAGGGGTGCAGCTGTGGCAACGGGCACTGCTTCCCACAGTGTGTGGAGACTAAGGTCAGAACTGATTTCATGCTCTTTCCTCCCCTATTATAACCTTTATTTCCCTGGTGCATGGCAGCTGCTTGTCTCCGAAGGAGTAGACAGGAAGTATTATATCGTTGTTAATAACACTCAAGAAGGGCAGTAACACCATGATTAACTCATTCAATTCTTCATGATTTATACGGTGGATCCTTATAAGTTATACTGGGTGTCGAGGGCAAGTTTTCATTTGCTTCAATAGAATAGGGATGTGCCCGCATTCTTAGAATCTTGCCAGTAAAGCAGGATTCATGGGCCTCCTATCAGAAAGGAAGATTTGAGGTAGCTGTCACTCACTCTTCAGGTCTAAAATTCTGGTGCGCTGACAGTATCAGAAGCCTCCATCACTCTGGATCAAAACTGTGTGTCTGATGACAGGCACTTGCCTGAGCTTGGTTCCAGCAGCTGGGCTACTCTGCCCTGGCGTCTCCTTGATCTCTTCCATTCCAGGCCCTGCGAGCTCTGAGTTGGGGAAAACAATGAGCTGAGGGTGTGGCTACTGCTGGAGAGGCCCCTGGGTATCTTCTTGGGTACAGTTCCCCATACAGCCTCAGAATATGTTCAAGGACCTCTGAAGGTTGCAGTATCTGCCTGGCACTCAAGATCTGGCCACCGGAAAGCCCTTAAACCGCCTATTTTCTCCCATATATATCACTGCTTTCAATTTTGGCTCTGTTTTCATCCTTTGCTCTTTCTAATCTGACTCCTATCCCTAGAATAATGCACAGTAACTTAACTCAATCCAGGCCCCAGCCCCCAAATCCTGGTTACCCAGACACATCCCTGTGCTGTGGTTGAATGTGTAGCTCAAAAGTCCATATGTTAGGAACTTAATCCCCAAAGCTCCATGCTGATGGTATTTGGAGTTGGAGTCTTGGGGAGCTAACTGGCATTAGATGAGGTCATAAGGTGGGGGCCCTGTGAAGGCATGAAAGGCATTATGGAAAGAGGAAGAGAGACCTGAGCTGGCACACCTGCCCTGTCTCGCTACACGTGTGTTGCCTTCCGCCATGGTAGGACGCAGCATGGGCCCTTGCCAAGTGTTGACCACATGCTCTTGGATTTCTCAGTCTCCAGAACATGAACCAAATAATCATCTCTTCTTTATAAGTTTCCCAGTTCTTGGGCATTTTGTTATAGCAACAGAAAATGGACCTAAACACTCTGCACTCCACCTGTCAGAACTCGCCCACTGCAGAAGCTTTATTTTTATTTGAGCACGCACTGGAGCTTACCATACTGCCAAATGCAGTGCTTTCCTAAGCATACTTCTGGCAAATGAAATGAAATTCTCTTTATGACACTAATAACAAATGCTGATGACAGTCCAGAGTAAGGAGGCAATATGACGAGCTGTTCAGTACCCCAAAAGTGTCTCCTCTACGGGCCCTTCGAACGTCCATGCCCAGGGTCCTTCAGTGTGTGCTCTTCCCCGCCCTCACACCTCTCTGTCTTTCCATTGTCACTCCGGTTATTTTCACCTGTCTCATGTGTTGTTCGGCAACGTGGCCTTGGAAGGTAGAAGGAGCAAGGGCATAAGAGTTCTTGTGTTGGGTCTCATACCAGGTGGCCCCCAAACCCAGCCTCTTATTAAAACAGTTAAAGAGGATCGTACAGCAAATTGATTGACAGGCAGCTGGGATTCTGAGCCATTTTGTACATTGCTCCTCTGTTCTCACCCTTCCTATTCCTGGTTCAACTCTTCCTCCCCAGCCCCATGATGTCAGGAATGGCTTTTCATGTCTTACTCTCTCCTGGGCAAATGACCAACACCCAGGCTTCCTCCAGTAGACACAGGAGGAGACTGCCCCAGTCACACTTCTCAACAAGAGGTAACTCCGGCAGGTCGATCCTTCTCACTTCAAGTTTGATGACTTTCCAAAATGCTCAAAGTTAAATCAAAGTGTTCCAAACCCTCTGCTTAGGTGGATTCTTGAACTTTTGTGCTTTGGGAGGCCAGCTGCCTTATTAGAAGTCCAGTGTCATGGCTGGAGAGGCCACATGGGGAGAGAGGCCCCAAGATCACAGAAGGGTCTGCTTGCCCCCTGGACTCCTTGTCCAGACCCAGCTCCTGCCCTGAGGTCACTCCTTTTGTGACACCATGACTTCATCCCCACCTCAGCACTTCAGCTTCTTTGGCTCTTTCTTTGAAACACCTGCCTGTAGAACTTCACATTGGCCCCACTTCTCCAGATCTTTCCCCAAAGTCATCATATCCTAAAGGCTCTTCCTGACCCCAGATTCATGCAGTGACCATCCTGACCCCAATTCCCTGTGAGCTTCCTTTTCCTTTCTATCTAAAAAAATTTTTTTTCAGATATGTTCAGGGTTTTAGTCCACGTCAAGCAATTCTATGACACCAGCTAGGTGTCCTACAGTCTAACTCAACTCCAATACTACCTGTCTGGAGATAGCATTAGATCCCACAAGCTAAGGCCTCTGTCCCACAACATTGCTCCTAATTTCAGACACCAATCACAACTCATAACTTCTGTCCAACTTGTCTACAAATTGTAGGCTCCCGTGACCCCTTATTGGGTTCCATTGATTTTCTAGAGAGGCTCATCAAACTCAGGGAAACCCTTACTTTTGTTTCTTAGTTGGGTTTATTAACAAAGGATATGATGAAGAATATAGATGGATAGTCAGATGGAGAGATACACAGAGGGAAGTCAGGCAGGATCTGAGCACAAGAGCTTCTGTCCCCACAGAGTTGGGATGTGCTATCCACTCATCATGTGGTTGTGTTCACCAACCTGAAAGTTCTCTAGACCCTCTAGTTCAGTGACTTTTACCAAAGCCTCAGCACAGGGGTACAATTGCTTATTAGCTCCATCTCCGGCCCTTCTCCCCTTCCTGGAGGGTGGGGGATGGGACTGGAAGTTCCAAGTGTCTAATCATGGCTTGGTCATCCTGACCATCTCCCACCAAGAATAGCTTCATTTGAACAAAAGATGCTACTATCACCCAGAAAATTCCAAAGGATAAGCTGCTCTGTGCCAAGAACTAGGGTCAAAGACCAAATATTAGAACAAAATATCCTCCTATCACCTCTATTGCTCAGGAAATGATGAGGGTTTTAAGGCTCTTTGCTAGGAACTTGGGAGGCAGATTAAAATATACGTTTTTGAATTATAAATCACAGTATTATGGTAGGCATAATTCCAATCTCTGCCTCTGTTTTCTATCTAAAATTTTAAGTGTTTTTGTCCCCAGGACTGGGGACTGTTCCTGGGACATCCAAAGTCCTGGATGAGTACTCATTGAGTGAATCAGTGTATCCCAACTATTCTGTTCCTTAATCATCTTCAGACTGTTCGGCTGCATAAAGAACAGCCTTTGCCACCATCTTTTTATGTCACATGTGCAACTTGTGGAAACAAAATGTCCACAGAGCCCATGTAAGTAACCCCTGTTCCCTCCCTGAGCTTGTCTGCTGCCCTGTGAGGGAGACACCTGTTGACCACTGGCTTTCTTCCTAGGCTACCGCACAGCCTCAGGTGGACTGTGCTCCAGGGGAACCTGCGTCTATTTATCACCAGATGCCAAATCCTTCGGGAGGTGCATGGCAGCCTGCCAGCCAGGTGGTAGATCCTTCATTCTCCTCCACTGGACACATACAAACTCCCACTTAGGGTCCCTGGAGGCTGCACAACCACCTGGTTCTTGCTACGGACTTCCCCTGGGCTGCTATCAGGCTTGAGCAATTGCCTGCTGGCTGCGAACTGCTTTTGTGCACTCTTGCACCAGAGAGAAGTTTCCCTTGTTGGCTGGAGGCTGCTGCCCATGTGCACCCATCACCTGTGCTCCTGGTGGTCGGGAAGAAATGTCCCTGGGAATGGCAGCCCCAGCCTCGCTCAAGCTTCCCTCAAGAAACTCAACTCAAAGATGGAGGCTGAGCTACTCAGCCCACGAGGGGTAGGAGGTGGAAGGAGTGAGGGTCTCCACAGATGGTCCCCCGTGCATCCCTCCTGCCGCTCTTTTTGAAAGAGCATCAGTTGCCAGCTGACTCAGGTGGACCTCTCTTTTTGGCATCTTTGCTTCAAAGTTGTCCAGTTATTGGGAGCACAGAACTGATGGCACCTGACCACGTGCACTTTTCTATAGAACCAGGCTGGGAATTCCTGGATTCCCTACAATCTCTTGTCAGCGAGGAGAGGGAAGCCCACCCAGAATGATGGAGAACACCCCAGCCTCCTTGGGGTTCAGCTGAGGAGTCTGTAAACACCAGCCTCAGGACTTCTGCTGCCTGGAACCGTCAAAGCAGGTGATTCCTAGACTTCTCCTACCACCAGCTGGCTGGGTGACCTCAGGACATTTCACCTTTGGGTCCTTTGTACCAAAGGCTCCGATTCTTCTCTCCGGGTTTTTTCAAGTTGACTCTTTTTCAAACAGAATTGGTGTATTCTCAGAGACTCAAATCCCCAAGACTAGCTCCTCTATAACAGCAGGAGATGAAAAGAGAGGGTGCCCCTCTTGTATGAATTTGGTTTATTTTGCAGTTACCTTAAAGGTCAGTGTTCATATTTGGCCAGGAAACCTATATGACCAGCTCTCTGCAGTGACTGCTCTGACAGCTGTGGATTTTGCGTTATCATGATGTCCACAAAACCTACTCTCCTACTGTGCCAGTCTGGCAGGAGGAGAGTAAATGATGTTTTCATGTCAGGTCCCCTGAACAGTGTGTTATGGTTGAATTATACCCCCTGCACCAAAATATACTGGAGTCCCATCCCACAGGCTCTTTACAGAGAAAGTCAAGCTAAGTGAGGAAATCACTGTGGGTCCTAATTCAATGTGACCGGCATCCTTCTGGGAAATTGAGATGCAGAGATAGTCACTTCTAGAGGAAGATGATGTAAAGACACAAGGAGAAGATGACCTCCGCCAGCCAAGGAGAAAGACCTGGAGCAGACCCTTCCTCTCAGCCCCGGGAGGACCCGGCCCTGCCACACCTTGATTCCTACTTCCGGCCCCCAGAACTGTGAGGCGAGATGAGCCTGTTGTTTAAGGCACCCCTTCTCGGCACTTGGTCATGGCAGCCCTGGCTGACAGTACACATTCCCCCGGAGGGGTAAGGAGCCGGGAAGAACTTCTGATCAAAACGGATTTTCAGTTGAGATAAGCTAGACTTGTTTCTAAGACGGTGGCAGAAGACTACCATCAGAAGGGGAGCTCCGAAAGTAAGCCATTTTGCAGACCATCTGGCTTGTCTCCCTACTTTTTTTATTTTTAATTAAAAAAAAATTTTTTTTTAATTTTTAAAAAATTTTAAAAATCTTTAAATTTTTTTAAATTTTGCCTTTTCCAAAGAGAATGTGATGCATGGGCCAAGACCTTTTTCCCATTTGCTATTGTCCCCACCCCCCTGCTGCCACTGCTAATTTGATATCTAAAATTCAAAATGATAAGAATTTAAGTAGTTCTTTGATTTAGTCAAGTCTTGGGGGATTTGACTAAATCAGTGGCAAAGATCATGCTCAGCATGCAGGAGGCCCTAGGTTTGGTCTCTGTCACCAAAATAATCGATAAAATGCTAAATACAGGCTCCACTACCCCATTCGGGAGCTGGGAGTGCAGCTTAGGGGTAGAGTTTGTGCTCACCACATGTGATAAGGCTCTGGATCCATCCCCAGCACCAATCAACCCATACATAAGATGAGCCAGGCCTTATTTATCCTACAGTCACCTTCCCTCTACTGTGTGGGATGACCTTCCTGTTTGGAATCACAGAAACATCTATCTGCTTTTGCAATCTTGTGGTTTACAACTCTCCAAATAGACAGTTCTTTGTGTGGGAAAATGCAGTACATCGGGCCCCACAGACGCACATCCCGTCTGCTTGAAGGAGTGGAAGAGCCAACTTGGGCCTGGCGTTGCAGGTGACACTCCTGACCAGCCGGGGAGCAGATGAGAACTTCATGGGCTGTTAATAAACTGGAACCAATCGGTGAATGCGGCCTGATTGTGCTGGGCCGGCTGGGGCCGCAGGTCCTTGGGAGAAGGCGCACTTGCGTTGACTCTATCTGCATATAGCCTGGCGTGAAAGCCCTGGCTGGGCTTGGTGTTTGTGACAGTGAATAGACATATGTCCCCCACGCTAGCACGGGGAATATCTAATTAAGCTACACAATGATTGCTTATGCCTGGGGCTGTTACAAACAAGGCTCTGTCACTCTCTTTGGAGAACCACAAAATGGGGATTCGCTTTTAGTGCATGATAATGAATATATTTGAAATATATTAGAATTTATTTAGATGGTGCTCTCTCACCCCTTTGAAAAAATAAAAAACTTGAAGAAATGCTGTTTTCCTCAAAATATTTTGTCTTTTTAAATCCCACTATGGGAGTGGGGCTGGGCTTGGGCTGAGAGACGGCTGTCAGTCTGTCATTGAATATGGGTACATTTTTTCCTGTCATTTTTCATAAATCAGTTGGAATCTTACGGATGGGAGCTACAGCTTGCGCAGCGTTGGCAGAGACATTAGCACATATACAGGGGAGTCCAAAGGCTGAAGAGTGTTTTTTGTGTGACCAGATTTTCTGCCCTTACTTTAGTTTAGGTGGGACTCTCGGGGAATTTCATTTTCTAGAAAGCCAAATCATCTTAGTACATGGACTGAAGTACTGTATCTTATGTGGCTACTTTAAAATAGACTGTGTTTTTTTTTCAAGTTATTATAATTTAGACCTTTTAAAAAATCTATCTCAATATTTTAATATTACTTTAGTATTAATAATACTAAATATTATTAATTACTCTGTTTATTCTTATAAAATTTTCTTTTTTTATTCTTTTTTTATTGTAAACAAATGGGATACATGTTGTTTCTCTGTTTGTACATGAAGTAGAGGCATACCATTTGTGTAATCATAAATTTACATAGGGTAATGTTGTTTGATTCATTCTGTTATTTTTTCCCTTCCCCCCCCCCCCCCCCCCCCCCCTTTTCCCTCTATACAGTCCTTCCTTCCTCCATTCTTGCCCCCTCCCTAACCCTAACCCTAACCCTAACGCCTCCCACCCCCCATTATGTGTCATCATTCTCTTATCAGAGAGATCATTCGACCTTTGGTTTTTTGAGATTGGCTTATCTCACTTAGCATGATATTCTCCATAGACTGTGATTTTTAATAAGAAAAAAATAAGACGACCTTGGGTTAGGAGCTAGGAAGCGGCTTTTCCTGCTTTCCACTCTTAAGATGATGAAAAACCTTTAGCACCAAACATGGAAGCAGGGACAATGTGCAGAGATTTGTGGCTGGAGATCTGAGATTGCCTCCAAGAGATGTTCATTAGCGAGAGCAGGGCTAGCCATGCAACTTAGTTCAAGATGAAAATGTGGGGCTCCTTGTTTAAAACTCATTCAGGGCTTCAGGAGGGGGACAGCAGAACCCTGAACCAAGCTCAGAGCTGTTCTAAGCACGGGCCCCTGTGTGATTGGCAGTGAGAACTGGCCCTGCCAAGACACGTTTTCATCTCCAACCAGAAGGGGGAAGAGAAGGAGACAAGGAACAATTTTAAGTCCTAAAATCTATATAGTCTCTTCCCTGAGTAGGAATTCTGTTGAAGTGAAATGAGTTAAAAGATGAATTCCGCATAATCCCAGCAGCTCAGGAGGCTGAGGCAGGAGGATCCCAAGTTCAAAACCAGTCTCAGCAACTAGTTGAGGCCCTAAGCAACTTAGTAAGACCCTGTGTGACAGAGGTGAGAGGTGGGCCTAATAAAAGTTGATAAGGCCCGGAGAGCTTTGCCCTTATGAATGACTAACGTTGTCATCTCACGAGGGGGTTGCTCTGGAGTTGGGTCCCCTCTTTCTCTCTTGCTCCCAACTTCTCTCACCCTTCCACCCTGCACCATGGGGTGACACAGCATGAGGGTCCTTCCCAGATACCACAATCATGCTCCTGGACTTCCCAACTTCTAGAATCATGAGCCAAATAAATTTCTGTTCCACCTAAGCTGCTCGGTCTTGGGTAGTTTGTAATTGCATCAGAAGATGGAGAAGAAGGTCCCTATCACACACGTACAGGTGAGGCAACCTCATGTTCTGGCTCACCTGCCCTGGACTCCTGCCCTGTGCTCACTTCCTTTCTGCTCCTTTGTGTCAGGTCCTTGGCTGGGAAATAGCCCCTTCCTGGAACTGCCCATGAGCTAATGTCTATGGGAAAGTGGACTTGTTCTTCTTAGGGGAGAAGTTTTGGGAAGACACCTGTCAGGGTTCTTTTTTGAAAAATTAAAATAAAAACACACCAACCTGAAATCTGTGATCTTGAGGTGCTTCATAAATATTTGGTGAATGAATGGATGAGCCACTGACAGGTTTCCAGTGTGAATGAGCAGGAGGAAGGATAAATGAAAATCTATCATTTCTAAGCCCTGCTCAAGCCAGCTGCTGCAGCCCCTTGTCAAAGATTCTTGTCTTAGCAAAGCCGATGGGCTGTCAGGATCAATGGGTACAGGGCACAGAGGGGAGAACAGAGGGTGTGCATGGGTCCAGGTGCAGAGGTCACTGACATGGGGGGATTTTCTGTTTGTTTATTTGCTCTGCTAGGGATTGAACCCAGGGCCTTACACATGCTAGGCAAGTGCCCTACCACTGAGCTGCATCCTCAGCCCTTTACATTTTATGTTGAGACAAGGTCTTGCTAAGTTGAACAGGCTGTCTTCAAACTTGCCGTCCTCCTGCCCTGGCCTCCTGAGTTGCTGGGATTACAAGACTGAGCCATCTCAGTCACAAAGTTGCAAGGGTTTATCTTTGGAACAAAAGGTAAGAAGCTCTTTTGGAAACACAAATGTCTTGGGTGGTCTGGGGAGGACTGAGATGGAGGAGCCGTTGTTTTTCAGTAGCAGAGAGTTTGTCTGAAGGGTGCCAAGTGAGGAAAGCAGTAACAGAGTCATGAAGGGCTGATAGGAGCTGCAGAGACTCCTGGGAGGAAGGGTACAGGGAGGGCAGAATGGACAGTTGTCTGGCCTAGGGATGCAAAGGCATCTGGAAAGAAATTTGGAGGTGGGGTTGGATAATATAACACAGTTGTTCCTCAGTATCCTCGCCAGAGTGGTTCTGGGGCACGCTCCCCCAACACAAATTTAAGGAGGCTCAAGTCCTTTATATAAAAAGTCATAGGATTTGCCTAAAACCTATACATATCCTCCTGAATACTTTAATTCATCTCTAGATTACTTATAATCTAGAGTATTATTGTATTACTACCAAATACAATGTGAATTCTATGTAAATAGCTGTTATTCTGTGTTGTTTGGGGACTAATGACAAGAAAAACATCTGTACATGTTCACAGCAGATGAACAGTTTTTTTTTTTTTTTGGTGGAATCTTCAGATGCAGAACCCAAGGATACAGATGACCAACTGTTGGTAAATTCCAAGGGAGCAAAGAGGCACCAGAGTGTTCAGGAATATGATCCCGTTTGTTTGTTTTGGTTGAAATAACAGGATTTGCATGTTCACACACATCCTTTTGAAAATGGAAAAAGAGACATCTGCACTCCCATGTTTTTTGGCAGCTATTAGCACAATAGCTAAGAAATGGAAACAACTTAAGCACAAAAAGACGAGGACCACCTGATCTCATTCTTATGTGGGATATTAAAAAGTGGATTTCATGGACGATGAGAGAAGAATGGCAGTTAATGGAAAGTCTGGGAGGGAGAGTTGGGAGAGGCTGACAATGGGGACCAAGTCGCAATTAGAAAGGAGCAAGAAGCTCTGGTGTGGGGTTGCACACTAGGGTGACTGTAGACAGCAATTACATACTGTATCTTTTAAAAGCCAGAAGAAAGGATTCTGAATATTTTCACCATAAAGAAATGATAACTGTTGGAGGAGATGGATATGTTAAACTTTAACATTACACCATGCAGACATGTATCAAAACACCTCATGGTACCCCATACATGTGTACAATTTTTATGTCTTTACATATGTTATTAAAAGGAAGAAAAAAACCAGGTGCTGTGGTCCACGCCTGTAATGCCAGTGACTTGGGAGGCTGAGACAGGAGGATCATAAGTTCAAAGCCAGCCTCAGCTTAGTGACTCAGTGAGACCCTATCTCTAAGTAAAATACAAAAAAGGACTGGGGATGTGGCTCAGTGGTTAAGTGTCCCTGGCGATCCTGAATACCAAGTTTAAAAAAGGAAGGAAGAAATGTAAAAATGAAAAAAGCCCAAAAAAAAAGCATTTGCAAGGGACATCTCTGACGGCAGATTGGCCAAGTGCAAGCCTTGAGGGATGAGGGGTGGGTGAAGAAAGAAGCCCTTGCTGGGAGTGGTGGTGCACACCTGTACTCCTAGTGGCTTGGGAGGCTGAGGTAGGAGGATCACGAGTTCAAAGCCAGCCTCAGCAGCTTACACAGGGCCTAAGCAATTCAGTGAGACCCTGTTTCTAAATAAAATATAAAAAAGGAAGGGGCCTGGGGATGTGGCTCAGTTTATGCATCCTGGGTTCAATCCCTAGTACCAAAAAAAAAAAAAAGAAAGAAAAAAAGACAGAAGTCCTTACTCAAAGACAGTGTGTCCGCAGCTGTGCAGGTCCTGAGGCTGAGTCTAAAGGAGATGCAGAATGAGGTAACACTGTAAAGTCAGGTTTGTTTTTTTTTTTCCCCCACCATCTCCTCTTCACTAAGGACAAATGGTTCAATTTCAGGTAGGAATAAGAAGCTGCTTAGTTTTCTTCTAGATGAGTGGTTGTTAACAATGAAGCAGAGAAGGATACCATGCACCCTTGTTCCCTTATGGGAGGAGTGGGGGGAGGGGCCCAGGGAGAGAGAGGTGGAAGGGAGAGACCTGCTGCCTCTGGAGGTGAGCTTCGCTGGCAGAGAAGCCTTGGAATAGTTGGAAGGTCACCTGCTAAATGAATTCAGAGCATGTACCCACGAGCCAATCACATCTGTTCCCTGGGCCTCGGTTTCTTCATGTTTGAGACAGAACCAGTGGATTAGCTCACTGGATCAGAATCACCCGATAGATGCCAATTCATTAGGTTCCAATCCGGGTTCCATGAGGCCCTGCCATGAATTTAAAAACAAACCCATGAACCCCCTGGGTAGCTTTGATGCAGGGTCAGGTTTTTGAGCTGTGACATTAGAGTGCAGGTCTTCCTTCATCCCATGTTGACTTTGCCCTCCTTGGAGGGATGCCAGAACCCCTGAGCAGAAGAAACCCAAGGGTCATCCAACTGAGCCGTCCTCAATTTCCTGCTCATTTCTCCCTCATCTTCCAGGGCCAGCTTAAATTCTCACCTTCCCTACTCCCGTTTCAGGCACTTTGTCTGATCTATCTCTTCCCGTCTCTGGAAGCATCCAGGACGCATGGCTTGCCTCATACATGTAGAACAACCTTATTTGCTGTTATCAGCTACCCTGTTGTCTGTTTAGCCAGTCTTCCCAGAGAGAAGGGCATGAACCTCGTTGGGAGATCCTTGTCTCCCTCGGCCCCGACACGTGGTTACTGACTTCCATTGGACGGCTCTCAGGCGGTGTCCTCCAGGTCAGTCAGACATGGCAGTATGGTAATCACCTCTTCGTTATTGTCAGTTCAGCTAAGTTAGCATCCGCTCTCCGAACCTTTCCAATGGGGCAGGACATAGTTTATTCATTTCAGTCACCTTCCTGCAAATCTCCTGGGCATGTATTTCTTGTGATTTCATTAGCCTGAGGGTTAGAGTTAGATTCATTCCATAACATATGAGATTGCTCCAATTATGTGTTGTGAGAAACTCCCTCCATTGATTTGGAGGGCTGTGTGATTTCCACCTTCCCGGACAGAGTCGTGTTTTCTTACCCACCGCTTATTATACTCTGTCACCCCAGGGAAAAAAGAAAAGAAAAAGAATCAACACTCTAAATTAGGAGCACACATATGGAGAAAGGCGGAGACGGAGCTGGGGAAGAGGGAAGGGTGGGGGAGCAGTACCACATGCCAGATGGAGAGGGCTGCTTCCTACTGTATCACGTTCCCTTGTTTTTCAGACTTCTGATCTCCCCCCTCTTCTGTGTCAATGTTATATATTCCTTCCGGATAAATCATAGTAAAATCCAGTTACAATGTGGGCGTGGCAGGGGCAGGAGAACATCTGCACAAGAAGTTCTGGAGAGAGGAAAGTGCCATATCTCATTTTGCTGCATCTCAATCTTGTGCCTGATCCTTGTTTTCCAGAAGCATTTTACTGAATTTCTCAGTGATTCGGTGAGGTGCATGGGTTGTGTTTCCAGTGAGGGTTCCTTGTTCGTTGCAGCCAGAAGGTGGATTCTGGATATTCACAGCGCTGACTTGGCAGCCACTAGGCTGTTTCTAATGACAGAAGCGAGGCTTGTTGGGATTGTGGGCAGGTCTGAAATGGACACGTCGCTTTCATATACACAGGCACATACATACATAGACCCTTGTCTCTCCTTCTGTCTCTCTTCCCTTGTCAAGTCTTCATCGCTCAGCAGCATAAGCCACATGGCAGTGAGAGTCCTACTAAGAAGATTTACAAGGGGGACATTGGCACTTTGTAAAATGGATCCTTCACATCTGAGTAGTGCTTTGTGGTGCTTCTCTTTCTAGTTGCATCCTTCTTCCGGGGGGAATTATCATCTGTTGTGCTTTAATTACACTGTCCCCTAGCAAGCTCCAGTCCTTCTCCTTTTCCAGGGATTTTTAAACTCCTTCCCAATGCACCACACTCATCTAATTTCTCTCTAATCTCATAAATCTCCTTCCACCAAATCTTAATGCACTAGTGATTAGCTTTCTCTGTTTCCTTTCTTCAAAACAGTGGAAGCTTCATATAACCCCACCCACAGGAGCAGCGTCTATGACTATTTTGAGCTAGAAGGGCTCACCAGGAGCAAGTCTGGTCAACACTGTTAAACATGAACATCAACTAAATGCATTGTGGCACCCTGTACTGGAGAGCCTCTGCTCTTCTCTGAAACAAGGGACGCTAGTGGAAAATGGGTGAAATCTGAACAGAATTTGTAGCTAAGGTAATATCATGGTAACCATGTTAATGTCTTAGTTGTGACAAATAGATCATGGTTATGAAAGATGTTAGTATTAGGAAAAAAACAAATGAAGTATATACAGGAACTGTGTTTACGCTCATTTCAACTTTTCCACTGGGGTTGTGGTAGGTCTCTCTCCCCTACCCAAAAAGAGGTTTTTTAAATCTGCAATGGATCTTTGGAAAATTAAAGAACTTTCTAGATGGTCATCGAAGACCACAGAAAAGTTTTCCCAGATGATAGGTACACCTTCTAAAACAAAGACTTTGCAACTCTCCTCTTCACCTATTTGAGGGAGGGAGAAATGTGGGCAACTTCATACAGAGCTCAGCCAAGGGAACATTATGTGCTGGTCTTAACTGTTCACAGGGAGCTGGTGCTAGTGACTTAGGTGGGAGGCTCAAAATGAGAAAGACGGGGAAAAAGAAAACAGGGTGGGTGCTGGGAGTGGGCTGGGGAGGAGGAAATATTAAATAACATTAAAATTATTTAAAATGGAATAAAACTAAAAATTCAACTCTTCAGTTGCACTGGCCACATGCTTGATGTCTGCCACATCAGACGGTGCAGAGAGAGACCATTTCTACGCCCACAGGAGGTCAGACAATGCTGATCCAGTCTATAATCCTCCTGTTGCGCATCTGGGACATTCTGCCAGGATCTTGCCTGACAGGACACATAGCATAGGGATTCATCATCAGAACCCCTTTAAGACACCAGGTAATCCCTGACCTGGAGATTCAAGAAGTTGAGTAAATTGGCTGATGGGAAACAAATTCTCAGGCAGAACAAAATTTTTAAGATGAACCTAAAAAATGGAATGAGGGGCAGGGAGTATAGTGTGAATCAGGAAAGACAGGAATATACTTTAAATTTTTATTAGGCGTACATAGAAAGTTCTAGTTCATAGTGATTCAAGAAAATATGAATATCATGATGTGTGGACAAAGCCCCTTCGAACATGGTTTGATCCTAGCCATGGTCTTAGACTCAGGGAATGAATTCACACATCTCAGTCACTTAATTTAGTCTTTGTCCCTAGTTTCCTTCATCTTGAATTTGGAGAATTAGGACCCACTAGTTTTTGTGTGTCTTGTGTGGCCCACAGGATTTTCTTTTCTTTTCCTCTCTAACATGCCAAGAGTGGAGATGGGCCTTTTGCTACTTGACTTGTCTGAGTGGGTGACAGGTCATGGGGCTAGGTGGATAGAAAAAGAGACTTTCTGTAATGAGCTTCAAGTAGCCTGTCAATTTCATGAAAGAAGCATCAATGTATGAAGTTGCTCAAAATATGGCTGAATCTACATCCCCTTTCAGGGGGAGTGCAGAGGTTAAAGGGGCAGCCTCCCAAGGGTGGGAACATATCGGCTATGATCTTAGAACATGTTAGTTTACAGAAGAGTGGATCAGCAGTATTGAGAGCCTGTCCAGCCCACCTGACGGGATGAAGAGTCATTTAGAGACTCTTGGGCTCTGCTTCTTACTACAGTGTGAGCAAGAGCAAATCCAAGGGCTGCCATCATCTCACTTGTAAAGTGAGGGGAATGTGGCTTTTGCTGACTTCTGCTTTCAAATGAGGTAATAAATAGAAAATATAAAAGGCCTTCCAAATGAGCATAGGAATGAGTGCTGTAAGAATTTATTTTACATGTGTCTCCCATAACCCATGTGGAAATCCACTCCCTTTCCTTGAGACCACTGGTTTGAGCCTGCGGTGGTTCCACAAGGAAGATTTGTTGCATGAATGGATGCTGCAGATGTAAAGCTCTTTGGGTATGCCCTTCCTTCCTCAGCCCACTGTGACATAGATTTTTTGTTGCCCCCTCTCTTTTCTACCTTGATTAGAAATTTTAGCTAGCTTGTGGTCACTCAGACGAAGTCCACATGTTCCAACCCCTTTGAAGTTGAATGTGACTATGTAATTAGATTCTGTCCAGGGAAAATGCACAGAGTGATGTATGCCACTTTGGGCTTGTACTTTAATTTTTGGTTTACCATTTTATTGCATTTCCCCTATTTTTTTATTGGTGTATCTTCATCGTACATAATGGCATGATTCACTGATACCTATTGCACATGCACACATGATTCATACTTTGAAGGGAAGGAGAGGCCCATCCTTCCTCCTTCCTGCTTCCTTGAATATGGGCATGGTAGCAGGTGTGGAGTAACCACCTTAGCCACAGAATGGAGGCTCTGTGTTGAAGATGGCGAAGCAATAAGAGGGAAGGCCCTCAGTCCTTCCACACCATTAAGCTTCCAGAGCAGCCGGATCACCACGTCTTGGCCCTTTCTTCGCTTTAGTGCATAAGCTGTGTCTAAACTAATACGCCTTTCAAATGATCCTCCTCAGAGGCTGACATGGCGGCAGCCCTGTTGGCCTCAAGTTCTTACTCTTCCCTGCTTCCCTTCCAGGTAAAGCTCACCTGCTCACCAGGTTCTCGGCACTCTGTGTTATCAACCATACTTTACAGGCTGCCGTGCTAATGGATGGTGGGTATTCCTCCCGGGCAATGAGTGTTCTGGAAACCCCACACCTGTCCACACAGAGCATTAAGGAGAGGAGTGCTGAATGCCTCATGCAGGATGGAGGAAGGCTGGGGTTCGCGCCAGCTTTCCAGTGCTCCCCCACAAACACCATGACACTTGGACTGGCCGAGCCACCTGGCAAGCCGAGCACCTGCATGTCTAGTTCCCAATTGAGTGGAGGGATTGATGGTCCTCTGGTCTCCATGTGCCTGCACTACTTCACTGCCTCTGCAGGGATCTGGGGTGCTATTTCTGCAGTGCTGCCCGCATCCTGAGTCCTTTGCTCTAAGAGCAACCAGGTGCCCAGCTTTGGGATCATGAAAACTAGAAAGTTGCTTGGGCCGCTCAGCCTGGCTCTATGTGTAGAGTCCACAACTAAAAATGGCCAATGACCCCACCCCGACCCCAGGCCCCTACCAAAGCTTTGCTTCCAGGTGGGGCAGGAAGAACAAAGACGACAGCTAGTTCGGGTTTTCTTTTCATTTGTAGGAAAACAGGGATGAACATTTCTTCGGAACCACGGTTCATTTTGTAGCGTCCTTCTGTAGTTACAAGAATGTCTTGTGTTTTTTTTGTATATGGCTTTGTTTTAACTGGGGTTGGGGGGGGTGATTTCCTTCCTCCCTGATTCACTGGGATGTGGGGAAGGACAGAAGAGAGACCCCCTCAGAGGGAAGGGAAGATAAATTAAAACACTCACAATACCACATCCAGGTCATAGAAGGGGATTAAGAATGTGAATGATACTCCCGAGCTAACACGTTGGGACAACCCAGCATGTGTCTCCCTTTTCCTGACTTTTGATTCTACCTAAATACTTTTCAATCCTGTAATATGGTTTAAGCTAACAACCCCCAAATCATATTCCTTGGCACCTTTGCCCTCAAACTGGATAGAATGGGCATGTATGTCCTTCTTCCAAGGACAACCATCATTTCTGTCAAGAGAAGCAGTGTTTGAACAAGAGGAAGAGCTGGAAGCAGGCTTCGGGCTCAGCGTCCTGACCCAGGCGGGGCAGGCCTGAGTTGTCACAGCCATCTGTTGCGGCCTGTAATGCATGAGCACATTAGCTCATGGCCTGCCAGCAGCCTCAACATTGTTCTCCTGGCTCAGTTAGTACAGCCACTCAACAAAGGGACAGTTTTGCATTTGGGATAAATACAACCACTGAGGATTTTTTTTTTTAAGGATACTTTATGTTAAGATTTATACTAGCTGTTTGAATGGGACAGTTGTGGCCACCCTCCCATCTACTCCAATATCATTCTCATCCCATTTGTGACGTTGACATAGATGGTTTATGGGAGCCACTAGTTTGCCAGGAGACATCTTTCCTCTCAGATATGATCCTCATCAGAAAGATTTATCCAACTGAACATTTGTCTCTTCGTTTTCTTAATCCAAGGAGTTTGCCTCCCAAAGGATTAGAACAAATTGTCCAACTATGAATTCATGTCACTTTAAGGTCAGTGTCATCTCTCAAGGGCTACATCCTTTCTGTGCCCAAAGCCTACCCAGCAGATGTGGGGAGGCAGCTTTTGTTCCCAGTGGAGAACATCATACTTTAAGTAGTAAATTTGTTGATCCCTTACTGATTATTTCAGAAAATTCCTTATTTGCTCCCAGGACTAATTCAAGTCCAGCCTCCAAGACTCAGCAGATTTTAAAAAAGCAGTCTTGGGAAGGAGAACATAGTTTGGTGATATACTTTCCATATGATCACATTTTGCCTGATTTCCTCATGTAGGAGTTCCAGTGAAGTTTTATGCCTTCTCTTTGCTCAGAAGCAAAAACCATCTGTATACATCCATTCATTCATTCAGTTAATAGTTATGGGGCACCAACTATGTGCTGGACTCTTCTACATCACTGATCAGGATGGACAAAGATCTTTGCCTAGTGGAGCTTAAGTTCTAGTGCAGAAGACAGATTACAATAATAACAACAACAACAACAACAACAATAAAAACAATATGGCATGGGAACATGAAAAGTAGTGTAGGGAGGGGGATTGAAAATCCCAGGCCAAGTTTGGAGTATTGAAAAGAAGAAGGGGCAGTTAAGCTCTCAGTTGGCTGAGCTTTGTATTCCAAGAAGAAATGTTATCCCTCAAGATAATGGTGCCTTCCCTCTCTTAAAGTTCCCTCCCCAAGTTCAATTTCAAGTGGAGAAGATCACTTCACTGGCCCCTTCCAATCATGGTAACTCTTAAATGCTAAGAGCAAGTTCCTTAAGTCTGTTTCTACTGCCCAAAGCAAGAGACAGGGAAACATGGTGGCCCATGAGCTCAGAATAAGCCTGTATATTTGCCATCAAGGGGTCTATTCCAACCTCCTGATCATTAAATGTTTATTGAATAAAATACCTAGAAGATGAATTATAAAAATCAGGATATCTGTTTCTGTACTACTTACCCTCTCTCAGATTTATGTCAAATCTTCATGATCAAAATTAAATTTTAATGTCCACTTCTCAAAATGTGACTTGGGCTGAGGGTATGGGTCAGTAAGAGAACACTTGCCTAGCACATGCAAGGCCCTGGGTTTGAACTCCAGTAATAAAAAAGAAAAAAGCATTCTTGGTTCTATTTCTATTATGAAGATTTGTACATGCTGAAAGTTAGTAGTTAGTTGGCCATTTCATTTCCAGGTCACAATGGAGTCTGGCTGAATAAGGAAATAATTCACAAAAAAATCTACCTTCTTCAACCAGGCTTCGCAGAGATTCTGCCTAAGACCCAAAGGTATTTGTTAGGAGCACTGGGCACGTCCCAGGGCAGGAGTTGTTGTGAGATCCTCGACACAGGTTTGTGGCTGGCAGAGGGCATTGGGCTTCTTTCTATGAACAGAGCTCAGGGACACTGCCAAGGTGCTTTTGGGGTCCTGAGGCATGCAGGTTTCTTGAGATGCTGCAAGGCAGGTCTGAGGGTAACAGAGACCTGCTTCATGAGACCTCCTAGATTTGATGAAATGACACCCGTGCAGCCAGGCAGTCTCCCATTGCATCAGGTGTGCTGTGTGTGCTGTGTGTGTGCAGAACAGGGTTCTCTCTTTCAATCTTGATGCCTGTGAAGATGGTACTATCATCACCCCATTTTTCAGCTAAGAAAACTGAGGCTCAGAAAACCCATGTCCTTCGTCCTACCTAGGTCACACAGTGAGTGGATCCCAGCAGAGACAGCATATCACCTCACACCCTGCTGCCCCCTCATAGTCTCCATGGTGATCACCTGCTTTCATGACCTATGTATCCCTGGCTGCTTGAGAGGAGGCGGCTCAGATGTGAGGTCTGGATCTAGGCATAGCTGCACCTGGGCAGGTGCTGCAGCTCAGCACATCCATTCACAGTTGGGACCAAGCAGGGGGTGACTCCTGGGAGCTTTCCTTTAATCTGCACAGCCACAGGACTGCCAGGCACTATTACTAATGATGCAGGGAGGTCTGGAAACCCAGCCCACTGTAAGGCAGGGCCCAAGTTGCCATCCAGTTGCCCTGGGTAGAAGCATGAATGCCCACCTGGCCCAAGGCCAGTGTTCCCCATCAATGCAGGATTCACTTGAGGCCTTCATACACTCTCCAAACTTCTTCTGAGTCCTCCATTGACTACCACTACACCATTAATTCATTCATTTCCTGGGCCCTTGCAATCTAGCAGGTACGGTCTAGATACAGAAGCATCCAAACCAGTTTCTACTCTAGGGAAGTCTTAGAACCTAGGACAACTCCTTTCCAGAATTGTCTACATTCCTGCTTCAAAGAGGCTAGTGAATTCCATTAGCACACACAGGTGACACCAAGGAGGGCTGTTTTCACTCACCACATCCTCCTGCCACCTGGGGTATCCAGGACCTCTGTTCCAAGGGCTTGGTTTGCTCATGGCCCTTTGGCGATCACCCATCCTGGCTCCATTCTACAGATGAGGAAACTGAGGCCCAAAGCCAGTAATGATACAACTTTTAGAGTCCAGTCCAGCCCTACTCTTGAGGCCAAGTTTTTACTGCCAAGAACATTTGAGGATAAGGAGGGGGGATTGCTTATGACCTGTTTTTAACCTGGAGTCCAAGATTCCTTGTGGCCCTTGCTAAGAACAGGAGAGTTCCATGAGTCAGACTAGTTTGGGAGGAACAGAGGGGAAGGGCTGAAGGGCTGGTCGCTAAAAAGATGTGGCAAAGCCGGAAAAGACAGCACATTCCCAGGGCTCAGTAGGGAGAAATTGTTGTGCCAGTTACCCACAGCTGAGGATTCTGAATCACAACAGGCTCCTAGTGCCCAGTAGGGACAGAGGGTCTCCCGAGAGAAGCCCGCGCACGTGCAAGCGCAGGTGTGTGTGGACCAGGGAGAGCGAACCTGGGATGTGAGCCGGTGTGCAGGCGCCTGTGAGCGTGGACACGTGCCCCGCAGTATTCGTGTGCCAGGTGCTCCCGCAGACAGCTGTTTGGCCCCCACACCAATGTAGGCGCTTGCGGAGGGTTCTGCGTGCCTCCTTCTCGTGGACCCCAATCGCTCTCTCAGCTCAGAGGGCCGTATAGCCGCCGCCATCTCGCCAAGGACGCAGCCAGCTGCTTGGTTTTGGCAATCTGGGCGGACGCGGGCCGCGCGGGCGCACCCAGCAGGGGCGGCGGGTCTGCGGGACACAGCGCGAGATCCAGGAAGCCAGGAGAGAGGGCATTTGCACACAGTTCAGAGCGGGTTTTCCCAGCAGTCTTCCCCGAGAGCCTTCATGTCGCACCGCGGCGACATGGAGAAGCCAAATAAAGATGCAGCCCGAGCCCAGAGGCCTGCCAGGTCGTCCTGGTGAGCACCGCCGCTTTCGGGGCTCGCGGACCCAAAGCCCGCGGGCCAGTTCGGCCGACTGGCGTGTCTGGGGGAGCCTTGGCGTGTGTAAGGGGGGCTCCGACGCCCCCATGGAAGGAGCGCACCCTCCTCGCGGCTTCAGCTCGCACCGATTCCGCGGTTGTGCTTTAGTGAGCGAGACTGGAGCACGCATCCCCTGGTCCCTGCAGGCTTTTCAGTTTGCGACCCCTTTCCGGCTTACTCCTGAGGTGTGGGACGCACGACCAGGGAGGGAATGCAGCTTAGGATTCCGGCTGCGACCCGGGCCGGCAGCTGCCCTGCCGGTAACGACAGTCCCTAATGAGCGACCGCCGCGGCTCACCTGCTCTGGCCCCTCCTCCGCCCGCGCAGCGCGCCCATCCGAGCCCGCTAATTGCTAAAGCCTGTCCTCACCGCCTGCCACCCAGATGGGGGCGTCCGGGACAGATGGGGTCCAGACTCCAAAAGGGAGCACAGGAGCTTTCCTTAAGTGGGCTGAAACGTGGGAGACGGCCAGCAGTTCCAGATCGGAGATTTCCCCAGCCGGCAGCTAAGCCAGTCTGGAAAGGCTGGGGTCCCAGGGGGGTCTTGGGTGTGTGCGATAGGCGACCTACTGGGTGTGGACTCTGGAGCAGGACTCTTGGATTACAACTGCGGGTGCTCCTGAGCAAATCGCTTATCCTCTCCGTGCCCCTGTTTCTTCACCTGTTAAATGGGATAATAATGACACCACCTCTAAGAGTTACCGTGAGAATTCAAAGAGCTGACAGGTGTAAAGCTCTCAGTACTGGGCCTTACACCCACTAGACTTTAGTGTTTTCCACCTTCTCTTCCACCCTCTTTATTAATATCCTATTAAGACTAAATGGTGTGGGGGGGTACCGACCTCCCTCCTCCCAGCTCTGTTGTGTTGATTCTTCACTGTCCCCCATTAACCTGTGGTCATGCAATGAAGTCAATGGCAACAACTCACCCGCTAGAACAGAGATAGGAATTGGAGGTGTGTGTGAGTGTGTGTTGGGAAGTTGATCCCCAGCTCTGCCCTAACATGGCTCTTCACTTTATCAGGGAGTCTGGAACTTAACCAGACCCACAGAGCATGGGTTGTTGGCAGCTTCCAAACTAAGGAGTAGCCATGGTAACTTTACCTTGCTGTTCTTCCCTCTCCCATCTTGTGGGATTGAGTGCAGCCACCGCTTACTCTGGGAACAGCCAGGCCTTATTCAGGTCTTCCTTTTAGGTCTGTAAAGACAATGATGAGGGGGGGCAGACACCTGCAGGGTGTCTTGAAACTCTCCCTGTAGGCCTTTTGTAAAAGACTCCCATGATTTGTACTGGTACCGTGGGGATGGGGAGACTTGGCACATAATCTGTAAGGCAAGAGGAACTCCCAATGAGAGATGGGCAGCTGTGGAGGAATCTATGACTTTGATGAACTTCTAGGGGGCATCCATGTGTTTACTTAACAGAGGGAGTTCAGACAGATTTCTAAGTAAATTCTGCCCTAAAGGGAGACAGACATTTCTCCAGTGCTGAAGTAGTTCTATCCATGAGAGCATGCTGGAGAACTGAAAACACAGAACTGGTTCCAGAATCTCTTCACTGGTTCCAGCCTGGGAATGAGAAAGGCAGTCCTGCCCAGGTGGCTACAGAAGCCCTAGTTCACCATGGATGTACCTGGCACCACGTCTTCCTACAACCAGTCAGAAAACCAGCTCTCACTGGGGGTATGACACTTGTGGGTCTCAGCAATTTGTTCCTCTACTAAAATGTACTTTAGGTCTGCGGGTTCACATCACCCTCCTGCCTGCCCTGGGATGCAGAATTCCAACTCCATGGGCATCAGTTATTCTGGAGCTCTGGCCAGTCCTAGAGTGAATCCTCCAGTACTGCGCAGGGAACTGTCCTTTTCTATGACTCCAGCCTAAATGAGAGTGGGGACATTCCCCTGGCCATAGGAGGCCCACTTCTTTCACTGAACTGTCCTCTCAACCTCCTCTGGGAAAGCTCCCAGGTTTTAAGGAGGCTGAAGTGCAAGTCTCTGCAGACCTTGGGATCCGCCCAGCAGCTGAGAGCTGATGAACCACAAAAGGTTGTGCAAAGGGGTTTGAAATTAGCAAGAAGTAGAGCTTCTGGTCAGTGATGGAAAAAATCTAGGGACTAATGCAAACTCACTATGTCAAGTGCCACTGCTTCCCTCCAGCCTTCCATTCCCTTCCCCTCTCTCTTTCAGTGGGAAGCCGGTCCCCAATTAAGGCTCTGACCAAAGTCAAAGTGGTTGTGCACAGCCTTCTACTACCATTCCTCATGGAAGCCCAGCCCGCTGGCCTGAGCTTAAACCAGGACCCTGGTCAGTTCAGGGCCACCCTCATCAAGGGTGCCTGCCCCCAGCAGGCGCACCACACGCTCTTGTGTGCACATGCGCGTGCCTCCTCAGCAGCCAGGCTGCCTGGGCCTCACACGTCGAGGCAGAGGCCCCCAGCTGGAAGCACAAATGGCTCCCGGAGGGCCCAGAGCCTGACCCAAGACAGCCCCTCCTTCCTTGGCGGGGGTCTAGTCTGACCTGCGGCTAGATACTGCTGAGAACTTGGGGAAAGGGTGGCGGGGAAGACTTAATTTGTCTTCTTTCAACAATTGGTCCTTCCATGCCTACGCCTGCAAGACCCAGAGCCCGCGCCAGCCCAGGTCGTGCTTTGCGGTGGGCGAGGAAGCTGCCACTGCACAAAGCCCTCCAGCGCTACCCTTAGCTTGCAGGGTGGGATTGCCAGCCTCTCCGTGTCCTTCTTAAGTGTCTGCGGCTAGAGCTGGACCCAGTTGTGAATGCTTTGCAAGTTTCGTTTCAAATGGGAATTCCTAATAAGGACGACTGGATCTTACCTACCCTCTTCTTGATTTACTCTGCACCGCTCGGCGGCTTTTCTCTGCCCCCAAGCACTCGGCCTCCTCCAAAATCCCTCCTGGCCTTGGATAAAAAGAGAAGCCTGTTGGTGAAAAGCGAGGCCTACAGCACCGGTTCCTGGACGCAGCAGTTCTGGCCAGCAGCCCGACATTACCCGCTAGAGGACCGGGAGCGCCTGCCTGCGAGTCAGAGGGTGGAATCAACCCCAGGCCTGGACGAAGACTGCGTGGTCTGGACTCCGGACCCAACTCAATAAATGAGGCTCTGGACAGAAAAACCTCTAACCTCAGGTTCAAGGGCATTCTGCGCGTGTTTACTAAAGATGTAACGAGTAAGAGACCCCGGGCAGGCGGGGAGACCAGTTCACCGAGTGGCACCAACAGGTCCTCTGAGGAGTTCGCGTTCTTGGTCTGAGTTCTGGAGAAGAGGTGGCAACAAGATCTGTCCCTGTTCATGATCAGGCTGAAGGTTTTTGTTTGTTTTGTTGTTGTTTCTTTTTATTTCTATCTCTTAAGAGCTATATCAAATTCGTATTGCAGCTTTGGGTTGTAAGGAACCCACTGTCCGTGAGAAAAGAGAAATAACCCCAAGAAAGTAGCAGAGGCCAGAGTACGGTAAGACCCTTGCACACTCCTACTAGTTCCCAGCACCTGGCACTTTGAAGTTCAAGACCTGAGTAGGCACCGTGGGCAGGTGGTAGAAAGCCAGGATGAGGAATAGATGGGCTGATGGATCCCTAACCAAACACTCCTGCAGCCAGCATGCCGACGGCCTTCCTGCAGCACTAGGGCCCCAAGCGCATGGTTCCCCTGCTGAAGCAAGGGAACACTGGGGTGTGCGGGGAAGGGCTCTGCCCTTGAGCAGAGAGAATAAGAACATAAAAGCCCGCAGAAGAGGATGCCTGAGCGCCCAGAATCCCAGCCCCAAGCACGGCCTTCACCCTGAAACCCCAGGAAGGAAATTTGCACTCCTGAACTTGCAAGACTCAACTGAAGAGCAAGGGAGTTCCTGGGTTAGGTATGAGAAAATAAAAGTTAAAGCAAGTTGTGATAAATACCCGGAAGATGTGCTCAAAGCCTATTTAAACCAAATGGGTGCGTGGGGAGGGGGGGAGGGGGGGTTGACAAACAACCCCCCTCCCTGTCTTTCTCCTGGCAAAACCAGCGGGATGCTCTCCAAATCCTGCCCAGAAGAATCGCAGCCCTTACCCCTTTCCCCAGGGCTCCCTGAGCACCTTCCCACTCACACGGATGAAAAAGTTCGATTTACTTTAAATTTTATTTAAAATCTCAACACTCGATCATTTATTTCGTTTTCTGCAACCAAACAAATAATAAATATTATTTAGTGCTTTTTTTTTTTTTTACAAAAATAAAACAGATGATACACTCTCTGCTAGGGCAGCGTAATCAGAGGAAGGGTGTTATGTGGCAGAGGATATGAAGCCCATATTGCCACGCAGCCAGCGCCAGGCGATTTGCACCGACAGGAAGCACGTGGAGGAGTTTGCCATTTGAGTTAAACGTGGCAAAAAGAAACCGATACAGAGAGGAAAGCCGGCTCAGACTCCGGAGGGGCTGGCAGTCACGTGAGCAAACAGCTTAGCATCGTGCACTTACCTCATCACTGATACTGTATTTACACCTCCCAGAAGGAAATTATTAAACAACTAACAGAACCCCAGTAACTCAAGCTATATTCACAGCAACTTCCTTTTAGTTCTGCCAAACCCTCGGGTACCAAAATAACTGTCCCCAATCGCGTAAGAAAACAAATCACTTTCTGTGCTCAAGACGGAAAGAATGGAAGGGGGGGGGGCTAGTTTTCACTTTTAAATAATACCTAAAAAACACCCTCGTTCCCTAAATCGGCAGTTTGGGTTATTTCACTCCACAAGTGGTTCTGTTCTGAGTGTCTATAAAGCTTGCTCATACTGTTGAAAAAGGAACATTCACAGATTTATTAGAAAACCACAAACCCCCAAATAAACAAGAGACAGGAATGGCCACAGGTCTTACACGATGTGAGTTTACCCAGATACGGAACCGGGCATTACCCAACACGACGGTAAGTGCTTCTGGTACCAACCAGCACCAACTTCCAACTAACTCACCTGGCCCTGGGTCAGAGAAGACCCTTGAGGGTGAGGACCCCCCAGTTGCTTCTGCAGTGAGGCTCCCAGAGTCTCCTATTAGCCAAGAAAGGAGGAAAGAGAGGAAGTCCCGAATGTACCCCCGCACACCCCCGCCCCGAAGTGCTGCCTGGGTCCAGTCAGTGAGTGAAACCGTGCTCGAGGGGAAACAGTTTTTAGACTCTTTCCCCCTGGGTGGGGAGAGGGAGTTCGAGTGAAGGACGCACATGGCGGTGCCATTTTATAAAGTAGTGTCTACCAGATCTGCGCAGTTTAAAGCCAGAGGGCTGTACCAGGTCCTGGAGTCAAGCGCCCCTCACTCCCCACTGCTCTGCGCGTTCCCATTACTTCGATTCCCGGGTGCTGGAGTCCCAATCATTCCCCACCCCCTTGCCCATGGTCCTGCGCCCCTCCTCTCGAGCCACAGCGCCGGCCAGTCCTCTCGCTTCCCCGCGCCCTCCGGGCACCCCCGCTCTCGAACGCTCCGGCACCGACCAGCTCACTTGGCGTCGGAGGTGAGGCGCGGCAGGCTGCCGGCGCCCATAGCCGACACATGGTGGTGCGGCGGTGGCACCTGGCACATGCTGCAGGGGCAGGGCATGCCTCCCCAGTGCTGGAAGCCACCGCTGCCTCCGCTGCCGCCGCCCCCGCCCCCCAGCGGGGCTGCTGTGGCCGCCGACGGAGACTTGAGTAAGCCATGCGGAGGCCGGATGGAGCCGACCGATGACAGCCCGGAGCCGGGCAGAGAGGCGCTGGACACCGCGGCGGCGGCCGCGGCGGCAGCTGCGGCGGCCGCGGCTGGGGGCAGAATGGGGTGGTGCACTGCCGGATGGTGCGCTGCGTGAGCCGCGGCCGCCGGGTGAGCGGTGGCGGCGGGAAGCGGAGCCGAATGTGCTAGACCGCCGCAGGCCGACGGATGGAAGCCGGCGTGGTGGCCTCCGTAGATCTCGCTCACCAGTCGCTTCATCTCCTCTAACGAGTTGGTAAGCATGAGGATGTAGTTGCGCGCCAGGAGCAACGTGGCGATCTTGGAGAGCTTGCGCACCGACGGGCCGTGCGCGTACGGCATGACCTCGCGCAGGCCGTCCATGGCGATGTTGAGGTCGTGCATGCGCTTGCGCTCGCGGCTGTTGATCTTGAGACGCAGCTGCTGCAGCTCCGGCTCAGTCATCTGTTTCTTGTCCTTCTTGGTGGACGACGTAGCCGCTGACGACGTGGACGATGAAGTGCTGGACGAGGAGGACTTGAAGCCACTGCCGCCCAGCTTGTCCCCGGGGTGCGCGCCCGCCGCGCCCATGGCTCCGCGCAGCTCGGCGCTCAGCTCTGGCGGGCAGTCGCTCGGCGTGGACGAGGACACGGTGCCGCCTGTGAAGCCGCTGCCGCTACTGCCCTTGCTCCGGGCCGGCAGAAAAAGGTCATCGGGCTCTGGAGAAGACGGACGACTGGACACCAGGCTGGCGTCCGAGTCCATGGCCCCGGGGGATAGTCTCAGCTTTCGAAAGGTCCTTTCTGTCTGTGTCCTCAGAACTTCCCGGACAGAAATGAGACAGGGGTGGGGGGAAGGGGGGAGAATATATGGAAGAGAGAAAGAAGACACTAAGTGAGACAGATATGCTGCTCCTGCCTGCTCCTTAATGCGGGGTCCAGGCGCGGGTGGCGGGTCGCTCTGCGTCCACCTCGCTGCTATTTCTGGCCTTGCTCCTCGCCTCATGGGTACTCACGACTCATCTCCTCTTTCTTTCCCACTACCTCCCCTCTCCTCTCATCCACAGGTTGCTTTATTTTAGAGAGCATTGGGTGTGCCCTCAGTGAGGGGCGTGCTAGAGGTTTTGTTCCTTCCGTTAGGAATGGGAGAGTGGGGTCTCCAGGACTGGGATAAACAAGGAACAAGTGGAAGCTTTTCTTTGGGTATTGTGAAGATCTAAATAGAGAACTATTTATTTGGTTCCTCAAATGCATCCACCGTATCTCCACCGACACCTTGCAGCAAACACGCGCGCACATATACATCCAGAGACTACGAGGGGGCCTAGATTCCATGTGCTGCGACTCGGGGCCACCGGGAGCTCTCCAACTGACCCGGACTTGGACAGAGAGAGCTGCGGTAGCCTCGACTTATGGCTTTGGGCGAAGAGGATTCTGCGGTGAGCGTGGGATGAGTCAGAGGAGTGAAGTCGCTCAGTATAACTGACCGGTAGAGGAGGGATCCGGATCCCCCTCTGTGGGAGCATCCTGGGTCGCTGCCGAGTTTGGGCTGGGGTGGGGGTGGGGGCATCTATCCTTGGGATCTAGTCTAGGGCTCCTGGGGGGCGGGGACACTTACTGTGAATTCAATTTGAGGAGCTCGCTCCAAAAGGCGCGGTGGAGATCCTGGTTCTGGGCGCTGGTGTCGCGTCGGTCTATAATAAGCATCCGCACCTTTCAGGGATCTGCCGGTTTTTATAGCCGGGTGGCTGCGGCGACGGCGGCTGCGGTGGCCGGGGCGGGGGCGGGGAAGGGAAACAATGTGCTGTCCTGGAGGGGCAGCCGCGCCAATGAGCTGGGCCCACTGGAGGGGCTGGGAAGCTGATGTCATCCGGGCTAATTCCGCTCAATGAAACCCGCCGGGTCCGGCACACGCCTCCTCCCGGCGCACAACCAATGGGCGTCCGCGGTGGAGAGATTCTTGTGGAGGGACTGGAGGAGACCCCGCGAGCGAGAGTGAGAGGCGAGCGGGAGGAGGAGGGCTGGCTCACCCGGGAAGGAGAGAGGGCAGAAAGCGCATAGGATCGAGGAAGAGAGAAACATCGTCAGTTTTCTATAAAAATACATTCAGCACGGAGTCTGAATTGGGGGACCGAGTGGGCTTGAAACGCGGCATAAAAATTAACCGGATACCCAACGCAGTTGGATCTTTGGAGATGTGCGCAGATAACGCTGAGGACGCAGTGGAAGCTTCTTAGCTTTCTCTCTCTCTCTGCGGCTTCCTGCCGCCTGTTGCCGTCTTTTGGGTTTGATCAACACCCAAGCATTTGGGGCCCCAAATTTAGAGATGAACCATGGACAAAGCCCCCACTTTCTTGGCTCTCAGAGCGCATGTACTAGGGGGTGGTTGCTGCTGCTCCGCAGGCAGGCGGTAGCGCCCCCAGGTGGAAATGCGGGACAGAGGGCGGGCAAGGAAGAAGGAAATCCACTCCCCATCGGTGTTTTGAAAGAAGTCGCAACTCTTCATGAAAAGTTGAGAATGTTCAAGATGGAGTTATTTCCGTACAGTAACCGCACTCACTCAGAGTTAGTGCATCCAGAGTTAAATATCCCCACCCCCTATTTACCAGCGGGGAAGCCCAGTGATAGCCTTTCCAGAACGACTGGTTGGTTTGTAAAGAGATGTCTCAGGCTTCCTCATGCGATGGGTTAGTGAGCGGAGATTGAACTATTCCCTTTTGACGCGTTTTACTCATCACAGCCTCTCAAATAGGGAAATACCTTGACCAGGAGATATTGAACTCAATCTGGAGAAGCATCTGAGGTGGTCTAGAGGTACCTAGGCGTTCACCCATTTTACAGATGAGAAAATCTATGACCCTGAGGAAAAATTGCTAAGCCTTTACAGTGCAGCCCCTGCCTCTGGAGTAACAGAAGCCAGCGTGTAGGAGGATCTCTCAGGGTAAAAACAGCTGCCGCGGCTCCCCAGTTCTTTCCCCTTGAGCTGAATTTCTCACATCCATACAACTCCTCACAACACGTGCGCGCGCGGACACACACACACACACACACACACACACACCTACACTCATACACACTGTGCCCACTTCTCTCTCCCAGGGCATATTAAGGGTTCTTGGGTTACTTCCTTTGTTTGGGAACCTTTAATATACGCAAGGTGTACATTACAAAAACAAGCAAACACAATAATTTGGCTTCATGTAGCAAAGTTACAAAACAAGTTAATACGAAAATTCAGGTTATTGCTCCTACTTCGGTTCTACGTTTCCCTCCAGGGTTGAAGCTAGAAAGCCCGGTGGGTTTTCGCCTTTGACCCGGTCTTGTGCCTTCTGGAGCATTATTTTTCAACCCGCGAGTTTTCCAGCTGGCTCTGCAGCCATCCGTTAAATATGTATTTAAAACTTGAAGAATTGAAGCGTGATGATATGCCGTCCAACGGTTGCAAGGATGACCTATAACCGTTCAATTAGCAGAATCTGTCACACAGACGGACGAACCCAGGAAGCGGGGTTGGGAATCAGGAAGAGCTCGGACCTTTGGACTTGCCCCTCCAACCGCGGTGAGGACGAGTGGAAGTGTCAGCTGTGGAATTGCGCGCCTGCCAGTGTCTCTAGCAGGCACAACGTGCGCGCGCCTTGGTTGCAGGCGCTGCCCTCAGTCCAGCCGCCGGCACGTGTCCCAGAGCTCGAGTCCCTTTTTTGTCGCTTCCCATTGGTATCTGTCTTGCGTTCAGCGGTCTGCAGGAGAGCGTGATCTGACATTCTTTACACGTTTGGTCCCGTGGCTGGAGTTGGAGGCAGGGCCGAAAGTTGGGAGCACTTCCTAGCAAGGATCGAGTCTGGAGCCTGCAAGGCAGAGTTCGAAGGCAGGACTTGCTCTCCAAGTTTCCTCCTGGAAGCCCCTAAGACACCCCAGGCCTCAGGCCAGCGCCACTGAGCTGAGATTTCGGTGGCAGTTCTGGGGCTGCGCAGCACCTCGCGGTCCTCACTCCCTTCCTTCGAAGCTCTGGCTGGCAGCTCTGGGCTGCAGGCCTCTTCTCCTGGCTGCCTTCCCCCAACAACTTCCCTTCGCCAGAATTGCTTGGGAGATGATTGTGGGGCGGGGAAGTCTGTGTCTCCCTGGGTTCTTCGGTTCGGGGGTAAACTGGACGCTGGACACATTTCGTTGTGTCCCGCCCCCGGAATAATCGGAAACTTAAAGTGGGGCGGCCAGCGCCTGCCCTCGTGCGTCCTGCAGGCGTCCCCGCACTTGTCCAGGTACTGAGCCTGGCGTCCGGAGTGCACCTCCTGTGCTGGTCCTGGGAGCCACGGTTCCCAGCAGCGCGAGCAGTTGAGCCCAAGTCATTTCCCCGGGAATTGAGAGCTCACTAGCCCGGGGTAATGGGCTACGGGGTTTCCTGGCTGGTCCTAGCGTCCTAAAGCAGTTGGTCTCCTCCATCAAAACGGAAGACGTGTTTTTCCCTCTCCTTTGTGGTTCCCTTGCACAAAAGGCCGGGTGCGTATCGGGCCGGCCTTTGCTCCGCTGCCTGTGCCAAACCCGCTAGGGTGAGGCGGGGGGTAAGGGCTGCGCGGGGTTCCAGGACGCGGACCTCCCACTGCTCCGGGTCTCTCCCGGGCTCTCCCAAGCCTTTCGTTCTGTTTCTCCCCTATCCCTTCCCTGAGTTCCTGCTCGCATTCAGGCGGCTTCTCCTCCTGGCTGCCAAGAAGAGCGGCGTCCTTGCGCAGAACCCGCCGGAGATGAGGTGGAAGGCAAGGCTCCCGGCACTGGAAAGGAAAGGAGAAAAGGGAAGGGGAGCCGGGGAGGCATTTCAGCCATCACTCCGGGCCCGCAAATCAGGAGGGTGCAGAATGGTAGCATTTGGTGCTCAAAACACGTGCGATAAGACCGCTCCCCACTCCGAACTCTGTAAACAAATGGCAAATTTTGTTTAAAAAAAAAAAAAAAAAAAGTCTTCCTCGCAAAACTCAGCTCCAAGAGCCGTCCGAGTCGGGCCCGTGTCCCAAACCAAGAATGGGTCTTGGCACGTGGCAGGTGCTTGATGCAGACTTCTGTGTGCATACACGTGCAAATGTGCGTGAGTTGCTGTGAAACCTAACTAGTAAAATACACATAAAGGTGGGCAAGGTGCGTTGTGTGTAGTCGTGTTCACAATAATTATGAAGTCTGCGGAGTGTATGGAGCCTTTAGAAAGACTGGGCTGGTGACTTTCATCAAGTGATAACCGTGATCACTCGCAGGCAACCTAAGCTGTACCAGGGCTTAGCGGATCTTGATAGACGTCATTTTATTTGTTTTCGCACTGGCCCCAGAGGGAAGTATTGCTTTCACTTCACAGATGGAGCAACTGATACTCAGAGAGATGTGGGCATTTGCCCAAGGTCAGGAGCAGAGGGGCTTGGAGACCAGGTGCATCCGAGGACTGTGGATATCAGAGATTTAAAGATCTAAGTCCCTGGCCTCAGTTTCTTCTTGGTAAAGTAGGTTCCTAGCGGCTACCTGTGGTCTTTCAGGTGTGTCAGTTGGGAGATTCAGAGTGCATGGGAAGTGCTAATGACACCCTCCCTTGTAGTTTCTCCGTTCTACTAATAACTGACCATGCAGCGCTGAGTATCCTGAAGCCCATGCCCTGGTCTGACTTAGGCTTATGTGCCAGCAGAGGCTGAACCCAGAGAGAATTCTAGAAGACTGCTGGAGCTCGGGGAGGAGGGTGCTGTGGCAGGGAAACTGAGGGGAAACAAGCAAAAAAGCAACCTAACAAAACCCAGACTGATGCACTGCGGGCAGGATCACTCTCCCCTCCCACGAAGCTTACTACAGCCATTTGCCCCTAATTAGGGCCGTCGAAGTTAACCACCTTACCCTTATCCAAGTTCAAGGTGGAATATTAGAATCGGTCTGAGGAGGAATGGAATGTACTTGTACTGAACTCAGCTTAGGAACCATTATCTACCCTAATCTTGGCAACCACCTCTTTGATGTTAAGAGGATGGAACGTTGTTCTCATTTTACAGATGTAAGTACTGATGACTGGAGGGCTCCGCAGGGGCGGGGTTCAGTCTCCAGCCCACCAGATCGTGGGACTTTCATGGCTTGGTCCTACCGCCTCCATTCTCCTTCCAGGGCCCTCGCCCCCCACGCCCCGCTTCCACTCTGGAGACTCTAGGTCCGCCCTGTGGCCTTGACCAATTCTGTATCTCTCCGCCAGGGGCCACCGCCTTCTAGGTCGGGATTAATCTAGAGGGTGGGCAATTGGGTGAACCTGTCATGGAGCGCCTTGACAGAGGTGTCCTCGGTCGGAAGATGGATGCTGATACCGGATGCGTATGCTCCGTTTGCTTATACGGTGCCCAGGCTACTGTAGGCTCTGGATAAGGGAGGCATCGGGCCTCCGGGGCGGAGAGGCTCATCCTGACTACTAACAGGGGAAACCCCGGGTTTCAGTGACAGAGCTCTTGTCCACTCCGGCTGCAGAATGGACCGGACCCTAAGGGAGCTGCACGCATAGAGGGAATGGAACCCCTCACCTCTGGGAACAGAGGGTGATTAGTTGCTTCTCTGCAAGGAACGGTCTGGCTGCTATGTCTAGGGGCAGGGAGGGACAAGGCTAGCTCCCGCTGTTCATATAATGAGCATCAATGTGTCTCCCCATGGATTTCAGGTTCAAGTCCGAGCTTTGAAGGATGTGGGCCCTCTTGGTAGCTTGAGGGGTTCAGATCTGACTTCTGCCGGCTTCTCACCGCCTCCACTCCCCAGTCTCAGGAACCAAGAGTGCTGTTTTTGTCACCATCTTCACCCGCAGGCTCCCCTGTGCGCTCGCCCCTCCCTCTCCGCCGTGTGACTCCTCCCAGACGTTCAGGGTCAGCCTGAGAAGCCCCTCTCCCTCCCAGAGTCCCTACAGCACCCAGGTCTCCCCCGACCCGCGAGAGGTTTCTCCCCACTCCACCACAAAGGTCTGGCTCCCTCCTCCACTTGGAGTTGCTGGAGTGTCTTCCCTGTGCCAGAATCTGCCTCGCATCTCCGGGACCAGGGCCGGGACAGGCTCCAGAAGGGCTTGATAAATCGAAACAAGGATTGTTGGAAAAGTGGTTGCATCACTACAAAGTTTTATCAGAGCATCATATGCCACAAAAACAATAGCGACAAGAGAGTCAATGGTACCATCTGCCCTTTTCAAAAATGCCCAATTTCAAAAATGCCTACGGATACCCAAGGCGGCTCTCTCCTGATCACATGTTGGTGTGTGTGTGGGGGTACATCACCTCCCCCCACCCAAGTCAAAGGAACCATCCGGTACCCTCCCAGACCTGTCCCCAACACCTGCTTTCCTCCCCTATCCCTCTTTACCCCGGGACAGACACCAGAGAGCTGTTCCCGGGTTCTTCTTGGGGCGGAGGACCTAGCTGCTGTCCAGCCTGAGCCGGAACTGGAGCCCTGCCCCTGGGTCTGTAGAGCCAGAGATGGGCTCAGGTCGCTGCTACGGGCTACAGGCTAATCCAGGCCACTGCAGGAAAGGAGAGGCGCGTGGGGCTAGAAGCAACCGTGATGATCGATGGCGTGACTGAGGACCCGGGTGGAACTCTGGTGCCCAGCGCCCTCGCCCGGTTCCACCTGAAGGCGCAGCCCGCGGGGAATCCACAGCAGCGTAGAGGGCTCTCCAGAAGCATCTCGAGGCCTAAGCCCGGACTCTGCGCAGGGAAACGCGGACCCCGCTGTAAACTTGCCACCTCTCAGGGTCAGCTGCCCGGAACTTCCCGCTAGGTGGGCGCAGCACTTGGCAGCCCACTGATCTGGGTTTGGAAAAGGGCACAAGAAAGACAGGAGGCTAGGCATGTCCCTGTTTCCTCTTTTCTTTTCTCTTCTTTTGTGTCCCTCTCGCTTTTGGTTAGTTTCTCCCTCTCCTTTCAAATTCTTTCTCACTGCCCTTCAATACATATATCTGACTTTTTAAAAATTTTCCCTCCATGTCAACGAGACCCATGCCTGAGAGTCAGGAACCTTAGAAGGACTCCTCACTGCCTCTCTGCCTTTGCAGTCCCTGGACCTGGGTCTTGTTGGAAGTAGAAAGTCTCAGGCCATCCAGAGGCACAAGCACAGTGGAGTCTGGAAACTGCTCTAGGTTTTGGGGACCTATCCTTGGCTATGTGTCTCTCTGCAAGGTTCCTGAGTCTTCTGGTCTGTGGACACAGACCTCTTCTTGCAGTTCACAAGTGATCCTTGAAATTGTGCCCAACCATTGGAATAGTCAAGGCCCCCACCTTGACCACCTATTAGATAAAGTTATAAAAGCAGTTTTTGAAAACAAAGCATGCTCATATAAAAAATAAGACTTTGAAATAATACAGAAAGAAAATGTCACCATTCCCGTTCCCACCCCCTTCCCACACCCCCAAGCAGCCTTTGTCAAGATTTTGGTGACCCTCATTCCAGATTATGTGCGTAGGTTTTGTAACCTGTTGTTTTCCATTTCTCAGCATCTCTTGGCCATCTTTCCATATCAATATGACATCCATGTGACCCCTTTAAATGGTATAAGGTGGTATCAATCGATCCTCTTTAGGTCTTTCTCTCCTTTGCTTGAGATCTGTCCAGTCGTGGAAAGTCAGTCAGAGCTGGAATCCTTGAAAATCTGATTCCACTGTGTCTGTGGTTGTGCTGGGAGTAGTCAGGACCTCTGTAAGCAAGTCGTGGAAGACACACTCACTTCCTGCCCTTGTGGGGCTCTGTGCCCACAGCCAGTTCTCCTTAGATTAAGGACTCTTTCCCCAAAGGTCTGGCTGGAAAAACCAGTTCCCATTTTGCACAAGGGAGAACTGAGCCCACTGGTCTTTAAGTGACTTGGTTTTGCTTAAGGGAGATTGAGAGTTCAATGTGTAAACAGAACACTCCTTGGTTGGGCCTGTGACCAGGGCAGAACTTGAGTTCTGTGATTTTGTAAGACCATGAGAGTTTTAGACATTCAATTTCCTTTTTATTTTCCCACTTTCAATGACAAAAAGGTCATCTATCTGCTTCCGGGTTGAAGCTAGGCACTTGTCTGTGCAATGAGCTCATTCGGTGTGGCAATATATATACTGCACTAGGAAAGAGGGGGTGGGGAGGAAGGAAAGGGAAAGAGAAGGAGAGGGAGGGAGGGAGGAGGAGGACATTATATAAACTGGAATTTCCTTTTTAAACATGCTTTGAACTCAGGTCCATCCAGGACCTAAGAATATAGCATTGTTAGAATGCAGGGTTCTGCAGATGTCCTTTTTTTTTTGGTGGGGAGAGGTGGGGTACCAGAGATTGAACTCAGGGGCACTCAGCCCCTGAGTCACATCCTCAGCCTTATTTTGTATTTTATTTAGAGACAGGGTCTCACTGAGTTGCTGAGTGCCTCGTTTTTGCTGAGGCTGGCTTTAACTCTCCATCCTCCTGCCTCAGCCTCCTGAGCCGCTGGGATGATAGGCATGCACCACCGCCACCTCTGCTCCAGCTTGCAGATGTTCTGAATTAAGATGAGGTCATACTCCATTAGAGTGACTTCTACATCCAATGACTAGTATTCTTATAAGAAGGCCATATGAAGACACAGACCCTTGGAGAATGCCCTGTCAAGTCAGAAATTGAGGTAATAAACTAAAAGCCAAGAACACCAAAGATTGATAGCCACAACCAGAAGCTGGAAAAGGGCAAGAAAGAAGTTTCCCCAGGGCCTTCAGAGGGAGCATGGCTCTAACAATTCCTTGATTTCAGACTTCTGGCCTCCAGAACTATGAGATTCAATTTTCTTTTTAAGCCACGCAGTTGGTCATTTGTTAGGGCAGCCTTAGGAAACATACAATAACTAATGTGAGCAATATACCACACATGTGCCTAATACAAATTGTATTCTGGGATCGTAAGATACAGTTGAGGACACTGCATTAATCAAGGAAAAACTTTCTCAAAGAGTTGATGCTGAATAAAGGAACCAAGCTTTGGCTGCAGAGAGTTTGCAGGCTATTTATTATGGTCAGCAGTTTAGATAAAATTTAGAAGCAACAGAGGAAAGCACTGTGCCTAGAAAATGTCACAGGTCTAGCTGCCTGGCACAGAGACTTAGAATGTACTTCTGGACATATTGAGTCATCAAGAACTTCTAAGTATTTTAGTTATGAAAGTCTTTTTTTTTTTAGTTCATTCAATAATCTTATAATGATTCGATCTATATACAAGCTTCACTTGCAGCATTAAAATTCTACAAACTGTGTTGCTCTGATTTTATTCACAGCGACTTTGTAAAAAAGTTATAAATCATAAAGAGACTCTACTACAAACATGCAAAAAAATGCTTTGAATATGTATGTTATCACATATGCTTAAAAGAAGACTCAAATAGTATAAACGGGTGTTTGATTACAAGTTAGATTCCCAGGTACAACTGACCTTCTCCCCCCAGGTCTTCAGAGGCAACTCCATTACTTGTGTGTTCTGGAAATATCATTTGCATGTAAAAAAGTATATGTTTAAACATTTCTCTTTCTCTTCTTCTGCACATAAGTGGCAACATACTCTGCACACCATTCTGTATCTTGTTTTTTTTCCCCCACTCTTTCTGTAATCTTTTCTGCCTCTAACCCTACACACACACACACACACACACACACACACGTGGACACACACACACCTGAGTACACCAGATATATTTATAATATGTCTGTTTCTTACACATCTCCAGAGTGACCAGAGGTCCAGGAAAATCTTCCACCCAACCAAAATGAGAACATGTGCTCCTCCCACTCTTCACAAGAGCCACTTGGTTCCTACTGATACTTTTTCCTGCTTCCATTGGTCATAGATCAATGGGAAAAGAACACTGAGAGACCCAGACAATGGGAGGTCAAGGAGCACTGAACAAGCTTCTCCCCAGAATGGCACTTTCTGCTACTGCCTGAAATTTGCAGGTTAATCATTGTTTTCTTTTGTAATTGTAAAAAATATGATTTCTTCTCTCTTATTTGTAGTGTAATCAGTCAGATCTAGGCTTTAAAAACTGAATATAAGATCACTAGATGAGCCGGGCACGGTGGGTGGGAGAGGGCACATGCTTGTAATTCCAGCAATTTGAAAGGTTGAGGCAGGAGGATCTCAAATTCCAGGTCATCCTGGGCAACTTAGTGAGACACTCTTTCTAAAAAAAAAGGACTGGTTATGTAATTCAGTGGCAAAGTGTCCCTGGGTTCAATCTCCAGTATGAAACTAGCAAACAACCCACTAGATGAGACTAACAGTTATTTTTACTTTATTTTTGTTTATTTTTGAATAGGTACTATAGTCACACAGTTTAAAATTCAAAAGCATATAATGAAAATTTTGCTTCTCCCCAACTAGTCTTTGAACAAATACCATCTCATATCTTCCCTTCCAGAGATATAATATTCAAATACAAGCAAATATAAATAGATATACTTTGCTCCCCCTTTTTAAATGAATGGTAACACACTATAAACACTATTCTCCATCATGCCTTTTTTTCCAGTTAATATCTTAGAGATTGCTGCTTAGCAATGTAATGAAAGTTTCTTCCTTAAAGAAAATTCCATCCTTTGGTCATAATTTCTGTAGCTAGTGCCCTGACGAAAGACCTCATTTAGATTGTTTCCAGCTTTTTACTATCACAAACAATGCTGCAGTGAAATGCCTTGTAAATTGTCATTTGCACATGTGTTGTCTATCATAATGATAAATCCCCAGGGCTAGTATTACTGGGTCACAGTCTGCACATTTGCAATTTTGATAGATGTTGCCAAGTTGTCACTTTTGTGTTGGGGTCCCAATTTATGTTGCAATGTGTAAGAGAGACTGCCTGACTGACAGCTAATTTAAATGCATGACTGTTATTTTCTCAAGTCCAGGGGTATGGACTTGAGAAATAAGATCTCTAGTTTGGATGTTGGACTAGGTAACGGGACTGACTCCTCTGGTGTGACAGGACAGAATAATACAATGTCATTCCCCCTTCAAACACTAGGCTACAAATTGCAATAGATGCCAACCTCTGCTACTGTGTCCAATCCTTTCAAAGATTTCCTAATGACTTTTCTGAGTTAGAACATTCCAGGTGTGTGAGTGTACTATGTCTGCTGAGGAATATTTATCTTTTAACCAAATAATTCAGCAGATACTTACTGAACTCTTTTTCTGTGCTATGAACTGTCCCAGGTACCAAGGTCCCACCCAGAATGAAACAGACAGCATCTCTGCTCTGAAACATGATGTTAAAAATGATTACTATCATCATTATTATAATTCTTTTGGTCCTCTCAACAGTCCTGTAAGGTGGTTAGAGCAGAGTATATGTGACTAAGCTGCTGCCCCATGTCATCTGGCAGCCCAGCAAACACTGCTAACTGTTCTTCCAGATCAGCAACACTTTCTGAGGGAATGAAACTTGGCGGAGCACATGGCTTCCCAGACTAAGGACTACATTTCCCAGCCTCCTTTGTGACCAAATTCTGGCTGGTAGGATGTATGTAGAAGTGGTCATGGGCAACCTGCAGAGGGAGCATGTCCTTTTCATTTGGTTCTCATCCTCTGCTGGCTGGAATCCCGACATGATGGTCAAGAAGCCATCACGGATGATAAGTGGGGCCATATATAAAAGAAAGGGAAAAGGGAAAAAGCCTAGGTTTCAGACACTATGGGATGCTAGACCTGCCAGGGACTGATTCTCTGGTCCCTTAGTTGAGAGAAAAAAAGACCCTTCTGCTTTGTTAAAGCCATGGTTGTGTTGGGTTTTCTATAGCAGCTAAATCAAATCTTCACCCAAGGTCAGGGGCTACTGAATGCTGAATGGAGCGGTTTGGGAGGTCTGAAGGGGTATCTCTGGTGCAGTTGTCTTTGTTATATCAACTAAGCCTGAATCCAGTCTCCCAACAGGGAAGAATCATAACCAGACTTGAGAGTCACAAGGGAGACACTAAAGGACATGGAGGAGAATGGATATTGGGGTGAGCCAGCAATGGAAGGACTGTGCCCTTGAGCTTTTTGAGGGAGTGCAGCTCAGCTGACACCTTGCTTTTGGATTGCTGGCCTCCAGAATTGTGAGAGAATAAATCTGGTGTTTTAATCTACCAAACTCATAGCAATATGTTACTGCAGGCCCAGAAGTTCCTCCAAAGTAGACACAACCACAGTTGCAGGCTCAGCAGTGCTGGAGATCTGACTGTCTCTGGCCTGTCACATTTCCTTGCCACAGACTCCTTCCTGCTCTGCTCTCTGTTCCCAGCTCCCTCCAGCCAGGCTCAGTCAAATCCCTCTGACTATCCTGGGGCTACTCTTATCCTCAAGAGGAGGTCCCTGTCCCTCCTTAGGCAACCTGTTTTGACCCTCTTTCCTTGGGGTTCTGGTAAATTCTTTGGCCTTTTGATCCAAAGGGTGGCACAGATCTGGTGCTTCTAGCTCCTGCCGTCTGCTCTGCATTTTGTGGCTCTCCTACACCCGTACCCCACTGTGATAATGAGTCCCTCTATAAGTTAACTGAATAGTCTTGCTTGGGTATGCTGCTCTCTGTTGGGATCAAGACTTGGAACCCAGCAGGGACCTCATCTCCCTGGTTTTGCTGACAATGGATGTCTTAGTTCATTTTCTGCTGCTACAACAAATACTAAAGACTGTGTAAGTTACAAACAATACAAATTTATTCAGCTCCAGTTCTGGAGGCTGAGATGTCCCACAGTAGGGGTCACATCTGGTGAGGGCCTTGTTTGCTACATCATAACATGGTGGAAGGGTGAGTGAGCTGGGCAAAAGATGGGGACAGAAGGGATGAGGGGCCCAAACTTACAATAAACACTCTTGCAATAACTTACCCATCATGACAATGACATTGATCAACCGAGGGCAGAGCACTCATGGCCTACATCACATGTTAAAGGCCCCACCTGTTCCTACGGTTACAGTAGCCATTACATTTCACCCTGAGTGTGGGAGGGTTCATTCATTCAGTGTAGAAGTGTGGCCCTTCAGAAGATGGAGATGACTTTCCTGAGGGCCAGAGCTCTCTAGCTGGGGAGATCTACAATCCGAAAGGCAAGGCAGGGAGGGCTTCGGGCTGGGGCTCTGCAGAGGTCTTCTCGGCCGCATTATTCATCTGGGTACTTTCTCTCTGTGTTAGGAACCAGGAGCCGACCCCCACTCTCTGGAGGGCCATGAGGCTGGCCCTGTGGGAGACGGAATGGTGCTTTCACCTCCCTAATACTGAGAGGCTCAGCCCAAGCGCAGTACCGCCTTCCAGGCAAAGCCTGAGGGCTGGATGTGGATGGACACAGAGGTGCTCTCATGTCTCCACTACTTCCTTGGGATGGACAAAAATTTTTTGTGTTGCAGTATTAGGGCAAAAGTTTATGAAATTTGCTATGTACGTTGAAAAACAGGTTGATTTATCAATTTCAAAATGGATCCTATTGTTCCCTAATTATACAAATCGTGCCTCACAATTTCCCAGTATTTCTGTTGTCTGTTCACTGTGGAAGGGAATCCCAGGAGGGTGGCTGCAACCCAAGATCCAGTGGCTCCAGCTGATTTTTAGCCTCTAAAAATAAACATAAGAGGAGAATCTATGCCAGAAGCTGGCAAATGAAGACATATGGGACTAAGATTTGGGTGGAATCTGAGAGTCCTCCAAAGGTCCGCATGTAAAGGCTTGTTCCCAGGGTGGCGGAATTGGGAGGTGCTGTGAACCTTTAAGTTAGGCCAGAGAGAAGGCCCTTAGGTCTTTGGCGCATGCCCTTGGAGAGGACTGTCTCTCTCCCTCTGTTCCAGTTGGACATGAGACCACCAGCTCTGACGTCCACTTTCTTTGACATCCACTCTCTCTGACATGTGCTTCCACTGTTGCCCATAACCATCCTCACCAGGGATCAAAGCAATGAGACCTCCAGGTCTTGGACTTGTACCTCACAAACTGAGAGCTAAATAAACCTTTTTTCTTCATAAAGTTAGTCGCCTCAGGTAATTTCATTGTAGTAACACAAAGTTGACAACTTACAATAGAGAAGAGATTGACAGCAGAATGTGGTGTCTAAGGAGACTCCCCTGAGTCATAACATGGTAGTTATATTCAAAATAATATGTTAATTATCTTTTCCAATATTAGAAATAATACATGGTCCTTTTTGGAGATTTGAAAAATACAGGATCTTTCTATTGTAGAAATCTTGAAAAATGCTGTGTGTTATGATAGTGAAAGCAAAAGATGATAGGGACCCTATTATATGACTGAATTGTGTCCCTACCCCTCTATGTGTATGCTGAAGTCCTAATTAGCACCTCCAACTATGATTGAATGTGAACGCAGGGTCTTTATAGATATAATTAAGTTGAAATGTGGTCATTAGGGTGGGTCCTTGATCCAATATGACTGATGTCCTCAAAAAAGGAAGAGATTAGGACACAGACACACACACATAGGGAGGACACCTGAAGACCCTCAGAGAAGGTGGCCATCTACAAGCCAAGGAGACAGACCTCAGGAGAAATTGACCCTGCCCACATCTTGATCTTTGCCTTCCTGCCTCCAGAATTGTGGGACAGGTCATGCCTGGTGTTGAAGCCACTTGATCTGGGGTACTTTGTTAGGATGGTTCTAGCAGACTAATGTAGACCCCAGTGGCTGACATATGCAGAAAAGGGACAGGTGGTAAACATTTTTAGGTGCTGAAACTGGCATGGCTTGGCGATTGACTTCATATGGACAAGCAAGGTTGGAGAGTAGTGTAGGATTCTGTCAGTTTTCTAAGCCCCAGGGGCTTGGTGGATGGGAGTCACTGCATCTCATCAGCTGAGATGGAGAAACACATGAGGAAGCACTAGGTTTTGGTCGTGTCAAAACAAGATGTGGGAGGGACCCCTAGTGGGACATCCACTGTCAGTTGGTGTTGTCCATGGACTTGAGCCAGAGCACAGGAGCACACCAGCTCCAGAGGAAGTCATTCCGTGAGCAGATGATGTTGCAGAGGACAGGCCCCCAGGGAGGCGGACATTTACGTTCATCTGCAAGGAAGGGCCCATCAGTGATTGTGGGGAAGATCTGCAGCTAATTTCCTCTCTTACAGCTGTTCACATTTATTAGGCTGATTCCAAAATATTGTCTGCCTTCCCTAATTTCTCTTTCAACCCATTGTTTAAAAATTCCCAAGATAGGAGCAGACAGACTACTCCCCAAATGCTAAATTGGTCACATTAGGAGGAAGGCTGTCTCTTTAACCTACCCCTGTGATTATTTGGTACATATGGTGCTTGGCATGCTGGCTGCCGGGCTCCGCCATATGTGCAGGTGAGCGTGGAGCAGCCGTCAGACAATGGCTGCTGGGCTTTCAGCATTACATGCTCAGAATTCTTTGTACCCCTCTGGCCTCCTTTCTTAAAAAAAAAAAAAAAAAAAAGTCTTTCAATTTGAAAAATGCATGTGGAGGCATGTTATAAATGTATGGGAATGAAACTGATAGCCTCTTCTAAGAATAATGACTTTATTGTTGGTATTATTATTGTTGTTGTTGTATTAATGGTGGTAGCTAGCATATATTTCAGGATTTCCAGGTATCAGACATTAGACTATATTGTCTCTCTTAGGACATTTAATTTTCCATTTAGACATATGATTCTTAAACTCTGGAGAACGCAAAAATTTAAATTAGTTTTCTGTTTAAGAGTGCAGGCTCTGGATTCAGGTCGCCTGGGTTAGAATTCTAATTTCCTCTCTTACTTAAACTAGCGGCCATTCTGGGTGAGTAACTTGACCTCTCTGTGTTCCAGTTTCCTCATCTGTTAACAGGATCTTCCTCACTGATTTATTGCAAGGGTCAAGTGTCATAATATGTGAAAAGAACTTAGAACATAGTAAAAGTTCCATAAAGTTAGCTACATATTCTCCTATAGATGAATATTTCAGGATGTTCTTATGTGCCTCAAATCGATTGTTGGGACTAAAAACAAAATATATTTATAAACAGGAACCAGTATGGTTATTTTTAGGCCTCAGTTTGCCGTAACCCCCAAACTTTAGTTTTTTCTCTAATACTCTGTAAGACAGTGGCACCAGGGAACCCCCACGCCTTCCCGTGTATGTTTTCTTAGTCCCTCACTCTGCATTCAATCTAGACCTAACTGCCTGTTAATGTTTTGACAAATTATTTCATCTTTAAAACAAGAACATGCCTATGCTGCTATCTCTTCAATACCCACTTGGGATTCTAGCAAATTTCTTTAAGTTATCATCCAAATAGAGCTATCACCATTTCCTATTTTTATACTAAAGCATTCAGTTTCCCTTCCAAGAAAGTTCTTCAAATCTCTTATGCAGTGGAGGATGCTTATCCTGACATTTTATTAAGAATTAAAAATAATGAAGCCGGCAGAGATAGGAAGGGAGACTGATTTAGAAACCTGGCATGATTGCTTTTAATTTGTTGACAATGTGGTGTTGTGGGGGAGGGGGCGGGGAGGCAGGGCCCAGCATGGCCATACTCGCCGGGGCCCTGCATTAATGGAGTAACAGCTGAACTAAGTGTTCAGAGTGAACACATCAAAGACTGTCGTCTTTGAGATACCATTTCTTCTATTCCACGATGTCAAAGGTGGCTGCAAATATATCCAGAGCTTTCTGGGTGGCATTGTTTAGGATGCTGGCCCCAGCAGATGGCCCCCAAATGCACCTCAGCCTGATAGAGCGGGGACCACATGTGATGGCATAGTCTTCTCATTAGCAAACAGAAAAAGAAAAAAAAAAAAGAAAAAGAGACAAGGATGAGAAAGGAAAGAGATGAAAAGAATACACAAAGACATTTACATATTTACATTGTCTCCCTCGCATTTCAATTCTCCCTTAGCTGAAGTGTCAGTAGGCTTGCTTTTCTCCTTCTGTTTGTATGTTTACTTGTGCTAAATAGATTATGGTAATCAGGCACATAAATGCATGCAACTGTTATTATGGCATTTTAATCACAGAGTTTTTCCCTGGAAGCCTTCATTAGAATTCTCATAATCTTACTTGTTAGTGTAACAAACAGTAATAAATGCCAAAGAGCTTGGATTAAGGCAGAGGCCTTCAGACTTTAAAAGAGGAATATGGAAATGTTGTCAAATCTCTGCATTACTTATTGAAATGTCACATAAACAGTTCGGGACTCTAAATATCTTACTCATTACAAGGATGGGAACCAGGCAACCCAAACATAATAATTAAGTCTTTCTACCAAGCGCTGTAAACATATGCCTTCCATACATACCAGCTAAGTCTTCTGAAATAGCCGGATGGGCCAATGCACAGTCCTGCACTTAATTTATTGTTGTGATATATTGGAGAAATGTATCAGTATATCATTTCATTTATTTTATGCTTAGTGGGTAAATATGTGTGAGCACAAACATGTATTGAAACTTCCAAATTCTCATTAGCTTTCAATGTTGCAAATTGCTAAGGCAAAACTGTTGTTCTTTTTTTTTTTTTTTTAAATTCTAGTGAATAAGATCATAGCCTTGTACTTTAGAATAAATCAATCTTTCTGAAAACAGTGTGGTTTTACCTACCTAAAGATATTAGGTGACCATCCTGATTTTGCCCTAGTTTAGAATTTAAAGGTAGCGAGAGAGGTTCCCAGGAAAGCGCTCAACTTCAGTTATCTGTATGACAAACGATCTCAGCAGCTTGAAACAATGATGGTCTATTATTTCTCATGGTTCTGCCAAAGCAGCCAGGTGGGGATGCCGCAGCAGAGACACCGAGGCTTGGGCCAACGAACCTCCAAGTTTTCGTTCTGTACCCTGCAGCCATGCCAGCACCTCAGGCAGCAATGTAAAACTGAGGAACTGCCTGGGAAGCCCACAGGTTAATTGCTTCTCGGGGATTTGTGCTATTCTTCCTTTGTTATCCCTTGAAGGAATCTCTGCTTCACCCTTCAGCAGGAAAACTACTCCTCCCTTCTCAAAGATTCTGCAGATCACTGGGTGCTGGAGGAGGTTGGCCTGCCCTGGAGAGCCGATTGAGGCCATCTCTTCCTAACTTCACGTTCACGAACATCATTTTGGGAACTCAAAATTGGCCAGGATGGGACCATCTACGCCCTGGAAAGCAGCAGGACTTTCTTCCCTGGAGAGACTGTTCTTGAACACCTGTCAGCACACCACTGGCCTGACCCTGAAAACTGTCTGGGCAACCTCACTGTGCCTCCCTGCCAGAACCTTTCACACAGGGAGTCTCAACCTAGGATGCGTTGGAACCTCTCCAAGGAGCTTGGATCTTTTGACACCTGCAATATGGTAGAAACCCAAATGAACCTTAAGTGAATGAGTAAATATGACTTCAAGGTGGGTAGTAGAGTCATCTCCATTTTACAGATGGGGAAAGTGAGGACAGGATTGTTAAGAAACTTGCCCTAAATGATATAGTCAGTGGATAAGGGAGCCAGGATCCAATGGCAGGTCTATCTGACTCAGTCAGACTTGCAGACTCACCTGTGCGTAGTGGACTGAAGGATTGGAGGTGACTGACCCCTTAGAGTTCCAGGGCCTTGCCCCCACCTACTCAGGGCTGGTCGCCATCACCAGCCTCTCTGGCCCAGCTGCAGTGATGTCTTGGAGAGCCCCCACACACCTTTGGTCCAGGTAGTGAACTCACAATGTGATCTCACACAACTACACTTTACCTCTGGCTCACAAGACCAGGAGGCAGCACTGCTTTAAGATTTTTGGAGTATGGCTTTGGGGTCCAAAAGCTTGAGTTCAAATACCACTGCAGGTACCTTGGCACCTTGGTGTCCTCATGCAAAAGACTGTCCTGTGGGGCGGTCCCTTGGATCACTTTGGATGTATGTGTGCAGCCAGCACCTACTCAGTGCTGGGGCACCACTGCAAGTAAAACAGCCTCCGTGGTTCCTGTCCTCAGGGAGTGTAGGGGATTCTGAAGAATACATTGAAAGCTCCGCCCTTGGTAGGCAGGAAGGGCCGGCATTAACAGGGATTCCTTCTCTCATTAGTGACAGATGCTGGATAGGATCAGCTTAAGCAAAACGAGGAGTCTGTGAGCGGACACGGTGTATAGCCTGCCTAACTCTCACTTCCTGGACCTGGAGGCCACTGGCTATGGCCAGATCTGACTCTGACTTCTTGCCTCTGTTTTCCTTGATGCTGTTCTCCTCCTCCAGCAGCTCCAGACTCCTGCTCCACCAGCCTGGCCACTGTAGCAGGAGAATTTTCACTTCTAAAGATCTCAGAGTTGATTCCTCTTGGCTCCAATCAGGGCATGTGCTGGTTCTAGACCAGCCAGGGGACCTGGTTGGCCAGCCCAGGTCATACTTGAACCCCAGGGATGGGTGGAATTTCAGCACCACTAGACCCAAATGGACTGAGGGTGGGGAAGGAATGCTTGTCCTCCTTCTCCCTCCCCAGCAAGGAACTAGTACCAGGATGAAGAGGAAAGGATGATGGGTGTAGTTATTATTTACGCTGCATCCTATAGTACAAACAGGCGAGTGTTTCGCTGCTGGGATTCAGAGGCTGACAGCAGGCCCTCCTGCTGGAGAGGTCTGTAACAATACACAGGGCGTGGCGTGAGCAGAAGGCAGACGCTTGAGGCTCCACCACCTCCCCAGGCTGTGGAGCCACTACTAAGAAGACATGCACAGAGAAGGGGTGGGAGGATCCTGCCTCCCTGCACTCTCCCTGCCCTTTAAAGCCTGGTGGAGTCAATGTCATATGGAGATCTGGGCACCCGGTCATCCCTCTCTTTCAAGGAGGGACAGCTCTGAGCCTGTGGGGACACCTGGCACCACACCAACCTCTCTTTCATTCCAAGCATGCAGATAGAACCTGGTGTTTAATTGTGCAGGTGCAGGAACCAGAGAGCACAGTCACCTACTCCCGTGTGACCTGGGCATGGTTGGTCACCATCTATAAGTGGGAAACCAGAGTGTATGTTTCCTGGAGTTGTGAGGATTGCAAGAGTCTGGAGATGTGGCCACCATGGACACTCAGCATGTCACTGATGTCCTTGATGGAGAAGGTGACAGTAGTAAGCATGAAGCTTGCTCAACAGGTAAAGACCTTCAGTTTGTGAGCCTGGTCCTGCTGCAGAGGTGGTTTATCCAGCATGGATCACTAGTATTCGGGCCCTCTCAGGGACTCACCCAATGCCCAGGTGACTCTCTACAGTGATTCTTCCCAAGAAGCACTATAATAAGGACTATCTTGATCCATGGGAGTATAACTAACCTGTCCTCACCTGGTGGCTGCTTGGACCAGTCACCTGTATCCCTGTTATTCTGATGCGATGAAGCTAATCTCTGGCGTGGCGCCTCTGTTCCCTGCTTGGCTCTCCTGAGCTGAGACCAGGTGACTGCACATTTAGCAGTGTCACCAACGGGCAGAAAGAAGGACAATCCTCTGTAGATCAACCCAGTCGAACTGTTAATCATCCCTAGGAAACTGATTAACATTCCTAGGAAGCAGTCAATATAGGAATAAGAGAAAGAGTTAGATGAAATGAGGCTCTGGGACTAATCGTATGGGAATAATCACTGGGTGCTTCCTCTGTCTCTGTTGGTGGAGGAAACAGAAAATCACTGCGCTAAGCTCCAGGAGCTACTTTCCTATCAGAGTCACCTCAGGAGGGGCCATTAGTCCTCACCTGGTGGCTGCGTGGACCAGTCATCAGTCACCATTCTTCTGATGCGATGAAGCTAATCTCTGGTCTGGTGCCTCTGTTCCCTACTTGGCTCTCCTGAGCTGAGACCAGGTGACACATTAGGTTTCTCCTCCAAGAACACAACTCTGCTATATTTTGCAGAATACCAACCCTGCACCTTCAGGCTGCCACAACAAAGTAACCTTACTCTGGGTGGTTTATAAACAACAAACCTTTGTTTCTGATGGTTCTGGTGACTGGGAAGTCCAAGGTCAAAATTCTGGCAGATTCAGTATTTGGAGAGGACCTATTCTTCATAAACAGCTCTTTCTTCTGCATTTTCACTTAGTGAAAGTGGGAAACAAGCTCTCTGGGGCTGCTTTCATAAAGGCAATAATTCCATTCATAAGGACTCTGCCCTCAGAATCTTATCATCTTTCAAACATCCTGTGTCTTCCTACTACCACCTTGATGATTAGGATTTCGACATACGAATTTGGGGTTGGGGGACACAGACATTTGGACCATGGCAGTTCTTGTGAGAGCTATTGACTGGTTATCCAAAATTCATTTCCTCTGTCTTCCCTGTTAATTGAGCCTTAGCTTAGTTTAGGTATCTATCCTTTAGGGAAGGTGACCTGACTCTTTGAGTTAAATTCTGAATCAAAGTTAGTCATTTTAAAAGTTTCTCTCAGCAATGTTTTGTAGCTTTCCGTGTACAGGTCTTACACAGCTTTCGTCAGACTTATCCATAGACACTAATTTTTATGATATTAAAAGGTATTTTATTTCAATTTCCAATTATTTGTTGTTAGTATGTAGAAACACATTAGTTCTTGATTATTGACCTTGTGTTCTGCAACTTTGCTAAGTACACTGGACAGGTCTAATGACCTTTTATAAATTTCTTAGGATTTTCTACATAGATGATCATGCTAACTGTAAGGAATAAGCCAGTTACAAAAGGACAGCTTTCTTTCTACCTTTCCAACATGAATGTCTTTTGTTTCTTTTTCTTGCCTTATTACTATGGCTGGAATGACCAGTGTTGATTTAGCAGGGATGAGAACAGACATTCCTGCTTAATCCCTGATCTTAAGGGAAAAGTAAACATTTCAGCATGGACCTTTAATAGATTGTCATTTAAAAAAAAAAAAAGAGAGAGAAATCACATATTTTATCCAACCTAAAAGCATTAATTCCTTCATATCATTAAAGGTCATAAACCTACGGTCCTTTCTTTTTTTTCTTTTTTCAGATTCTTTGAATCAGGATCCAAATAAGGGTCCTTACTTTATAATTGCTCGAAATGACTTCTAAGTCTCTTTTCTCCATAGTTTTCCCATCTTTTTTTTTTTTTATCTCCTCAGTGCTTCTTGTTGTTTAAGGAACAGGGTCTTTGACCTGCTGAGTTTCCCATGGGACCATCAGCATGCATCCCATGGTGTCATTTACTGTGTTCCTCTGTCCCTTGACTTTCTACCAACTCAGATGTCAAGAACTCTCCAGTAATTTCCCTTTATTTCTGGTTATTTTCTAAATTCTGTCACCTCTTTTTTTTTCAAAATTTTTTCTCCCATACTTTATTTTTTCATCCCCCTTCCCAACTCTGAGGTATACTGTTCTTTTATAAGTTCCTATGTTTTTCTTAATTTTATTTAACTTATTTTGGGATATTTGAAATGTTCTGTAGACCATCCTTCCTGGCATGTTTTTGTTGACATAGAAACTTTATCCTACTCCTTTTGTAAAACCTCCTCTTAAAATAGCTTTTTATGATTTTCCACCACAGTTGTTTTCTATCGTTCATTTTCTCAGTGAAATGAATTTGCCTGTACTTTTGGGAGCCAAGGGCAGGCTGGGACAGCCTCTCCAGCTTACAGGCTGTAGAGCTCCCCTTCTATTGTTTTCACAGAGAAATAAAGCAAAGTCAGCAAGCTTTTTGAGGGCTGCCTTGTCGGCTCTCCCTCCCTCCCCTGGCTCCCATTCCACTCCTTCCTTTGCCTCTTTGTTTTACCCAGAGGTCCCTCAGCACGAGGCTTTGTGTTAGAAGGGACTTTGCTCTCTTTGAGATGTGTGGGACCCAGGCCACTCCACCACCACAAGATTACCGCGCCCTGTCCCCCTGGACAGACCCATGCGCTGGGCTTGCAGATGCCTCTCCTGGTTCTGGTACCTGTGCTCTGATGGTCTTGCTGTGGCCTCCAGCAAACACCTACTGGTGATTTTGTGATTCCTCCCTCCTCAGCATCTTCAGAACCACAATCTCCTTCCCTTCTCCTCCTTCAGCACTGACACTGAGGTCATGCGGCTCTCAAACCGTAGATGCTTTGTCCAGATCTGCTGGTATTTGGTGTTTGCAGGGATAACTCGTCCCCAGTTCTCTTCTATATATTGTCCATAGCTCTTTGACTTTGCTATTCTAGTTCATGGGGAGTTTGGGGAAGATTCTAAACCTACCTTTCCATTTCTTATTCCCTTTTTATTTCTTCCTGGTGTTCAGTCTTGTGGTTTGAATGTTTGTGTTCCCTCTAAAATTCATGCTGAAACTTAATCCATAATGCAAAAATATTAGGATGTGGACTCTTTTGGAAGCAATAAGATCACCAGTTGTCTGTCCCCATGCCGGGATTAGTGCTCTTATCAAAGGGTTTGAGAGAGTCCATGTGAACATGCAGCAATAAGGCCCATCTATGGAGCAGGGACAGAGCCTCTGTTAGACACTAGCACCTTGATCTTGGACTTCTTAGCCTCCAGGACCATGAGAAATAAATTTCTGTTACTTGTAAATTATACAGTATAAAATATTTTGTTGTGATAGCCTGAACAAAGATGTCCAGTGTGACATTCCATAGGAGTCGATGAGTCGCCAGTTGGATTGGTTAGAAGTTTAACTCAGTGGAATATTCCAAATGGACGACAGGTTTTCCCACAGACCCTGGAGTCGTGATCTTGCTTCATTTGGTGCTTTTGGGAAAGCACATAGGGCAAGAAAAAGCAGATGGGGGAATGCCAAGTGGGCAGCAAGTGTGTCAGGCATAGTTCTTAGAACCTGCCTCCAGGCCACATTATTGACTTCTGCCTCTGCCACCTCCCCTCCTGTATGCTGGCCAGTTTCTCATGGGGAGAGAAAAATCATCCAAATGGACTGAGGGAGTGCTGTGCTTGGATGTTGTTTAATTGTTTGATTTGTATCCCTAACGGTCTACTAAAATGGAAGATATGGTCTACAGGGTGTTGCTCTATGGAAGAGATGGAAATGGGGCGGGAGGCAAGATGGGAGGTGATTGGGGGCTTACTCCTGAAGAGGTTTTGGCCCCCAGCCCACCCTCTCTCTCTGCTCTGATTCAAGGGGTGATCACTTGCTCCCAACACAGACTCCCTCTGTCGCCATCTGCACCACAGGGCCATGCCATCAAGGACAGCCCTTGCCAAACCTGTGACAGACCATGTGGACTCTACACCTCCAAAATTATGACATAAATAAAACCCTTCTCTTTAGAAGTTAATTGCCTTAGGTACTTCCTTGTAGTGACACAAGCCAGACCAATACAGGAAGTGAAAGGAAAACAGTACTGAAAACAGAAATTCTAGCAAACTGCCTGGGAATCCCCCAGTATGCGACATCCCCAGGTTTGCATTTGACTCCAGCTTTGCATTATGGAGGGAGAACCACACAGCTTCTCTCCCACCCCCACCCTCTACCCGCCACCTTCTGCCTCTGCCTGCTTCCTGGGTGGTGCAGGCTTGTGATAGCTCGAACACCAAGGGCGAGGCTGAACATATGGGAACCTTTCCTAATCCCACTAATCTTTCTTCAGAAACTTTTCTCACAGTGTAGGCAACATCCTGATTGTTAAAGAGAGTGTGGGCAAGCCTGAGCGTTTGAATGACAAAGAATCCATGCCTGGTGGGGAGTGGACAGCTACCTCAACTGGAGTCTGAGCTCATGAACCACAGCAGGTAGAAGCGACTGGGGGCAGATGAGGTCTGAATGCAGGAAGACCGTGGCTATTAGGTGGGTAATTAGTTGTGACACAGAATTACTAGCCACACAGTGGTCACAGGACTCTTACAAGGTCTTTGAAGCTGAGTAGAGAAACTGAACAGTACTACTTGTGACCTACAAAATCTATTTGGATGTCAACATCCAAGTTGAGGTGAGTGGAGAGCTCTCTGTCCCTTTCCTCTCTTCATACGACACTGAACCCCTCCAGAGAGAGGCACCTCTGCGGCTGGGAAGATGTCTCCCTGGGGCTAACGTTCCTCCAGGTGGATGGGCCATCAGTCGATCCTTGGATTTTGCCAAACTAAAGCAGAGGAAGCGGGGAGTGACTTTGTAGATTCGTTGACAGAGAATTCTGGTAAATCATCTTAGAGATTTACCAGACAACAAACAACAATAAAAAAAATTGCAGGGGAAGGCAGGGTGGGGAGGGTTGAGGGCCCATTGAGGTCACCATCACACATGGTTATAAAACTGAAAATCAGAGTCTCACCCTGAGAAACATAAGCTCATAGAGATCCCCCTTCTTGAGAAGCAGGCACCCTGGCCTGGGTTTACAGCACTAGTCCTGTGGAGATGGTCCGCCAGGTACATCCTCTCTTTATTTATTTATTAATTATTATTATTATTATTATTGCGGTGCTGGGGATTGAACCCAGGGCTTGCAAGGCAAGCATTCTACCGACTGAACTATCTCCCCAGCCCTATAACCTCTTTTTAAAAAAATTTGTTCTAATTGGAGTAAGATGAAATCTTAGGGTGGTTTTAATTTGCGTTTCTCTAGTTACTAGAGATGTTGGACACTTTTTCATGTATCTATTAATTGCCTATATATCTTCTTCTGTAAAGTGTCCAGTTCCTTGGCCCACTTATTGATTGGGTTCTTTGTATTTTTGGTGTAAAGTTTTGTTAAGTTCTTTTTAAATTTTGGAGATGAGTGCTCTATCTGAAGTGCATGTGGAGAAGATTTTCTCCCACTCTGTAGGCTCTCTTTTCACATTCTTGATTGTATCCTTTGCTGAGAAAAACCTTTTTAGTTTGAGTCCATTCCATTTATTGATTCTTGCTTTAATTTCTTGTGCTTTGGTTGTCTTATTGAGGAAGTCTGATCCTAAGCCAACATGATGAAGATTCCGGCCTACTTTGTCTTCTACTTGGTGCAGGGTCTCTGGTCTAATTCCTAAGTTCTTGATCCATTTTGAGTTGAGTTTTGTGCAGGGTGAGAGAATCATACTCCAATTAGAATGGCTATTATCAAGAACACAAATAATAATAGATGTTGGCATGGATGTGGGAAAAAGGCACGCTTTTACATTGCTGGCGGAGTTACAAATTGGTGCAGCCACTCTGGAAAGCAGTATGGAGATTCCTCAGAAAACTTGGAACAGACCCACCTTTTGACCCAGTTATCCCACTCCTCGGTTTATACCCAAAGGACTCAAAATTAGCATATTACAGTAATGCAGCCACATCAATGTTTATAGCAACTCAATTCACAATAGTTAGATTGTGGAACCAACCTAGATGCCTTTCAACAGATGAATGGATAAAGAAACTGTGGTATATATACATAATGGAATATTATTCAGTCATAAAGAGGAATAATATTATGGTATTTGCAGATAAATGGGTGGAATTGGAGAATATCATGCTAAGTGAAATAAACCAATCCCCCAAAACCAAAGGCTGAATGTTTTCCCTGATAAGTGGATGATGATACATAATGGGGGTGGGGGCAGGGGGGAGAGAAAAATGGAGGAACTTTGGATCATGCAGAGAGAAATGAGAGGGAGGAGGGGCAGGGGTATGAAAGATGGTGGAATGAGACATCACTACCCTATGTACGTGTATGATTACACGGATGGTATGAATCTACCTTGTGCACAACCATCAAAATGAAAAGTTGTACCCCATTTGTGTACAATAAATCAAAATGCTGTCTGTAAATATTTAAAAATTTTTGTTCTTTTTAGATATACATGGCAGTAGAGTTTGCTTTCACATACTGTACCTACATGGACTCTAACTTATTCTAATCAGGATCCCATTCTTGTGGTGTACATGATGTAGAGTTTCACTTGTGGTATATTCATATATGAACATAGGGGAGTTAGGTCAGATTCATTCTGTCATAGCTGCCTTTTATAAGGATCCCCAGGGAATTACCAGGGGTTTTGAGCTTACTATCTGTGTGTTTCCTATTCTCACCTCCCCTCCCTTCCCTTCATTCCCTTTGTCTAATCCATTGAACTTCTGTTCCCCCCTATAATGTCAGAGAGAACAATCATCTTTTGTTTTGGGGGATTGGCTTACTTCACTTAGCATGGTAGTCTCCAGATCCATCTATTTATTGGCAAAAGTCATGAAGTCATTCTTTTTATGACTGAGTAATATTCCACCATGTATATATACCATATTTTCTTTATTCATTCATCTGTTGAAGGCACTTAGGTTGGTTCCAGAGCTTAGCTATTGTGAATTGAGCTGCTATGTAGCCTTTTTTGATGTAGTCTGTTTTCTTCTAGTCTCTAAATCTTGGGCCAGGGTGTCCCCAGAGGGCCAAGATGTATTTGCTGCTGTTTGGCCCACTGAGCATCCTCTAGTGAAAGCTGATGGCAAAGCATCCTCCCCTTTAGAGATCTAAATGTTGGGGTGCTGGAAGAGTTTCTCAATAATCTCACGACACATCGTTCATATCCGTCTTTATAAGGATCCCCATGGAACTACCAGGGATTTTGAGCTTACTATCCACGTGCCTTTGTTAAAGAAACCAGATTAGCAGATGACTCAGTAACTAGCTTTGTAAGTTGTTGCATTTCTTCTGAAATATAAAAGGCTGCTATTTTGAACTGCTCTGGGCTTACTTCAGGTTTTGTGTATCTATGTCCATGGCTACTTTTGTCATACTTTTGTAGCATATATGTACAATCTAGAATATATATACATACATATAGATATATGTATCTATATATACAGAGAAAGAGAGAGAGAAGTAGACACATAGACAGATGGAGATAGATATATAGTTGTCAGGCAAAGTGGCCCACACTAATCCCGGCTAATTGGAGGCCAAGACAGAAGGATCAAAATTTTGAGGCCAGCCTTGGCAAATTAGGGAGACCCTGTCTCAAAATTTAAAAAATGAAAAGGGCTAAGAATATAGCTCAGTGGTAGAGCACTCCTGGCTTCAATTCTCAGTACCAAAAAAAAAAAAGAGAGAGTTTATATGTACAGTTTTAGCATATTGCCTTAATTAATTTAATGTGTATCTATAAAATTAAAGCCCCTGTTGTTTAAGTAAAGTGGTTCCCCTTGCTGGGGCCATGGACTTGCTTTCAACTGATGTTTTCCCTTCCTTCACCTGGAGTTACCCCATCTTCATTTTGCAACTGACTTCCCACGTAACCTTAGAAGGGGTCACATCTGGGGACTGCTTCCTTTTCTGAATGATAAAGATATGTTACTCCTTAGAAATCTTGTCCACTGACCAGAGATACCAGTTAGATTCCTGCATCTCTATTGAGGTCCATTGCCTCACATTTTCCAGGAGAAAGGACTTTGGTTTTGGTTTCTGCTTGAAATCACACTTCTTCTACCTTTTCTTGGTTTGAAACTATTTCTGTGGTTTCTAATTTACTCCAAATAGAGATGGTAGCCAGAATAGTGGTACTCTCACTGAGTTTCTTGGGTGATTCCAAGTTCAGCCCCATGTTACTATGTCCACTGTTAAGTCTATACATTACAAAAATAATAATAATAATAACAATAATCCAGATTCCAGAGTGTGAAGCCTGGCTTCCAAATCAGGGATAGAGAACATGCCATGGAGGAAGGTGGAATAACATAATGGTGGGGAAGAAATAATTAGCTCTAAAAGCAAGAAACCCCAAGTCCTATTCTATTCATTAACTCTGGGCCCTCAGCATTGTATTGATAGCTGGGAGCCTCAGTGGTATCACCAGTAAAATGGAGATTATGACGGACCTTTGTGAGAATCATATGAAATAATACAGATGACAATGATTTATAAGGTCCAAAGAAAAGCACAATCATATAAATTCAGCCACAAGGGGAGCTCATATACATTCTGTAATCATTTCATCATAGAAATGATTCAAACTGGGAAGTACACTATATGTATAAAAATGTGGTCTCCCAGATGGATTTGTAATTTTAGAAGATGAAGTATAAACATCTGGAGGGAAAGATATGGGTCTTTTCATTTTTTAATTTCCAGCACCTAATGTAGCAATGGGATTTTACTCTGTAAGTAACAGATAATAATAGATATCTGTAGGAGGGAAGAGAAAGGGAGATAGGAAGAGGGAAATGAAATGATTTTTATGCCCAATCTCTTTGACCTTTAACTAAGCAGTTCTTCTGGTTTTAATGAATGCAAAAAATTCCATAAGGGAAAAAACCCTAAATGAATATTATACTGAATAATGTTATTGCTGATTTAAAATTTTCATCAGTAAACATTGTCTATTTACCCATACTTTCCAGTTTGCTTATATTTAATTGTAAAAATAATGAAATTGTCTTATGTGTTCTCAAAAAACCAATCAATTAGTAAAAGGAGAAAGATTTATCTGATCTGAAGAGAAAACAGAGTATGGAAGTCAATCAAATAGAAAGTATATAAAGTAAAATGTGGGAATTCCCAAACTCATTCTTTTAGTCAACTTTTTTGCTGCTGTGACCAAAAGACCTGAGAAGAACAATTTTAGAGGAGGAAAAGTTTATTAGGGGCTCACAGTTTCAGAGGTCTCAGTCCATAGGTGGCTGTCTCCATTGCTCTGGGCCTGAGGTGAGGCAGAACATCATGGCGGAAGAGTGAGGCAGAGGAAAGTAGCTCAGGATATACCACCAGGAAGCAGAGACAAAGCTGCGTTCACCAGAGAAAAAATGTATACCCCAAGTCACACCCCTGATGACTCACTTCCTGTAGTCACACCCCACCTGCCTGCAGTCACCACCCAGTTAATCCCAGGGAATTAATGGACTGAGTAGGTGAAGGATCTCATAAGCCAATCATTTCGCTTCTAAACCTTCTCACATTTTCTTACACATGAGCTTTTGAGGGACACTTAATATCTAAACCATAACACATTCTCTTAAGGAAGCCCCAAAACAGTTTAATTAATAAAACATCCTTTTTTAACTTAATAATTTGCAGCTCATCTTATATTTGCTTCCCAAAAAGGAATCGAAGGGGTTAATGGTGAATATACATGTGCAATACTCAATAAGATAATTAAAAGAGAAATAAAAACAGGGAAATAATAGATGGAGGGGAAAGATAATGACACCATCTAAGTGAAAGTCATTCATTCGTTGATGTCATTCATTCCAGGCATTTATGGAGTAATGTGCTAGATACTTAGATTATTGTGGTAAGTAAAAAAACATTCTAGCAGGGGAATCCAATATCAATCCACATATAGTGCTCCAGAGGAAAATAACAGACTTCCTAGATAGATCAATGGCCATGGAGTAAGTGACCCGGATTTGTTGAGGTGTTATTCAAGAAGTTCTTCCAGAAAGAGCATCAGAGCTGAGCCCTGAAGGACAGACTGATGTTAGTCAGGTGAGAAGATGTAAAAGACTTGAGACCCTGGAAACATGAACAGAAGTCCAGCGAGGCTGGTGTCAGGGGAACCCAGGGAACCAAGGGGGCCCTCAGTTTGCAGGCAGGAGCCAGAGAGCATAGCATTTGTGGACTGTCGTTATGATTTGAATTGTGTCCCCTTCTGAAAAGATATGTTGGAATCTTAACCTCCAGTACCTTTCCCTGTGACTTATTTGAAGGTAGAGTCTTTGCAGAGACATTCCAGTTAAAATGGGGTCTTTGGGATGGGCCCTAATCCAGGATGACCAAAATTCTTATAGAAAGAACTTTGAACACAATGATAGACATGAAGAGAGAATGTCATATGAAGAAACAAAGGTAGAAGAACACTCTCTACATCTCAAGGGGAGAGGCCCAGAACAGATCCTTCCTTGACTCTCAGGAGGAGCCCATCTTGCTTGCTCCTTGATTTCAGGCTTTTGGCTTCCAGAATGGTAAGGCAATAAATATAGGTTATTTTAAGCCACAACACAAGGGTTGCTTTGCTGTGATAGCCCTAGTAAAGTAATGCAGCCATGGAAAGGTGTTTGTTTTACTTACAGACCTGTGAGACAACCATTAGAAGAGTTTTGAGTGGGTAGTGACATAATTTAATTAATGTCACACGATGTAGATCACTGTTAGTGTTTGGATGCGAGGTGTCCTCTAAAGCCCATGTGTGAGACAATGCAAGAAACTTCAGAGGAGAAATGGTTGGGTTATGACCCAATCAGTGAATTAATCCCTTGATAGGCATTAACTGAGTGGTAACTGAAGGAGGATGAGGTGTGTGGAGGAGGTGATCACTGGGGGCATGCCTTTGGGGTATATATTTTGTGCCTGTTGAGCACAATTGCATCTCACCAAGGCTATGATGATTGGCAAATGGTGATTATCTCTTTCCACAATTCCCTCTACACTTAAACAGCTTTACTGAGATATAATTCATATATACAATTTATTTACTTAGAACAATTCAATGGCTTTTAGAATATTTACAGAGTTGTGTATCCATCACCACAATCAATTTTAGGATATTTTCATCATCCCAAATAAGAAACCCTGTGCCTCCTTGTTGTTACCCCCAGTATTCCCAACCTGGGTACTAATCTATTTTCTGTCTATACAGATTTGTCTATTCTGGACATGTCATAAACATAGAATCATACAATATGTGATCCTCTGTGACTGACTTAGCATAATGTTTTTTAAGCTGTATCCATACTGTAGTTCATTTATAAGTTCATATTAGTGGTTCATTGGCAAATAATATCCCATATATGGGTACACCAACTTTACGTATCCATTCATCAGTTGACAGACATCTGAGTTGTCCCTTATTTTTTGGCCACTATGAATAATTCTGCTACCAACATTAGTGAATAAGTTTGTGTGGACATGTGCTTTCATTTGCCTTGGGTGTATGCCTAGGAGCGGAATTGCTGGGTCAAATGGTGAAGCTGTTTGACTATGTGAGAAACCATCAGTCTGTTTTCCAGAGCAGGGGCACGTTCTTCGTTCCACCAGCCATATGTGAGGGATATAATTTCTCCACATCCTCACCAACAATTTTTGTTATCTTTTTTACTCAAGCCATCCTAGTGATTATGAAGTAATAGCATGATTTTGATTTGCATTTCCCCCATGGCTAATGATGTTGGGCATCTCTTTGTGTGCCCAGTGGCCATTTGTGGGTCTTCTTTGGAAAATGTACCTGTAATTGTTTCTTAGGACTACTGTAACAAAGTACTACACACTATGACCGAAAACAACAGAAATTTATTCTCTCAGTGTTCTGGAGAATGGAAGTCTGGAATCGAGGTGTCAGCAAGGTTGGTTCCTCCTGAAGGCTGTGAGGAAGGCTCTGGTCCTGGCTTCTCTTCTGGGTTCTGGTGGTCCTTGGTGTTCTCTGGCTTGTAGATGCAGCACTCTGATCTCTGCTTCTGTCTTTACACGGTGTTCTCCTTGTGCCTCTTCTCTTCTTTTAAGGACACCAGTCATTTTGGATTAGGAGCAAACCCTACTTCAGGATGACCTTGTTTTATCCTTGACAATCTTACTTTTAAATAAAGTCACATTTGAGGTACTGGGAGGTTAGAAGTTTGATGTATCTATTTCAACTGGGGATTGGGCATAATTGAACCTGCTATGGTTTGAATATGGGTAATTTCCCTCAGAAGTCTATATATCAAAGGCCTGGTCCCTGGGCGATGCTACTGGGAGATGCTGTTGGATCCCACAAGGCAAGATCTTGTGGGAGGTCCTTAGGTCATTGAGATTGTGGGACCACACCCTTCTTCCTCTCTCTCTCTGCTCTGGTTCCAGATGTGATTACTTGCTTGCTCCTACATGCCTCCCACCATGATAAGCCATTGTCTCCAGAGTCCAAGAAAATAAGGTTGTCCTATCTTGGACTTGAAACTTCCAAACTGTGAGTTAAATAAACATTTTATTTTTATAACATCAGTTACCTCCAGTATTTTATTGTGGTTATGCAAATCTGACTAATATACAACTCAAGCAAATGTATCATCAGATCCTTTGTGTGTGTGGTGGGTACTGGGGATTGAACCCAGGGTCTCATGCATTCTAGGCAAGCACTCTCCCAGGGAGATATAGCCTCAGCTCTTTTTATTTATTTATTTTTTATTTTGAGACAGAGTCTTGCTAAGTTGCTCAAGCTGACCTTGAGCTTGTGATCCCCCAGTCTCCCAAGTAGCTGGGATTACACGTTTGTGCCACTGCATCTGGCTATCTCTCCTAATTTTTTAATTGGATCATTTGTATTTTTCTTATTGACTTGCAGTAGTTTTTAATATATTCTACCAAAGGTAGGTCTTTGTGTATTGATAGATAAAGCCGTTGTATGTTGATATACAAAACTGTATTTTGTTTATTCATGACTCCAAAATCCCACTTGTATGATGCTCTTTGTGTGTTGGATGTAAAGATATTATGGATGTAACTCCTGAGCATAGGTCTGAGCTGGAGGCAGGATGTACTTCTGAGTCCATCTCTTTAAATGCTGCCTCTGCTGGTATTGGAGAAGCAGACAGATAAAACATAAATACATTCAGGTATATAATCCTGTGCACAGTGCATATGTTTGTTTATTTTCATAAAAATATACAGAATGAAATGTATGTCTCTCTCTGGAAGTTGAGATTAGTTTGTATCAATCATGTACTATGATTTGAATGTGTCTTTGAAAAGTTCATGTGTTGAAAACTTAATCTCCAAATTCATATGTTAATGGTATTTGGAAGTGAGACCTTTGGGAAATGATCAGATTAGGTGAGGTCATCATGGTGGGGCCCTGTTTTAGTCAGCTTTTTCACTGCTGTGACTAAAGGACCTGACCAGGACAATTGTAGAGGAGGAAAGGTTTATTTGAGGACTCACGGTTTCAGAGGTCTTAGCCCATGGAAGGCTGGCTCCATTTCTCGGGACTCGAGGTGAGGCTGAACATCATGGTGGAAGAGAGTGGCAGAGGGAAGCAGCTCATATCATGATCAGAAAGCAGAGAGAGAGGGATCTCCACTGGCCAGATACAAACATATACCTGAAAGCGTGCCCCAATTCCCACCTCCACCAGCCACACCCTACCCACTTTCAGTTACCACTCAGTTAATCCCATCAGGGGGTTACTTCACTGATTGGGTTAAGACTCTCACAACCCAATCATTTCTCCTCTGAACCTTCTTGCATTGTCTCACATGTGAGCGTTTGGGAGACACCTCACATCCAAACCATAACAGGCCCCCCATGATGGCATTAGTGGCTTTCTAAGAAGAGGAAGAGAGACCTGAGCTGGTGATGCTAGTTCTGTCTCACCACGTGATGTTTCCATCATGTTATGATGGAGGAAGGTCCTCACTGGATCCTGGCATCTGCTGTTGGACTCTCAGCTTCCAGAACAGTGAGCCAAACAAACTTCTATTCTTTGCAAATTACACAATCTGTGGCATTTAGTTCTAGCAACAGGAAATGAACTAAGACTTCTTGTATTGCTAGCAAAACAAAACTATTCGGCCAATGGCAAGACAGAATGGAACCAGGGAAGAATGAAGGTTAACTCTCCTCTCCTCACCGGAAGATGGAGCTTTGAATCTCAGTGCAGCCAGGTCTGTGTCATGATCTACTGGGGTAGGCAGCCCCTTACAATCAGCTGCAGCCTTCCCGCCAGACCCTCCTGGCCCTTTTCTCCTGTGTGCTGTGCTTTGCCAAGACGTGGAAAAGGGGGTGAGACCAAACACTGTGCCACAGTGTGGTGGCATAAGCACCACACTGGGAGTCAGGGTACAGGGGTGCTCTTAGCTGTCTGGGTGACTCCAGGTGCCTGCCTCTGCTTCCCTGGGAGGCAGCCGTTTCTGGGCACCAGACAGCCCCCGCCTTGGGGTCATCAGGTGTGGGGCTCAGCCACCAAGCACCGTCCTCTGCAGTTGCCTCAGGGCTTACAGAGTACTTCTGCACATGCGATCTCCTTTGACCCCATAAAAAAAAGTATACTATTTACTTTGGTATCTTCTGTTTAAAACCCAGGGTGTGTGTGGTACATGGCAGAAAGTGATTGCTATTTTTGAACATGCATTGTTTTCAAAGAGTGTCGAAAAACCCTACTGCTCAGAAAATTACATCAATAAGAATGTGCCAAGTTACCAAGCGCCTGACGCGCACAAGGCACGATCTTTCCTGGCTGTTGGTCAGCGTGCCTTTAGTACTACTGTGTTATAAAGCTCACTTCTGCAGACTTTAAATCAAGGACGAGAAACTAATTTTTGGTAAAATCACCCTTGCTCCTTCCTCTTTCCTAACTGTGAATGACGATGGTTTATTTCCTCCCTCCCTCCCTCCCTCCCTTCCTTCCTTCCTTCCCTTTCTCTCCCTGTTGCCTCCCCTCCCCTGCCCTCCCCTCCCTTCTCCTCTCCTCTCCTCTTTCTGATGGTGTGTAGGACTGGAGGCTGGAGGATGAATGGCAGGAAGGGGTGTCATGAAGCCACTAGGGACACGTGAGCCGTCGAGGTGTCCCTCTAGCCCCTTCTCAAAGGCAACGAGGGGCACCTCTCAGATGCCCAGGCACTCCACATGGCCAGCCAGCCCATCCTGGCTGCCCATCTGTCCCCTTCCCAGAGCCAGACACCTCTTGGTGGGCGGTGGGGCGCAGGGGAGGAACTCGCCAGCACCCAGTCTCTCCCGGGCTCTCCTCCACCGTCCAGCCATGATTTATTGGTAGGGGTCCCGGGGCAGAGAAGGCGCTGTCTGTTTTTGTTTTAATGATAATTTACAATGCAGGCTGCCCTCACGGTCACCTTCCCCTCTGCTCAAGTAGGTGAACACAATGTCCCCGTGTTGGTTGCCACAGAGAGGGTGCTCTCTCCAAGGGAGAGAAGGGGCCCCGGCTGCGCCCTGACAGCCGGGGAGGGGTGCGTTGATCATCTGGGGCAGACGAGAGCCATTAACAAAATGGAGTGTGGCATCTTCACAGCACAAATATTTCCCCTGACCATAATACCCTCTTAAGGAGACCTCAAGTGGCCCGGCCTTGTCCTCAGCACTCCCAGGCACACCACCGATCGTTTTTCACAGCCGCTGGCATTTGTAGGGAGGAGAGGGCAAGAGAAAGGCAGGACCCGAAAGCATCCCAAGAGATCTTGGCCATTGTGGCCTATTGTACTTTATCTCCAGGACAAAGAACCCCCCAGGCCTTTCTGTAGCAAGTTGCTTAAGCTTCATCAATAAATCAGAGTCCAGATAAAGCCATTCAGAGGCGGCCCAGGACTCCCCAAGCCTCTCTCCACAGACTCCCTTGCTAGGACGTGGAGGATAGGAGAGACTTTTTAGCCGAACACATTTTGTCTTCCTTCTCCCCGCCCCGCGCTCTTTGTCACTTTGGTCCTTTCTGTCCAGCTCTGTGCGGAATAGAAGATGCGTTTGTAGGCCTGAATCAGGGGGATTGTCTCCATCATCCGCCCATTCACGCTCGCCCCTCCCCTGTTGTAAAACACAGGCCGGGCCAGGAACAGCGGCCCCATTGTGCGGTGCCCATACCACCCAGATTTCACCTCTGTCTTCGCAGAGCCCCCTTTTTTGTTTCCAGTCAAAAGAAAGCATTTGCTCAGGGGAGGGGCGGGGTGTTCCTATTGCTTCCACTAACAGGGAGGTTAAAGAAAAGATTGATGGGAGAAAGTTTACCTAGAAAACCAGGATGCCTTTCTTGCCGGCCAAGGCCAGTTGTTTCATTGTCCCGGGGCCATGTTTTTTGTTAATTATCTCTCACTCTCTCCTTTTATCCAGGAGAAAAGTAGCAAAGTGGGGAGAAAGGAACAGGATACAGGGGTCAGGGGTCCCCTTGGGCCACCTAGGTATTCCATTGGGCATGCCGGGGCGGGCAAGGCCGAGGGTGAGGCTTGCAAACTTGGGTTGGAGAAGAGGGGTGATCATCAAAACCATAATGAATCCGATTCCATTATTTATGGTGAAACTTCCCACCCTTCACCCCATGCTCTGGCCCCTGCACCCTCTCTCCAACCCCCAGAGTCTTTTTCTCCTTTCCAGCTCCAATCCCTCGTCGGTTGCCTCCACCCGCCCCCCACACGAACTCACACTTTTTCCTTTCTAATTTTAAGCCCCACAAAACTGTAAGGGCGATTTGGGGGAAGAGTGGGGGTTGGGGGGCCACAGGAGAAAGACTAAGAAAGTTGGTCTAAACAAGGACATGTTGTCAGGGAAATAAACCTTGGGGAGGGTAGGCATGAAACCACAGCTGCTGAATTTGGCCAGCCTCAGACGCTGGTGGTAATGACAATGATCCTTAATGGCAGTGCCCCAGCTCCGAACATAAATAGGGCTCAGCCTGAAAGGGGAGGAAATGGAACAAAACATTTCCTTGGGTACCACTGGCAGAGAAATAACATCAATTTCAGTGTGGGAGGGGGGAGCCAAAGAATCTCCCTGTTTCCCCACATTAGCAAAGGCAAATTCATAACTGGCCAACAAAGTACCTTTGAAATGCAGCTGCACTCCACGAACACACTGCCTTTTTCCATCCAGAGAGACAACCTTGTCTTGACCAGAAAGAAGGGGAAAAAGAAAACAGGCACATGCTATTGAAAACCCACAAGAGAGGATAAAAAGGGGGAGGGAAGTTGTTGGGGGCCAAGGGGCAGGAGGGAGGGGAAATGCATGGATCTTGGCAGATGCAAATGATAAGCTTTACCTAGTATAATGCAACCTTCTTTGCCTTTCCAAGAGGGGGCCTGCGGATGAATGGCCACACAGATTCTCCGGAGAGGGACTGCTCACAGGCAGCTGTTGGCCAACGGCAGCCATGTGGCCAGGAAGGAAGGCCACTGGGCAGGCTCTGGCCTCCAGGTAGCCCTGGTGCCCGCGCCCCCCACTCCTCTGAGGATGGGGCAGCTTCTCTCCTCTGGGAAGAAGGACTCTGGAAATTTCTGCCACCAAAAGGCAAAAGCCAGCGTCCCAGCTGCCAGGGATGTGTCTGTACGATGGCACTTTGGCAGACGTGATGACCACAAACTGGAGAATTCCAGGTTGCGCCCTTAGAAGATTGGAAAAGTAGGAACGCAAGATTAGATGCGAACACGGAGTCACTGCAAAGCACACAGACAAGCCCGGCTAAGCTGACTCCTCCCAGATTCAACTGCCCATCAGTCACCTCCCCAAAGGTGCTCAGCCACTCCAGCCTCCACAGACACAAGGCAAGAGGGAGCCTAGGTCAGAGTGCAAGGCTCCGAGACCATGGTCTTTATGGATCATGGTTGAAACATCTAATAGATGCAAATTCTACAAGTTCACGAGTGTGTGAACAAGTTGGAGGGGCCATCTCGATCCTCGGGAGGGACTGCAAGTGAAGGTTCTTTTGACCTGAGGTCACTGGGAAGCTGCCCCTGGGGCTTACCTGGTCAGTGCCAGTATCTGAGGCGCTGGATCCTGATCACCTGGGTAGGGCACCTCCTCTGCGGAGCCTTCCCTGATAATTTCTGGGGAGAAGTCCCTCGGCTTTCTCAAGACTTTTAACCTTCTACACTACACAGGACTGTGGGGGGTCTCTCTGCCATGTCCAGTGTGGATGAGAGAAGGGTTAACTACTGGAGGAGGATGTGGGTGGGTTTTCTATTACCCAAAAAGCTTATTATTATCTACTCAATAAACACACAAGAGCCAATGTGTGTGTCTCTTTTAATGGAGAGGGGGTGTGACCGGTCTGGCCACACCAGCTCTGGCCTCTTACAACAGCAACATAGAGTCACCAACCCTCTTTATTTATAAAATACAGGTAAAGGGGGCAGGACCGGGAGGAGCTTCTTTTGTGATGGACAGGATAGGGTGGAGTTAGGGGAGCCATTCTCTTAGTGGGAATATTCCAGAAGAAGACAGGGAAGCCACATGCTTCCCGGCAGTTCCTAGAAGCCAGGCCTGTGCGTCCCATGGCTCAACCTAGTCTGATTCTGCTAAATAAGGATGGCTTCCCACACGGCACGGTAGACTGCAAACTGCCACAGAACGTGGACTGGCTCCTGTTGACTCATGAGCACGGTCAGAGTCAACAGCACCCCTGGGCCTCAGTATATGCACACTGCAAACATCAGAGGACTAGAGTGACCCAAGCTGAAAGCCAAGGCTCACTGGCTCACAGAGTTCTACACGCCCACACCCTGCTTCCAGGTGAAGCCTGCAGGGGTTCCCTATGTTGGTGTTGGTGTTGGTGTTGGGGAGAAATGACCTGCAGCGGCCCGGATGGTTTCAGTGCTGCTTTCTGAGGTCCAGAAAAGAAATCTCTCACTCCAAAGAGCCCGGTCCCTCAACGTCACGCTTACCCACACACCCGCAACCCATTAGGCATGGGAAGTTTTAGTGAATAAGAATATCTATTAGGTATTGTGCTCAGGGCTAGGGATTGCCCAATGGAAAAACGTGGGTCCATCAGCGTTCTGGAGCTCAGGTGAGCCCCAGGACAGCCCACCGAGTAGACCTTTATAAGCACCTTAAGGGTGATGGAACAAAGGTGTCCCAGAAGCCAGTGGCTTGTTCAATGTCACATGGCTGTTGGGAGGTTGGAGTGGGAATGTAAAGCCAGGTCTGCCCAAACACCCTCTGGAGCTTGTCACCCAGCTGGGAAGAGAAGCAAAAAACCAGATTTGCATGGGGGGTGGAGGAGCATTGAACCAGGTGTACACAAGGTGCTCTTTAGAGGAAGAAGCAGAGGCAGCTGCTGGAGAGGGAGACGGGGAAAGCTTGCCTGCGGCACGGGGGCTGGTGGGAGGAAATTACCCTCCTTCAGTTTACCCCTTACCTGTGGCCAGAGCTCTGGGGCTAGATGACCCGAATGTGCATGTCAGAGTCCCCAGTGTTCTCAGGTAAAGCAAGAAAACCACTCAGAAAGCCAGTCCTGGTCGTCCAGGTGGCTCTCTGCAGGCCAGGCTGCTCGGGTCCTTTTCTTAGACTTTATTATTCATGGTGACAGAGGTTGGGGGACCCAAGGATGAAAATGTTTAGGGACACAAAGGAAGGGAAAGGAAGAGAGCCAGAGACAGAGGTGGAGAAGTTACAGAGAGAGAGAGAGGAAGGTGGAAGTCTGAGAGTCCATGTTCTGAATTAGCCGTTGACACCAATGACCCTCTCCGGGCTGAACTAGCTGTTGACCACGTCCAGGCTCCTCGAGGGCAGACTTCCTCCCTCCGGATGAGGGATCCTCTCTGGCAGATCGCACGTCTTCCTCCAGTTCGCCTTCCCTTACTCCATCTTTCCGCCCTTCCCCTAGCCCCGCCCTGGCGCACCTAGGGAGAAGCAGCCCGGACCAGGGCTGAAGGGTGCCCTGCTAGCCCAGCCTCTGCCCTGCTGGAGGTCACCATCAATGGCACGGTCCAGCAGCCAGCAAGGCTGTGGCTGCCCACAGCCTCCAGGTAGTCAGCAGCACCCCATCCCCGTCCAGGGAACTCACCATCATCCCAGCTCGGGTTTAATGCTTCTCCCATCCTTTTCTGGTGACACTGGGCTATTTTTTCATCATTTGTTCTCTCTTTGTGGTGGGGACAGAGGTAGGATGGATCTGAGCTCACATTTGCTCTTGGTGCAATTATTTTCCATTATCAGCATGGGACTTTGAAATGAGTTGACATGCTTTTGTTTACAAGAGCACTCAGAGTTACAAACACCAGGACCACTCCCTGATGGGGCTGAGCAGAGAAGGGATTTGCTTCCTGAATAACACGGATCCACAGGTTTCCTGTAGCCCTTTACTGTGTGCCCAAGGGCAGGCCCATAAATTTGCCACATTCAACCCAATCATCCGTTCCAGGGACTTTACTAGTATGTCTACACTGTGTAACAGGAATCCTAAGGTACATTAAGAAAGTATCTAAGAAGGAACACTATTTGAACTGGGAAGAAGAATTCAATATTCAGGGACATTTTTCATTTAATCATGCCATCTGCAAAATGCACTGACAGACAATTTACCCATTTCTCTGTTTGCACATTATTTCTAGTAAATGGGGCCAGGTCAAATGCAAAATTTATAGAAAGAACGAGAGAGACTCTTGCGCTGTTATTTAACTTTCATTCTTTTATCTTCTCTCTCTTTATTCAAGATAGCATGAGGCATAGAGGAAAGACAGAAAAACAACTGTGAAATAATTGCATGTCTTTGCAAGAGGTCACCGAGAGTAAACTTTCTGCTGCTCAAAATTATTAATTTAAGCATTGATAACATAAGTGAGCATTCCTTTCCCTTAGCCTTCATCTTTTGGCAAAGTTTAGAGCTTTATATGTGAATGTATGTCTAAAATGAAAACTAAGTTATCTGACCCTGGTGTGCTGAAGTTATTCCTGTTGTTTCAGAACCAATTTCATTGTTCTCAGAATTGAAACCTTGCTGTGCATCATGGATATTCAGTTTAAAAAAGCTTTGAGCACTACTGGGAATGTATTGATTTAGCTTGTTTTTTTTTTTTTTTTTTTTTTTTTTTCTTCTTCCTGTTATATCCTAGCATTATTAAGTAATCAGGGAGTTATAGAGCTACTGATGGCACATGATTTAATCTCAACCAAATGAAATTGAAGAAATGAAAATACAGGAGAATCCTGTAACCCAGTGCTGATGAGACTTTGGGGAAAGCAGATATATCATTCTTGAAAACTGGCACAATGCCTTTTGAGGGCATTTGGCAATCAATGTAGGTCAAGGGTCATTAAAATGTTTGTACTCTTTGACCTCGCAATCTCATTCTTTGCAATTTATTTCAAGGAAGTAATTTAAAAGAAGAAATGGTGTATACATTGATATATTTATAGCAGTGTTATTTATGATAGTGGAAAACTGAAAGTAACCTAAATGCTTTCCAAGAAACAATGGACAAATGAATTATGGAATATTGGCATAATATAATATTATCTATTCACTAAAGATGGGACAGATGATAAGGAATTAGGACTGGGAGAGAACACAACATCGTATCTACAGAATTGTGAAAGTGATGTCAAAACATTACACATGTTCGTAAATATCCCAGGAGCTGATTTCTCACCATGAAGTGATAACACGTGTTATACAGGATAGTAGGAATATGGTCAAAGTTTGTTTAAACGGAAAGTGACCATATGTTGTGCTTTACCTTTTGTTTAACCACAAGAATAGTTTTGGCTCAGGGGAACTTCTAAGACAGGCCGATATCAGGTCATTGAATCACCTCACTCCTGTATCTCTCTGCCTGACCTTTTCTTAATCTTTATACCTTGTCACGTCACTTGGGTGGCTCGTTTTAAATAATTATTTTAAGAAAGAGACTCCAGTTGGAATAAAATAGGAGTGACCCACATGCACAAATGGCTCACCTCTGTCTGCAAAGACCACCAGCCCAGGCGAAGGACCACAATCCTCTTTCTTCTATGCCCAGACCACGGCGCTTCCCATGAACCTGACAGACTCCACTCCCGGGCCTGTCCTCTTCAACCAGGGCAGGGATTGTGGGTCTTGGCTTTTAATATTTCTTAGAGAGCAAGACCTAGCCACCCAATTTTTAAAAAATCAGACTAGGATCCTTTATCGCCTCCCCTGCACATAGAATGGGCGTCTGTTCAGAGTCTGTGAGTGAACAACACGCACAGCTCTCAAATTTAATATGGCATCGTTCACAGAAGACAGGAGGGGCCCTTGTACACAGTCGTGGAGGACACTGGTCAGCATTATGTCACAGACAATACCAGGGCTGTACGCAGAAAGAAAAGGCGTGTCATGTTGGTGGGACCCTGCTTCTTGCTCCCAAACGGATTGCCCACCCTCATTCTTTTGGCTCTGTGCAAGGAACCATTTGGCCCGGGGGCTGTTCTCCAAGGTTCCCCATCAATCGAGCATTCTGCTTGCCCTACGCTGGCTGGTGGGGTACAGCCCACCAGCTGCTGTGGAGCTGTGTGTGTGTGTGTGTGTGTGTGTGTGTGTGTGTGTGTGGAGCCCTCCAAGTGGAGGTACAGACAGGGCAGGGCAGGGAGGGGCGAGACGCTGCAGGAAGCTTCTTCTCATCGTGCACGCCCCCAGACCATCTGCAGATGAAACTTAGAAAAATTTGCTCCAGTAAAGGCAGCCCCGCCCACTGGGTCAGGGTGACTATTTGCACTGACTTTTCAGGAAATACCAAATAATAATACCTTGTTATCTGACATAAGAAAGGAAAAGAGGTTTTGTGTTGATTAAACTTCTAGATCATGCTTATTTCATAGGGGACCAAAATTTGTTTGGAGACTAACACTTTTTAAAATTTGTACAGACCCCTGTCTTCTTCAATAGGGTTTTGTAAGCACAGGTTCAACTTCTCTTACTGACTTTTCATTAGAATTTTATTATTATCTTTATGGTTGTTATTTTGTTTGTTTATTTTTCATTGGAATTTTAAGCCTGTTTTCCCATAGGGGAATAGCCCCAGCTTTTGTTTAATGGAATACTCTCTTTTTCTTTTTTGGGGGGGGGTGGTGGGGTACCAGGGATTGAATTCAGGGGCACTCGACCACTGAGCCACATCCGCAGCCCTATTTTGTATTTATTTAGAGGCAGGGTCTCACTGAGTTGCTTAGCACCGTGTTTTTTGCTGAGGCTGACTTTGAACTCGCAATCCTCTTGCCTCAGCCTTCTGAGCCACTGGGATTACAGGCGTGTGCCACCGTGCCCAGCATCCTGCCTTCTTTCATTATAAAGTATCTCTTCTGTGGTGACCCATTTTTAAAATATTTTCAAAAGAACAGCATGTCTTTATTTATTCACACTCATGGTGTTTATTGGCCCCATACAACAAGGACTTATGTAAACTGTTGGAAACGTGAGCAGAACACACAGAAGCTGAATACAGGCCATCCCTGGGCATCCATGGAGATTGGTTTGGGGACACGTCCTCACCCCCTGAAGATATCCAAATCTGTGCGAGCTCAAGTTTCTTGAGTAAGATGACATAGAATTTATATATAACCTACCCTCTCCTATGTAACCTTACTCCTATGTACTTTAAATTATCTCTAGGTTTCTTATAATGCTTAACACAATGTATCTGCTATATAAATAGTTGTCATATTATATTGCTTGAGAAATAATGGCCAAAAAAACCCTTTTACATGTTAAGTGCAGATGCAACTTTTTTCCAAATATTTTTGATCAGCAGTTGCTTTTTTTAAAATGTATTGGTTCTCTTTAGTTATACATGATAGTAGAATCCACTTTACTATAATCACACAAGCATGGAATATATCTTTTTCTAGTTAAGACCTGATTCTTATGGACTTGCATGGTGGTGGGATGCACTGTGATGTCTTCATATATGTATGTAGGAAAATTTGGTCAGATTTATTCCATTGTCCTTCCTCTTCCTATCCCCCCTCCCTTCCCTCTATTCCTTACTGTCTAATCTACTGAACTTCTCTCCCTTCTTTCCCCACCTTACTATGGGTTAGAATCCACCTCAGAGAAAACATTCAACTTTTGGCTTTTTGGGACTGACTTATTTCACTTAGCATGAAAGTCTCCAGATCCATCCATTTACAGGCAAACAGCATAAAGTCATTCTTTTTTATGGCTGTCTAATATTCCATTGTGTATATATACCACATTTTCTTTATCAGAGTTGAAGGGTACCTGGGTTGGTTCCATGGCTTAGCTATTGTGAATTGAGCTGCTATAAACATTGATGAGGCTGTGTCACAAGCTGATTTTAAATCCTATAGATATACCGAGGAGTGGGATAACTGTGTCAAATGGTGGTTCCAATCCTAGTTTTCTGAGGAATCTTCATACTGCTTTCCAGAGTGGTTGCACCAATTTGCAGTCCACTAGCAATGTGTGAGTGTACCTTTTTCCCCACATCCTCACCAACATTTATTGTTACTTGTATTCTTGATAATTGCCACTCTAAATGGAGTGATATGGAATCTCAGTGTAGTTTTAATTTGCATTTCTCTAATTGATTAGCAATTTCTTGAATTCACAAATGTAGAAACTTGAATCCGAAGGCCTGACTGCACTTACTGAAACCCTCTGGATGAGCTGACTTGGAGGTCCTGACTGGACCACGTAGCTCGGATTCCTGAATGCTAGTGTTGACCTGAACATATGTCACTAGTGTGGCCATCTAGCAAAGGTTGCTCATCCCCACCAACCTGGTTCACCTTCTGGTACACGCATTTTATTTCTGGTAAAGAAATCAATACATGACATGGTGTGGGTGGCCTGGAGCGAGTCAAAGGAAATATCAGAAAGTAAGAGCATGAAAGAGGTTTTAGCACCAGGATGAAGAGATGCCGTCCATGTCGCCACCTTCTACATGAATATCTGTTGGTTTTTCCAGGTTGGATTCCCCTTTTCCTCTTCTTCTTTCGTCTTGTCATCAGATCTTAGCGGGGTACACCTGGAAAAAAAGGACTTCATGGAAGCATGAAGGGAGGATATCAAAGACACAAATGCTCTTATTTTGCAGAACGCTGAGGAAGATAATTTTATCATCACAAAAGAGAAAAGAAAATAAAGGAACCAGGCGGCAGAGAAAGCTTTCTTTCCTTCTCTCTTTATTTGGATCTCAGACAACCAGGAGTTTCCCAGGACTGGCCACCAGCTGGACATCTTTTTGGGGACTGGCTTCTCATTTTCCCCATTTGGTTTAATTGTCCTCATCCTTCATTTACAATTCTCAAATCCATTGAAAATACGCTTAGTTTTAAAAACAGAATCAAAACAGAAGAAAAGTTAATGTGCGCGTAATAATTCCCAACCACCATTTTTTTCAGAGTTGAAAATCCAGTTGATAACAAATTCTTCAGAAACAGCTCGGTGTCCTAGAGAGACACTTAGGCAGTTTCTGTGACTACGTCACAACGGAACCTCAAGTCTTCTGACCAAACTCCTTCCTCTCAACGCTCTTCCAAACTGGGCCCTGGCCTTTGTCCAGTTTCTTCTTTGTCCACTGTTAGCAAGAATCCTGTCAAGTCCAGTCACATCTCAACTTTATGTCTGCTCCCTCCACGTCTGGTGGTGTTGCTCATGCTCGGCCATCGTGACTGGAGAGGCAGAGACGTGAGCTGTGGGAACAGGAGGCCAAGGGGATCGCCCGGCAACTGGACCCACTGTGCTGTCCCCCACGTGCCTTCTGTTAGAAAGCAGTTTACCTGCAGCCCCGTCCTGGTTTAAGTGGACAGGGTCTTGTCGCATTCCTTGGCGGACAACCTGTAATCTGCAGGAGAAATGGAAGCCCCAGAGGCTCCTCCCTGCCAAGAAGAACACAGGTTACCCTGAAGGGGGTGACTTTTGTGACCTTTATGCAGACCAGATTCCAGGTCTCAGGGAGTCAGGAAAATTGGAAGCAAAGCCTTCGCAACCATTACCATCTGTAAGAACAAGATCCAGTTAGAACCAGCCAGCCTGGGCCAAGGTGACTGACTTGCCTTGGATCTTCGGCACAGTCCCGGCTCCGTGGGGTGAGCCCACGCGCCGTGGGGACTTGAAAGGCTGCAGCAATCCCGCTGTCAGTCAGAAGTCAAGAGGTGGACCAGACGGGACTCTGGAAACTTCCCTGGAATCCCCCCAAAGAAACAGGAAGGCAGGAGGGGTATGCCAGCCTTCTCCTCTCTGAGAGGACCCACTCTTTCCCTTTTTCCTTTTCCCTTTTGCTATCCCTTTAATGAACTCACGCCGGCTACTCTGAGCCACAGTCTGAAATCCTTCTGCCATGATAGCAGGAACCGGGGCGGAGAACGGGCCTCTGTGGCTGCCTCGGCTTGGCCTCGGCCCCATGCCCTGTAATGGTAGGGTAAGAAATTGGATCCCATCCTTGGCCCTGAAACCCCACTGCAGCCACAGTGTCTGAGTGTCAGGTGGCTGGTGGAGGATGTCAGGGGACCTGAGGACAGACCATCATCTCATGGTCTCCTTCCCAGTAGCTCATGACCCCAGTCTGACCACGAGAACACATAGACAAGGCCAAACTGTGGGACATTCTACAAAACAGCTGGCGTGTGCTTCAGAAGTGCAAAAGCCATGAGATCCAGGAAAGGTGGAGAAGCTGTTCAGACCTGAGGCGGCTAAGGAGCCATGACAGCTAGAGGCGACCCGGGATCCTGAATGGGCCTCTGGGACAGAAGCAGAACATTGAGTGGACAAATCAGTGACGTGAAGAAGTTCTGAACTCTAGGTAGCAGCAGCATGTAAAGTTAATTCTTATCTTTCACAAATGCTCCATAGTATGTAAGATCCTAACCAACCGGGGAAGCTGGGTGAGGGGTCCACAGGAACTCCCTATTGTATTGCCTTTTGCGACTCTCCTGTAAGTGAAAAAAACATTTTTTTTTAAGTACTACTGTGATTCACAATGGCCAACTGCAACTGAAAATGTCTATCAGCATTTTGGGGAATAAATAAAGAAAACTATACTGCACCCTAAGGAAGACAATAACCTCTTTCGGGAAGGGGCTGCCAAGAATTCTTACTGAACATTGGGCAGGCTTAGGGCTCTCAATGTGGGAGAGAAACCAATAAATCATCCAAAATGCTAAGGAGATTATCAGTGTATTTTACTCCTGGATCCTGTTTCCCTCTCTCTGCTCATTAGAAGTAATAAAGATGTGCAGGTTGAAACCAGAGTTAGTCTTAATTTACTATTCCCATTTTGTTTATTGCTCTGTAAAACTTCCAAAAGCTTGGCTTTACCTTTAATTCAATGGCCAGAACCAAATTGAAGTAATCAAATCAAGCTACTGTTATTATGTAAAGCTATTTTCCTGGCCCCCTGCTTTGAGTAAATGATTCCTATTAACATGCAGATTTGCTGGGGATTAACAGAAAGTCTCTCAAAATAATCATCAGAAGATGTCTTTCTAAAGAATACTTTTCTCTCTGACTTGGACCAGGATTCAGTCCATAAATCTCTCCTACTTAGGGACAATTCAGGACTAGTCCGTGAGCAGGATGGGAAAGCGGGGACTCCTTATTCACCGAGCTGAACCAAACTGAAAATACAAACTCTCACTTCCTCTCCTGCTTTCTGCCAATTTTAAAGTTGTATACAACCAGTCATAAGGAAAAAGTCGAGGGGGTTGTGAGGGTCAGCACTCTGTGTGTGTGTGTGTGTGTGTGTGTGTGTGTGTGTGTATGTGTGTATACACATGTGTGAGACAGGAGTAAAGTGTTATTTTTTACTTAGTTGCACTAAAACTATACTTTGGCAGAATGGATAGAGTGGGAGGGAACTTAGGTCCTTGGGGAAGGACAAAGAGCTCTGGAGGCAGCTGCTTGGGCCTGGATCATTGCTCCACTGCTGGTTTACACTGGGCAAGTTCCTTAAGCTCTCTGATTGTCTCCTCTTCACTGCCATGAGTAGAAAATAAGGATAATAGTTACACTTAGCCTGAGGGCTGTTGTCTAGACGAAATGTGCAGGAAATTCATGCAAGAGTTCACCGACTTATTGAAGGGTAACTTTGAAAGCAAGGAATTTTTCTATTTTATTTTAAAAGTATATAATCCCTCAGTAGCTGGGGGTGGGGGTCAGTTCCAGGACTGCTGGGGATACCAAGTGGAAACGGAAGTCCCTATGTCAGATGGCGCGGTATTGGCGTAGAACCTACAGATGTTCACAGACTTTAAATCATCTCCAGGTCACTTGTAACACCTGATATGATGTAAATGCTTTCTAAATAGTTGTGTAGCAAGGATTCTAAAGGCTGCTTTTGCTCAAAACACTGGCTCTTCCCTGGGACCTGCAAATGTGAAAAAACCTGGCATCTCTGCCTCCGCTGTGCATCTGTCTCCTTTGCTGTCAATCACTTTGGATTCTAGGAGCAACAGGTCTGATCAATAGATGTCTTTTTTCTTTCTTTTTTTGGTACCAGGGATTGAACCCAGGGCTACTTAGCCACTGAGCCACATCGCCAGCCCTTTAAAAAATGTATTTTATTTAGAGACAGGTCTCGCTAAGTCGCCAAGTGCCTCACTAATCTGCTGAGGCTGGCTTTGAACTTGCCATCCTCCTGCCTCAGCCTCCTGAGTTGCTGGGATTATGTTCATCACCGCACCTGGCAATAAACTTAGGATGAGTAGAAGTCACCCACCAGGGAAGCAGCAACTTTCTCATCACTGTCAACAAGACAGCCCTGACGGGTCTTGAGCTGATGATCCACCAGGCCTCAGTTTGACCAAGACGCCTGGCTGAGCCGACTTCTGTCCCCTGGTCTGTGCAGTCTGGGAGATCTTGTCCTCTGCTTGACTGTTTTTCACTGATACTCTTCTGCTTGATCTTTGGGGTGAGCTTAGGAGAAAAGTGTATCACAAACTTTTATGCACTTTAAAACTGTAAAAACATAAACTCATGTAGGTAAATAACTGAAAGAGAAAACAGGAACTTAAGAGTTATATTCGGGGAGTATGATCACGGGCCAGCCACCTCCCACGGCTGCCCTCCATTTTCTAGCTTGTTCTGGTTTTGTCTTTTTGGTTCTGGGGATTGACCTGAGGTGTGCTCTACCACTGAGTTACATCCCCAGCCCTTTTTATTTTTTATTTTAAGCCAGGGTCTCAGTAAGTGGCTCAGGCTGGCCTAGAACTTTCCATCCTCCTGCTTCAAACCCCCAACTCACCCCACCCCAGTGACTGTGATCACAGGCACGTGCCATCATGTCCGGCTCCATTTTCCAGTTTTGGGGTAACATTTTTTAGGTCCCCCACATACACACACAAAGTGACAAAGTTTTAAGAAAATGGTAACAGCAGCAAGGAGGCTTTTGTGGCTTTTTCCACGGGGAATATCCTTTTTTTGGGTGCTGGGAATCAAACCGAGGGCCTTGTGCTTACAAGGCAAGCACTCTACCGACTGAGCTATTTCCCCAGCCAGGAACATCCTTTTTTGACTCTCGGTTTTTCTTGGCTCCGGACCTCATCTTAGAGTGATCCAGGAGCTTCATTCAAAAGCTCCCCCTGGGTTCAATCCCCAGCATGCCCCCCAACCCTGTGCACACACACTTTGCTAAGACAAAAACTGGTCCTCTGAGGGACAGTGGGGTGGCATCTGCATCGTACACTCAGCCCGTGGACCAATTCCCCAGTTTGAGAAAGTTATTCTGTCCCTCCCGCCACCAACCCCGCCCCACACCTTTCAAGGATTTGGTTTCTGTAATCACAGCACTGACAAATATTTGGATCTATTTTATTCACAAACTGATTTTATGAAAAGCAAGTTCTGGCACCAATCTATTCCCAACAATAAGTTATGGAATTAAATGCAAAGTCAGTAGGCAGGGTGCGAGATGGCACATTTCACTTCCGCAGCTACACTTCCGCTTAGTCACTGTCCCTGGCCACAGGCTGCCACTCTGCCTTCCGAGATGATTGTATGTGTTCTAGATATGAGGCCGGCTGTGGAGGGAAATTAAAATGGGCTACATGTTTAAGGTCTGTGCATTGCCGCACACACAGGTAACTCAGAATCCACGTTCGGGTAAGTTTTAGAGAGACTTGGCAATTCCATCTTGGAAAATAGCTTTAACCACCCCCCCCCAAAAAAAAAAAAAAAAAAAACAGTACTTAGACAAGTGGGGTGGGGGGAGGAAATAGGAGTTGGAGAAAAATGTGAGAAAGTCATGTGTCTCCCCCCGTCACCCCCACCCCCGCCCCACACCCACCAACAGCAACAAGATTTGTCAAAGGAAAATCCCAACTTCCCAGACCTGTGATTGAAAGAGTGTCTTAATCCTGAACTGTCTCTGCTATTTATAGTTTTCTTCACAGAGCCAGAGGCTCAGGGGCATTCCCGCGCCCTGGGGAAGAAGCTGTTGACTTGTTATTTTCCTCTAGATCTGCCGGTCCTTGCCTCCCCCAGGACAGTGGTCAACCAGTTCAATGTGAAACCGTGTCCCTCCCATGCTACCCCCAAATGTAAGCATCATTTTGTTGACCTCTGGGGATAATTTGCACTTTCTGCATTAAAAAATTAAAAAAAAAAAAAGATAGTTTCAGGATGTAATGAGGAAGAAAAAAACCGGATGAACAGGCAGCCCACTAAATGATGATGTCTTTTGGGGGAGGACCAGGTTCTCTCCATCTCTGCACCTGCACGGCCTAGCACAGTGCCTGCTTAAAAGTAACGAAACAAAACAATTAGTATTTGAAATCTTTACCTGCATCAAGTATTTAATCACTAAAAAAAAACCAAAACCAAACAAACAAACAAAAACCTCGTAAGTAGACACTGATGATTCTTCATGTGGAGCTAAGGGAACTGAGGTTCAGAGAGTTAAGTAACTTGCCCAAAGACACACAGCCAGGACTAGAATTCAGGTCCCTGTGCCAAACCCCATGCCCTTAACAACTGCTGCACTGCTTCAGAGCACAGTGGAGGTGCTCAGAAGGTGGGCTGCCTGGGTAGAAGACTTCCTAAGAGACTCCAGGCAGCGTCGTGTTATTATAGGCAGTGCATACTGCCGAAGAAGCCCAGACTTAGGTCTATCCCATTCTGCACCTACACCTCCTTCTTTGCCAGAACTGATCTTTCAAAGAGAAAGTCAGATTTTCTGTGGAAGTCTTACCTTTAGGATTGGATGCACGATGTAAATGCTTTCTAAATAGTTGTGTAGCAAGGATTCTAAAGGCTGCTTTTGCTCAAAACACTGGCCCTTCACTGGGGCCTGCAAATGTGAAAAACCTGGCATCTCTGCCTCCATTATGCGTCTGTCTATAAGGTGCAGAATGGTGCATTTACACATGGACCCAAACTCCAAGCCAATAAGCCAGGTAATACTGATGTTGTTGCTGGATGCACGTGAAAGTGTTAAAATTGGAGGTGATCTGTCAACAAACACAGGACCCCCCCAGAAAAGTGTGGGGAGAGGAGTGGACCAGGGGGCTTGATAAAGGGGTCTTTAAAAACATACAGAAAACAGACATGACAGCATGTAACATTCGTAAGTTCTGGATACTGTGTTACTCTGCATGATTTCTGTGTTCTTTAAATTTTCCAAATAAGAAGCAAGACATGGTGGATGGATTGATTTACATAATTTCTCGAGTTGAAAAAAACACACAGGACAATTTCTAGCAGCCAATGCTGCACAATAACCTGGCAGGCTTCCTGTGAGGTAGTGAGGGCATCCCCAGCCCTGGAAAAAGAAAGATTGGCAGTAATATACCTTCTCCAGACAGGGAATTCCTGGATTTGGAGGAAGGTGGGCTCAAAGACAGTGCTTTTCGAAAATTTGTCCAGAGTAAGAAATTTTACTCTGTGAACCTGAGAGCACGCACGCACACCTGCACACTCCTGAAATGAAATTCCATCAAACTCACCCTAGCTATCTATGATGCAGTCTGATATTTCCATATTTTAAAAAAATGCTGGTGGAGACCCACTAATTGATCTTATGACCTGCGAATAGTTAGTGCCCCATTGTTGGAAGAGTACCTGTCACTTGTCATCCCGGTGAATTCTTCCCTGTCACCTCTCATCTTGCCATGTAGACATTGCTCCGCAGCAACTGTGGGCAGAGCAAGCTGTTCTTCCACGGGGTTAATGGCCCATGGTGGTGTGCTGGAGGTAGCAGTTTGTAATGTAAAGAGGCTGAATTGTTTGTTTAACAGTCAAGTGACAAATTATTTAATTAGCACATATGCCATTTGTCTCCACAGCTGTGATCATCGGTACTAATTGCAAAGCAGTCTTAATTTATTATAGATATATTGCTCCATGATGCTAATGTGATCATTACGAATGGCATTATGCCCCTGCACCATGTTTAAAAAGGAAAGCAATTCTACCACAAGGGCAAAGCCACACTTCCAGTCCCAGCCAATGTACACAGCCACAGCGTTCTTCCAGGAAAGGGAATATTCAAACGGAAATGCTTCTTTGAAATCTTCCCTTAATAGCATGGACCAGGTTGATGCTGAGCGCCACCTGCTTTTAATCCTGAACGTAATCCACCTTGCCACCTGGAAGATAAAGCCCATGGTGGATCTTGCACTGGCTGAACACGAGACAGCCTCATCGTCCACCGACACTTACAAAAAAGAATTTTTTTCTTTCTCACTCCCTTTTATTGGATCTAATGGGGAAATCAAAGAAATGTGGCCACCTCTGGGCCAACTGGGCTTTGGCAGCTTATTAACTAACACCAATGATCAAAAGTAGCTATCCAGTATCCCTGGTCACAGGAGTCGAGGCCACAGGACAGTTGCCCAGGCTGGGGATGGTGCTGGTCAGGGACCTGGGGCTGGGGACAGGGCAGGTGACAGGATCCCAAATAGGTGCAGAGTAAGCATGTGCTAGATTGGAGAGGAAGTAGCATTATCTCCAAATCTTCTATTAAACATTATATTTGCTGCCAGAAAAGCAATGAGTGCTGGACTAGGGAGTTAGACTTGGTTTAAAAATATAGTCCAAGTAAAAATCATACAAAATCCATTGGAGAGGGAGCTGGGGAATGGGAGGTGAAGACATTGAACTCCATCTGGTGTCATTGATAATGTCTCCTGGTTTGAACTGGAAGTTCAGAGAAGGACCTTTTAGCACAGCTGGGGCATGGGAACCACATGTTAACCAGCAAAGCCAATTAGCCACCTTTCCAGAAAGGAAAGCCGCTACCCATCTATTTTCTCATTACCCTCTTAACACCCCAGAAGCAGGCAGAAGAGGCTGTAGATCTGACAGGTGAGGGGAGCGGGGTGGCCAGCCAGGAGGCACGAAGAGGTAGGGGAAAGGTCGCCAAATGAAATACAGGACCTCCAGTGACATTCGCATTTCCGGTAACCCGCACATTGCTTTTTAGAAGTCATGTTTTTCTGGAATTCGGATTTAACTCTGGGTGCTTCCTATGTGTTCACTTTCCTGGGGGAGGAGAAGATGGTAAAGGGGACAAGGGGCAGCACAGCTCTTTCTAGAATCTTTGTCTGGGGTGGAGACTCAGAGTGTAAACCTAACACCTCCGTCTGACTCCAGTCACTGACCACAGGGGCCCTGCACCTGGGGAGGGCTCTTCCCCTGAGAGGCAGATGGCCACCTGCTGGCTAGGCTCAGCAGTCCTCAGAGAGTCCCTCTTTTCCTCACTGTCTCCAGCTCCAGGAAATGCCTGCTCCTGAGACCTGGGCTTTTCACCCTCTGGGCTGTCAGGACCCTGCCTTCCTCAGCCACTACCTTGGATAAAGGACTTTATTAAATCAGGCAAATGTCAGCCCCACGGCTCAGCTGTAAGTGAACCAGACAACAGGGAAGGACGGCTAGAAGTCTTCTTTTAGTAGCATCAGCATAAAAAGGGGCCCGGGGGATAGAGGGGACAGTGGCCAGGCCCTGGCCTTAATTTTCAGGTGGCCATTGGTCAGAACTGTCAGCTGGGCCTGCCCCAGACAGGAAATTGAAAACAGCAAATGTAGCTCTATTCTTTATTTCCCTCCCCCTCCCTCTCTCTCTATTTTCTTCTCTCTCTTTCTCTCTCTCTCTCTCTCTCTCTCTCTCTCTCAATGCAGAATACAAGGCCACTGCCAAAAACATATCCCACACAATCAAACATCAGATGGTGACTCCTTTCCCACAGCTTGTGTGAGTGAAAACAGTGAAATTATACCCATGTTTTCGCGGCGAATCTCCTGGTGTTCTAGCAGAGGCCGGGCTGGTGCTGGCTCTTGTTCGCCCGCTTTTTGTTCCTCTGTTCGCAGTGTTTTTAGCGCTGGACACCATTCAGTCGGTATTCAGCATTGTATGTCACTTCACATATGGTTCATCCGCTCCAAATGTGTGCATGTACCCAGAAAATGCAGCTTTTCATTATGTATTCTCTATGTAACAGAAAAGATTAAGATATAAGCCCAGTGAATGCAGGAGGAATTAGTTGGACAGATGAATAAGGGAAAAATGAATCTAGAATGATGTGGATTTGGTCTAATGATTGTGGGAGGGCGTTAAGAACTTGCTGGTAGGTTTCAGCCCTTTTAATCCCAGGCTGTGTGTGTATTTTGGCAGGAGAAAAACTCTTTTCCCAAGTCCATCTCGAAGGGTACAGTCAAGACACTCCTCTCTCTCTTTCTTTCTCTCTCTCTCTCTCTCCCCACCTTCCTCCCTCCTCAAACCCCCCCGCCCCCCCCACTTGCACAAACCTCCAACCTGAGGCTAAGCTGGAGTCTCTGGCCTTAAGGTCTTTGAACTTTCTGCAGAGTTTGAGAGGACCCCATAGCCCAAAATTCAGCTTTAAAATCAAATGAAACACAAGTGGGAAGCCTTATTCATCCGGATTTACCAGGCTGAGAAGGGAGAACACCGACAATGGATGTCATTTTGGACAGTGGGCAAAAGCTAAAATGCTCTTATATGCTTTTCTACTCTGACACCCAAGTTTTGGGAGAAAAGCTGTGGTAATTTATAATGCATACACCGAGTGCCCTTTGGGACTAACACTGAAGTTAATTAAAAGTGCTAGTAGACATAGCCGAGTTTTCAGTCAGCATTTGTAAACAGCATCTGCATTTAATACCATTCGTTTATGGCTTAATAGCAAGTTAGAAGGAAGAAAATTTGGATTTAGGTTTACTTTCTTCCTGCAGCAGTTTCCAGAGAAAGATTTTTTTTTCCTAGCCAATTTTGATTGAAAAATCAAGATTTGCATCACAATAGATATTTCAAAAGTGTCAATACAAAAGGCTGCAACTTCAGAGACCTCTTGGTCAGATGTGGATGCGTTGGTTTCTAGCCCATCATAAAGCTCTGGGAAGGGATGCTCACAGATTCAGGCTAGAGAAGGCTCTGTTTCCTGCTCATTGCAAAAATTCACAAGGCAAGATCCTTCTGTCAACGCATATGTGACGGTTTAATGGGGAAAGGGTTAGCGACACTTCTGCTTGGAGGAAACTGTTTACATCATTTAATTCACAGATACTTTGGGAGGGCAGAAAGGACCATATTAGGTAACCAATCCATTCACATCAAAAATAAACCTTTCAGAGATGAACAAAATCTCACAAAAGCTCAATCCTTGCTTTGTTGCATATTCTATGTATTTTGAACAAGCGAGGTCCAAAACTTGGGCCAATTTCTTTATTTGAGTAAAAGATTTACGTGTTACAAAGACCCCCCCCCCACGAGGAGTAGTAGTATCGATTTTTTCCCATTTTCGATTGAAATAAATTGTTTTAATTTTTGTCCATCATGTGATTAATAGTTTAACGATTTAGCTGTCAGGTTTATATTATTCTTGTAAAACAATGTTTAGTTGAAAAGTTTCTTTTTTTTTTTTTTTTCTTTTGGTGCTGGGGGTTGAACTGAGGGACTCTCGAATGCTCAGTGTGTATGCTAGCCCACCCAGTCCCTAAATGGCCCCTAAAAGTTTCTTTTCCATAACTCAATATGCAAGATTATTCTAATTTCCCCCGAATCCTGCAATCTGCTTACGCCATGTGACAACTGTGGATACAGATCAATGAAATGTCACCGTATTCACTAAGACCATTTAAGGCTCCACATTCTATTTTTCTGAGCCTATTCCAAGACTGGGACATCGGAAAGAGTTAAACACACAGTGTTCATGAAAACATTGTTCAAACAGCAAGCCAGTTTGTTTTTACAAGATGATATCTTTTGATAACCCCTTAGGATAAAGAATACTGACCTGGGTCCTCAACTCTTACTTCATGTACATGTAATAAATCAGAACCTCTGTCCTCCTTGGATGCTCTGTAATCCCTGGGCAATTAATGAGTGTTGGTGAGCCCCTGCCCTGGGTGGCCATCAGACCAGTTGGACCAAACCCAGCGGAGACTGCCATCCCTGTACCCTGGCTTAGTCACTTGCTGTCAGACAGTTCCTGGTGTCCTCTTTCTTTTTTGGATCCCTTGCAAGTGGCACAGAAGGCATAAAATCTTTCTCTCAGCCTAGATAATCTTGTATAATTTTCCTCAGTGTTCTTTTTTTCCACAGTGGGGGTTGTATTTACATCTTCATAATAATCTCTCTCTCTCTCTCTCCCCTAACCTAGAAAATTTAATTGCATCCCAGAATCTCAGTAAACAGACTGGTGTGGAAATAAACAATCTGGAAAAAAAAAAAAGGTGGTATTGGCAGAAAACTTTGATCATAATTTGCCTGACAGAACCAAACAGACATGGCCTCTGCTTTGTCCTTGTGTGTATTCGGGGTTATCACCAGTGTCACGGCGTCTGAAGTGTCTTTCTGTGTTAAATACAGGGCTGGACCGTGGAAAATCAGAAAACAAACTGGTATTTGGAAGGCAATCACTTTCCCCGGAGAAGAGAGGAGGCTACCGGGCGCCTATTATTTCAGACTTACTTCTGCTTCTCCAGGGCTTCCAAGGTAACAAACGAAGAGGGGTCACCCACCTTTAGTCTTGCAGCAGCAAGAAAGCAACAGAAGCCTTCGCGCCAGGAATCAGAAAGGGAAACCTGTTTGCTTTTAGAGTTTCTCGTCCTCCCAGAGAGATGAAAGGGGAATTAAAGGGAGTCACCCCTGTGGAATCACCAAAGTGAAAACGGGCCACTTTATCCGGGCTCTTCAGAGCTCTTTAAGGCTGGAAGGGTCTGGATTGAAATCCGTATAATACGTTCATTCACTAAGTCAAGATTAATAGGTGGGTGTTGTGTCCGGGGGGGGAGTGCCTCCAGAAGGCATTTGGAAATAAAGTTGGTCTTGCTTTGAAACACTTTGGCCGCAGCACGCATTAAAAAAAAAAAAAGAGGATTTGATTTTATTCCCTAATAAAAATTCTGTTAGCATCTGATTTAAATTCACTCACTCTTTTCCTCCCTATAGACACATTTCCCTAGATCTCCTCTTTCCGTCTCAACTATGCCTGAGTCTTGCTGTTTCTCCCCTCCCCAGCACGACTCTTAGCTGCCGGTGGGTGGCATTTTTCGTCCCTTCTTAGCCACCCTGTATTTAATGTCACTCTTATTCTTCCATGCTGCCCCTTGGGTTTCACGAACAATACTTGAAATCGCTGTACTTAGGACCAGAAATAATCTAAGCTTGCTTTTCAAAATAAAGTTGGAAGGAAATCACTTTGAATTACAGTACATTTGATACGAAGCTATTAACACAAATGTGGTTTTATTTCCTTTCTGCTTTGCCCCAGAGAATGGAATTAAAAAAAAAAATTAAGTAGAACCCAAATCATGATTGCAAGAACGTTGGTCTCCGCAGGTAGTGAGGCCAAGAAGTTTTCACTGGAAAGCTTAGTTCTGAAACCTACGTGCTGCAAGGCTGGGACTCCTCCTGAATTCCCCAGGGTCTCCTTCCAGGGAGAAGGAAAATGCTCAGAAATGTGCTTTTTTTTTTTTTTTTTTTCTGTTTTTCTCTCTGTCTCTCTGCACCTGAACCTATTCGTGTTTAGTGGTTACTTTTTACATGTTGGGAAGATTTTGCTTTTAAAAGGCCCCATTTGAAAGCAATGCCTTTGAGTTCATCTTAAACCACCGTCACGCTGGTTTCAGTCCGGTTGTGTGTGGGTGATAAATCCTGGGGACAGGGAAGCAACCTGATTCTCCACAAACCCCACTGCAAATTCTGTCCCTGGCATTGAGTTTTCTACCCATTTGGGTAACTACCATATTGATTCTAAAAATGGGCAGCTTCGTGGCTTGCAAGTGGCTCCCTTTAAGAAGTAGAGAGACCCAGGCATAGGGAAGCAGGTATCGCATCTGAGGGCAAAGAAGAGAAAGAGGTAACACCCTTGGGCAAATGTCGCAGAGTGTGTGTGCTTATTGTGAGCTGGTTTAGTGTTTCTGTCAGCTGTTTTACTGGTGTCTGATTAATCCTGCTGGTCACCAGGGGTAAGCCAGGGCTTCATCTGACCTAGGAACAAAACTTTTCCTCTCTTGGACAGAAGGTGGTCTGTCCAGGTCAGGGTATGGGTCACTGGAAGGGCAGCCTCAGGAAGCCTGCATGTTCATAGCAACCACTTGTTACAATTAGTTAAAAAAAAAAAAAAAAAAAAAAAGCCAACATGCGGTGAATTGACACTTTTGTGGGTCCCTTAATTTGGACAGTGCAATTGTTCTGGAAAACAATGTCCACATCTTCCTTTGAAAGTGTTAAGGGTACAACCGTATTTCAAGTAGCAAAATGCACACACTCTGAGCCACTTGGGGGATTCTTCTCCTTCAGCGTCTGGAACTCCATTCTCCCTCTGTACTAAATCCAAGTATGTTCAATGAGAATGCAGAAAGGAAGGAAGTTAAATGGAACGAGACAGCGTCTGCATGCACTGTCCTAGCTGCTCCCAACAGGACTGACAGATCATTCACAGAATTGAAACCCAAGGCTAATCCTGTGTGACTGCACTCGTGTGGCATCTCAAACGTTAATCTCCGTGTGTAGGTGGTAACAGGAAGGGGGACGGAGAGATGCTGGCCAGAGGGTCTAGAGTCATGGTCAGATAGGAAAAATAAGCTCAAGAGACCTACTGTACAGCATGGAGACAGCAGTCAATGATGATAAAATGTATCCTTGGAGTGTGCAGGATAGAAACACACACACAACCATGCGATGCAATGCATTTGTTAATTAGCTAGATTTAATCATTCCACAATGTCTACTTGCTTCAAAACATCATGCTGTATATGATAAACAGGCAATTTTATCTACTACAAGTAAATAAAAATTTTAAAAGATATAAAAAGAAAGGAAAAAGAATCAGAAGCAGGTCCCCTGACTCTCGGGACGGAATACCCTCAGGCTCTGGCAAAGGTCTATATGCCCCACATCCCACCAGTTCCCGTCTTGCTTGCTTTGCAATAGAGACCCCCAATTTATAGCTGGGCACAGGCCCACCTGGAATAACTCCCTGCATTCCCCAGACTTGCTCACAGCCAGTATGATCTTGAGACTGAGTTCCAGGCAGAGGCTAAAGGCAGAAGTGTAGCATTACTTCCAGAAAGACTCCTTAAAGGGAAGGGCCATTCCTTTCTTTGTTCTTCTTTTTTCCTGTTGATATTTCCAGATGCAGTGGCTGGAAACCTGGTACGCTAAGCAGTTAGGCTAAGGAGGCAACCTACCTCCTCCACCTTCCCTGTGACCTGACAGAGCAGGGTCATCCTGCCAGCCCTGGGCACACGTGAAATAAACTCAGGTCTTGCTCAAGCCATTTTTTTTGGGAGCCTTTGTTTCAGACTGAGAAACCTAATTTTAACAAAGGCAAGTGCTAAGGGGATTGTCTCTTACTCTTCCCAAGTCCAGGGGGAAGTTGTAAATGCTCATTTCAGTTTGAGTCCATGAACTGAGTTGAAAGGGTAAAGAGAGAGGATGAGGCCTAGGGAGTAAAGTCCTGGGTGACAACTGGCCTGGCACGGCCCCAGAGGAGGGTGGTGGCAAGGATCAGAAGGATACTTCACAGGAAGCCAAACCCCCAGCAATGCTGTCCCTCAGGCTGACTGTGGTTTGAGGTAAAGTCATTTGAACAAGTCCAAGGACGGTCATTGTGCAGACAAGGAAAACTGATTTGCTTTTCATTTTCAGTTTCTCTTTTTGGCTTTGTGTAGTTTCTTCACCTGCTAAACAGGCCCCAGAGACCTAGGAAGAGGGAGACCTCAAATACATTTTGAAATAGTAACAAAGACTGGAAGTCTCCAAAACTAAATATCACAGGGTGAATTACTTGAGCTTAACTGATTTTCTTTTGCCAGATGGCAATGATGTAAATTTTAGTTTTATGTTTTCTAATACAATTAAAGCAAGTCCTGGACTAGTGTAAAGAAGATGTGTAAACTACTAACTGAGAGCTCTGGCCTTTCTAAGTGCCCTGTGGTTGAATGTGAATTGTATACACTAAATGAGTGGATTATACCTACATCAAAATGTATTTGGGTTTTTTTTTTAGGGAAATAGAATTAACTCAGTAGTCAAAAAAAAAAAAAAAATGGGTACACAAAAAATTGGCCACAACAGAGCCCTCTGGGCTTTCTGAGCTGCTCTCCAGGCTCTTGTTGCCGACTGCTTCACCTGCAGGGTCATGTCCTAGACTGCCTGCCTCAGTCTGCAGCGGATACCTGAGGCTCTCTGCCTCGACTGGGCTTCCCTGGACTCTGCTCCACTTCCTGTCCAGAGCCCACACACCACCAGACCCTTTCTGCTCCACTGCTTCCTGATCCCACTGTTTCCTGGCCAATCCCCATCTCCCTGCATATGTGCCTAGTGTAAACACTCTGTGTCCACACGGTGATAGTTATGGTGATAGAGGAGGAAGATTGGCACCTAACTCCAGGGACGACCCTCAACCACAGACCTGCTTGTTGACAGTAGGTTGCTGGGGGCCGTAACCATGACCTCCAAGTCTTCTTGTCTTTCAGAGCGAAGTCACACTGATGTGGAAAGACGGGACTTTCTCACTCTTTCTTCTTTAGATTCCTTTTTGTCATTGTTCCTTTCTTCCACCTGAAACTTGTTTTGCTTTAAGAAATAGGCAATACCTGTGGCCTCCCCTGCGCTGCTAGAGTACCTCTCGCTGAAGCTGTAAAGCAGGAAGTGCCTGTCATGTGTATTCCCCAGGGAGGTTCTCATCCTCCAACCAGTGGTGTGTCAGTGAGAAAGGGCCAGCTTCCTTGTCTCTATCTGGCACACTCTGGTCCCCTGCAGGATCCGTGGAAAGTCCCTCTGAGTGATTACCTAAGATCACACATTTGCTTGATTTCCGCCCTTGTCCTGCTTCCTCACTCCCTTACCCATTTCTCCTGGGAGCTTATCCTTTATAAATCACTGAACATAAATTTTTGACTCTGAGTCTCCTGGGAAATCCAAGCTAGGGGAGAACATCACAGCCCAGAGCACATAGTATATGCTTATTAAATGGTTTTCTTCTAAAAAGCATGGCTTAGGAAGCATGCTCTTCCTCCCTCCTATGTGCTCTCAGCTTTAGCACTAATATTAAGGGAAAGGGGTGGAAGAAGAAGAAAACTAGAGATCAGGGGTCAGTCACCAGTCCCGGCCCTGGGTGCCTCTCCTAACTTGGGTCTCATCACTTAAAAACTTTTTCAAGAACCCATGCTCTTGGAGGTATCACCGGATAGTTAAATATTTTTAAAAAGATTTGAGAGGGAAAATTAGGGCATTTAGGCCTCTAAGCAACTAGCTTCTAATGCTTTCTCAGCCCTAACCTCTAACAATAAAAGTCAAATATTTGTTGAGAGTTTAATATCCAAGTATAAAAAACCCTTGTGATAGCACATCAAACCTTTTCTGCTCCTTGTCAGATGACACGGTCTTTTCTAAGTGCCTTAAACGTGTTATCCAACTGAATCTTCTTGACATCCCCGTGGGCAAGTGCTGTCATTGTCATTGTCATTGTCATTTTACAGGTGAGGAAATAAGCTCAGAGAGGTTAAGTAACTTGCCCAAGTTCACTCAGGCAGCACGTGGTAGAACTGGGATTTGACCTTGACCAGGGTGTCTCTGGAACCCATGCTCTTGACCGTCACTCTGTTCCATCTCCCTGAAGCCAACAGGGCGATCGTAAGAGCAGGTGCAGTCCGTGCTCTGCAGAGTGCCAGCTGTGCACAGGTCCAGCTGCCTCCGGTCCCGCACACCCCGCCCCCCTTACACACACTCTTACACAAATTTTCTCCCACTGCCTGGTGAAGCCTGTAGATCTATCTCCCAGGCAGGGCTGCCACAACCGGGCAGATCCGTGCAGACCAACAGATACCTTCTGTTAGCTCTAGACATTCTCTATGTATCATGCCACCCAGCAACTCTCCAACAAAACTACCACTCTGTCTCTTTTAGACAGTTTCCACTTTATCAAAGGCAGAAAGTACGCTGTGGGCATCCTTCAGACCCTTACCAGGTGGCTACCAGGGATGAAATTCTCCTAAACAGAAGTGGAACCAAGTCACCATCCTCCAGGGGTGGCAGCTGTCTGTTTTTAGGTCATCCAGATAAAGTGGCCTGCCATTGGGTCATTGCCCGCTTGCCTGCACAATAGCCTTGCTCCCCAGGGCAAAAGGGGGTCAACTTGCGCCAGTCAGTCTTAGAGCCGGTTTGGTGACCCATGAGACCTTCAGTGGGAGGTGCTCAGGACCCACTTAACCACTGCTCTGTTCCCCACACTCCTTATGCCTGGAGCCCAGTGAGTCTGCAAGTGCTGTCCCCGGTCAGCAGCATCAGCATCACCTGAGAACTTGTCAACCAAGCAACTTCTGAGGCCCCAACCCAGACCAACTGAACCAGGACCTCTGGAAGCACTGCAGATTCTTTTAACAAGCCCCCAGGTCATTCTGAGCCTCACTGGAGTTCGAGAACTTCTGCTGCAGACCAGGGGAACTGTCTGTTCAGCCCTCTCCGAAATCCACTGAGCCAGGAATCAGGGATAACAACGCCCATGCCTTGTAGCTGGAAAGGGTTCGTGAAGAGCCCATTAGGAACACAGTGGCATATTATGATTTGATGAACTTGCTCAGACCTCACGATGGTGTATGAAAACCAGGACCATGTTACTCATTCCTGAAAAATATTCTCAGTGCCTTCTGGCATTTAGATCTTTCAAGGAAGAAAACATTGGGCAGGATGCCTTCTAGTTCTGGAAAAGAAAAAAAAAAAAGTCAAGAATCTTGGGAACATTGAAAAACTATGTCCTGATGTCCAAAACCACCCAGAGGGCAGGATCAGGGTCAGAGGCCCTTGAGGATGATCCATTTTCCAGGGAGCAACTGGAAGTTCTAGTTGTGATATTCAGGAAAGTTTTGTTTTTCCTTTGAAATAAGTTGCTTGCTTTCACTGGTAGTTAGAGATACTGGAATATTCTGTGAAGCTTTTGGGTACTGGGAACTCTAGAAATGCTGAGTAGGGGCTAATCACCAGAGATGCCTGCTCTGCAGCGTCCTTCTCAGAGCGTTGTTGTGCCTCACCCTTTGTTAAACCTTGTGAGCCCCAGTTTCTATGAGGGGCTTGGCTCTAACAACACTGTCTGTAATTCCCTGTGGCTGCTTTTCCATCTCACAGTCAGACTTGGATGGGGTATCATTTTTCTTCTTCAGTGTCTACTTGCGAACTCCTTTGCCTTTTTCCTTGTGATGTGCACCCTTCCCCAAAGCATGCAGCTATAATCCCTCCTCCCCCCTCCACATGCCATTTCTGTAAAAACATACTGATATGTGTGCACGAGATGGAGAGACATCATTCCAGGAAGGCATCCCGCTCCAAGCTTTGAATCGTGTTATTTTTATATGCCAACAAAGAACAAATGCATTTCTCAATTATGAAACCCATGTGTGAGGTGCCTTTCAAAGCACGCAGCCGTGTAGCCAGACACTGGATCGGATTCTTAAATCATCTTGAAACAGTAGTTGCCCCCCGCTCTGTAGCAAGTTTGCTTGTGCAACACGATAGCATTGTATGCTTTGCTTTTTAAGTTAAACACGTTTTCCATTTATTCCAACTGGCACCAAATGATTCCAAAATACTGAGGGTGGCAGGAAGCACTGGTAACAGCCCTTTGGAAAGAGTCGTCACCAATCAGCTTGGACCTTCCAGTCCCTGAGCTGGAATCGGTTTTCTCTGACTGACATCCCTTCCTCCTGGGACGGGTTTATTGGATGCACCCTAAGGTAGGCTTTCTTCAGGACCCCACAGCTATCATGTCAAGAAGACAGATATGCTTTAGAAGTCATTGGGTGAGGGTCGAATTGTATTCCCTTCAAAGAAGAAAAGTGCTAAGCCCCAGTACCTGTGTATGTGATCTTATTTGGAAAGTGGATCCTTGGAAATATGGTGTTGAGATGAAGTCATTTTGGTGGACACTAATCCATTACGACTAGTGTCCTTATCAAAAGGGGAGGTTTAAACACGCATATGTGCCACGTGAAGATGCAGGCAGAGATCCAGGACGGTGCATCTGCAAACCAAGAAGGGCCATTTTGCCAGCAACCACCAGAAGCCACGAGGGAGGCCTGGAGCAGATTCTCCCCCGAAGCCCTCAGGGGAAACCAACCCTGCCAATGCCTGTCTCGGATTTCCAGCCTCCTCCACAAGAGTGAGACAACGATTTTCTGTCGTTTAAGCCAGCCAGTCTGTGGTGCTTTGTTGCCACAGAACTAGGAAATTAAAAAGTCAGTCAGTCCACCTACATCTGAAGATGAGCATCTGACTTACGTCTAATTAGGCAGTTATAGCAAAACTCAGTCTTTGGAAACTGCCTGGTGGGGCAACCATCTTTCCATCACTGTGTCTTCGACCTCACTGCCGAGGGAAACCACAGTAGGCCTGCCTGGAGAGACCACAGCAGCCTCGCTCCTTCAGCCTCTCCCTCTCCAGCACCAAAGGACTGAGAACATGAAAGTATCCGAGACTCAGTCGGCCGGACTCCCTGTGGCAAAGGCTTATTTAGCTACAGTGTGGGGAAGCTTTGCTGAGCCACTGTGAGCAGGAGAGTGGGAGGAACCACCTCTGGTTAATGAGGGGGCTAAGCTGCAAGAGTAATTGGCTGAGCATCTTCTTCCCTGTGGTCTAGAGACAAACGCAGGGATACCTAAGTGACCACCCGGCCGCCTCTTCCTCTCTTGGGCGCCCTCTGGTGTCCTCAAGGCACGACAGCAGAAACTCCCTTTCCACAGTTGGAAAGTGTCTGAGGGAATGTGCAGTTTCTTAATTTGGAAAGCTGGGGCAATTCTCTTGAGTAACTCTTTTTATCTTCCATATTTCCAAGGACAGCAGAGGTAACAACAATTCTGAGCCCAAATTTTAGTGCTTTTTTTTTTTTTTTTTCCCCTCACAGTTCCCAGCACTCTCTCTGACCTCAAATTTGACTGCTCTCTGTGTGGAGTCCGTTTGGAGTTCAAGGATGGTCTGCAGGACCTCGCGTCAACCGGTTCTGAGAAAAGGAAGGAGATCTGATCCCACTCCTTGGGCACATCCAGGAGTCAGAGTCTCTAGAGCAGCATCTCTGACCCGGTACCGCTGACATTTGGGACTGACCACCTTTGCTGTGGGGACTGTCCCCTGAATTACATGGCCACACACCATTCCCCCACCAGCCAGGAGCACACCCTCTCAACTTCTGACAACTGAAGACGTTTCCAGATATTGACAAGCGCACCCTTGTGCACCCTGGGGCCGGGGGTGGGGCCGGGGAGATCACCCCATCTATTAATGCAATATTCCTTATATTAGAAAATAATAATGACCAAATAAAGTGCATGAAAAAAAAACATGCATACCATTCTGTTCAATTTTTGGATGTCATATATCATCAATTTGTTTATTTTCATGAATCTGAAATTATGATACCACTGGTCCAATTAGCAGAGCACATTATTCCAATCTACAGTTGGAACAGAAACCCCAAGAAATGTGTCAAACACATAAGCACATATTTAACCACTACACTTTGGATCATGAATGAAATCATTATTTAAAATAAAAAAAGATTAGCAGAACCTTTACTATACTCCAGAATATTCTTTCACGTATTTTCTAAGTTCTCAAAATACACCCACAGGCTAGGTATTGTAGTCCTTGATTCTTTCCCCCACCATATTAACAGGACTAAATGACGGGATCAGAGTCACATGAGGGGAAAGACAAGTTAGTGACAGAGTCAGTTTCCATAATTTAAAGCTGTGTTTGTGACCCTTCGCTTGCTGCCCCCCAAGCTTGGCAAAACGGACCTGAGGCCTCCTTGTCTTCCCGGGGCCTCAGACGACCAGTGAAGGTGATGCTGGTTGATGACGGTGGCACCGGGAGACAGAGGTGGCCGCAACACTATTAGGACACTTGCCATGTGCCCGGCGGTGCTGAACCCCATGTCCCATCATCCTCTCATCCTCACGGCAGCTCTGTGAGAGAGGAATTATCATTACCGTTTCACAGATCAGGAGACGCAGGTGAGAAGGGTGAGCCACTTGCTGGGGTCACAAACTAGCCATGGGACTGGAAAGGAGGCCTTGTCCCCTGAAGGGCAGCACGTTCCCTCCCGGCTCTTCGCCCAGGGCTGTGTTCCCATGACTCCCGTCCCCCGCTGATCACCACGATTCCTCTGAAGAGCCTCTGCTTCCGTGTGCACTTCGCTTCCTCAAAATATCACGTCATCACTTTTATCCATGTAGACTTGGCAATGTTTCTGCTAAGCAGTTACAATGCATTATTAGTGTGAAAGTCCAGTCTAGGGGTTAAAATAATTTTATTTCCCAGGATGATAAGTGTTGTTTCAGTGTAATAATGGTAGTAATTGGTAGTAATCACAGGAGCAGCATAAAATAGCAGAAAAATGGACAATCGTAGCCAGGAAAATCTACGTCACTTCATTACACATGCTTGGAATGGAAAGATGTCCTTTTATCACAAGGATGGTGTGTTAGTTTTCCAGAGCTGCCATAATAAAATACTATAAGTTAGTAGACTTAAAGCAACAAAAATGCATTGTCTTCTAGCGCTGGAGGCAAGAAGTCTGGAATCGAGGTCAGCAGAGGCATGATCTTTTGGAGTCTCAGTGGAAGGACCCTTCCTTGTCTCTTCGGGTCACAGGCATTCCTTGGCTTGTGACCTCATCACATAGTCTCTGCTCCATCTTCACGTGAGCACCGGTCATACTGGAGTAGGGGCTCACCCTTCTTCAGCGTGACCTCATCTTAGCTAATTACATCTTCAATGACGATTTCCAAATAAGGTCAAATTTTTCTGAGGTATTGGGGATTAGGACTTCAACACATCTTTATTGGGGGAACATAATTCAATCCTCAGGAAGTATTAGAGTTCACTCTTCAATCTAATAGAGTTTGATTTGGTTTATGCAGTATTTGGTGTTGTTTCAGGGCAATTTCTGTAAATTGGGGTACATGTGAGACCTTCAAGAAGTAAACAAGTAGAAATGAACAGAAAAGCTCCTTTCTCCCTGTCCCCCTGGGGTGCAGGGAAGCAGGGTTAGTTGGTGAGAAACCTGGCATTGATGTTACTAGAAAATGCACAGAAGGAGTGCCAGATACTTCCTTGTGCCCACATGCCTGGGAAATTTGGTCTGCTTGGGGATAGGGTTGGGCTTCTTTTTAGGGATTTTTTTTTCTGGGAACCAGATTCAAGGTAGACACCTGTGCCTCCTCTACAATGTTTGGGGTTGGTTCTGCCAAAGACCCAAAGTGACAGCTGGTGTCCTAGATCCTCAGGCTTCTGAAGGGAGGCACATAGAACTTGGCCACAAATGGCTATTTGAAATGGAGGAAGGCACGTCACACTGGGCAAGGACCACTCACCACACAGCACAGCCTCTGGTCATCATACGCAGCCTTCCCCACCATTAGCCCTTTATTGTTTATCTTGCCTAGTGGCCAACACTTTCACCTACCTTGTCTCAGACTTGTGGTAGCTAGCCTCCAAGATGGCCCTAGTAATTTCTCACTCCCTGGAATTCACTCACTGTTATACATCCTTCTATTGCTGTGACAAAATGCCCGAGAAAAACAACTTAAAGAAGGAAAGATGTATTTTTGCTCACAGTTTTAGAGGTTTTCTTCCATGTCTACCTGGTTCTGTTGTTTTTGAGCCTGTGGTAAAGCAGTGTATAATGGCAGAAGGGTGTGGTGGAGCTGAGTTGCTCACCTCACAGCCAGGAGGTGGAAAAAGAGAGAAGGGAAGGGGATAGGGACAAAATATACCCTTCAAGGACTCACCTCCATTTGGACCTACTTGCTCCAACTGGACTCTATATCCTAAAGTTTCCATCACCTCCCAATAGCCCATTAAGCTATGAATTCATAAATGGACTAATCCATTGATGAGGTTAGAACCCTTAGAATGCGGTCACCTTCAAAAGCCCCCTGTGAACACTACTGCACTGGGGGCCAAGACTTTGACATATGAGCTTTTGGGGGACATTATATATCCAAGCCATAACACCTATCATGGCTGCAATTGGAACCTGATGTGACCCTTTCTGATCTAAAAGGACCTTGATAGAGCAGACTCATCTCACCACCAGGCTGCCAGGTTAATCTTGTCAATGCCCCAAGCGCAGTAAGTCAGTGTTCCGAATTCTAGGTGTGTAATAGACCAGTCTCAAGATCTGGGCTGCAGAGACTGGGAGCTGTGCCCTACAAGCCGATGATGGTGTTCGTGAAGGCATGTTGTGAGGCTCCTGGCAGGAGTACCCTCTCTCTCCACTGAGGTTCTTCACACGGAAACTGCATTGAACTGCGACTGGAGACCCTCCCTGGAGACTTGCCTGCTGCCTAGAAGGTGGGAAGCATGGGTCGTGTCACTGGGGCTGTGGCGGATCTATGAATGGGGTACACCCAAAGCTGGCAGAAGGCTCTAAATAAAGGCCAGTTGCCTTGAGGTCTTTTTGTTGTTGTTGTTGTTGGGGGGGTACCAGGGATTGAACTCAGGGGCACTCAACCACCAAGCACATCCCCCACCCTATATTGTATTTTATTTAGAGACAGGATCTCATTGGGTTGCTTAGCGCCTTGCTTTTGCTGAAGCTGGCTTTGAACTTGTGATCCTCCTGCCTCAGCCTCTGAGCCACTGGGATTACAGGCAAGTGCTGCTGTGCCCAGCTTGCCTTGTGGTCATGACATCCTTCAACATGCTATCAACCACGTGGAGGACAGAATACTAAGAAGCTTGGCTGTGGATTTGTCTTTTAAATAAATGATATTTCATACATGAAAATTATCCTTCTTCAAGAGGCCGTTCCCTGTCAGTGCTAGTGCTCTTGAATTGGTTCTTAAACCAGATTATGCATTAGAATTACCCAAAGAATCTATCAAAAATGCAGATTTCAGGATCCTACCCCAAGTTGCTCTTAGTTAGGCCCAGAAAGGTAACTCTTGTTTTTCTAAGTTCTCTCATAGTTTAAATTTGCAAAGAGGTTTGGGAAGCACTTATTAGTGAATTTCTTTGAAAAATCCATTGAGAGTCCCTAAATCAACATGGTATGGTGGAAGTCCCTAGCTGGCTGGACAGCCATTACAAGAGTCTGGTGTGTGGTGTTGGGGATGGGCCCACACCCCTCTACATTATCATAGTGTTGACTCTTACCCAAGAAGTGTTAAGATTCTGTTCCTCTGGCTACCTTCCTGGGAATTTAAGGAGGGGTTTAAACATAAGGACTGTGGAATCAGACAAATCTGACCCGGGCCCAAGACAGGTGCTTGAGAGCTATGTGCTACTGGGACAGGTACTTAACCTTAGTTGGGTCTTTGCTTACTCATCAGTGAAAGTGGGCGCCATATTACTGTGTTAGAGCTGCAGAGACCAGGTGGCTTAACGCACAGAATTTTATTTTCTCACAATCCCAGAGGTTGGAAGTCTAAGATTAAAGCGCCAGCAGGGTTGGTTTCTCAGGTTCTCTCTCCTTGCTGAAGATGCCCACCTTCTCCCTGGGTCCTTATGTGGTCTTCCCCTATACACGACTGACCTAATCTCCTCTTCGTGTAGGAACACTAGTCATACTGGATTAGGGTTCACCCACACGGTCTCATTTCACCTTAATGACCTCTTTAAAGACGGCATCTCCACATACGCTTACGTTCTGGGGTACTGAGGATAAAGGTTTCAACACGTGGATTTGGGGGGAGATACAGTTCCTCCTAAGACAGAGGTGATACTGTCATTGTAAGGACTGGATAAAACAAGGGACCTAAAGTCTAGGGTGCTGTCTGCTATCAAAGGATGGAAACTCTCAGGCCTGTTCCCACTGATTTTGGTGGCGCTGGGTGGAAAAATTGCCTTTCAGAAGCGGGTGGCACTCAGGAACACCGGCTTTTCTTCTGGGAGATAATCCCCTTAAAACATCTGGTCTGCCCCCACCCTGCCCCCACCGGAGCCTCTGCGAACGGAGCTGCCAGGAGGAGGTGGTGCTGCGGATTTCAGGCTTTCCTGGCAGCTGCAGCCGCCCGGGCCACTTTCCTGAGGAGGCCTGTGGAATCTGAGCTTAGCACTTAAAACTGGGTTTCTTTTCAAAAGGGCTGAAGGCTGAAGCACTTGGTAGCACCTAATCCTTTTTCAGAAGAAGGGGAAAGGCATTTTAATGCCGCCTCAAAATCCTCACTTGGGTTGACAAAGGGCTCTGGTGGATTTTCACACTCGCCTCCCCTCCCCACAAGGCTGGGTCCCAGAATGAGCAAACCCACACAAGGTACAGTCTGAACAGGGACCAAAGGCCCCTTCGAGTGTGCAGGAGCACCCCATGGGGGCTCCATGAGAGGCCCCTGCAAGGCCTTGCCCCTGACCAAGGAGCCCAGCGCCCCCAGCACACACCACGGTACAGGCTGGGGCAAAGAGTGAGTCCCTTTACTTCCTTGTTACTCTTCAGGATTTTAAAGTGAAAGGAAGTAGGGCTTTTGGAGCTCCCAAAGCAGACAAATGTGAAGTGCTTCAACCAGAAATGCTGACCAGCTCCAGGGTGGCCCGTGACCTCAGGATGATGACACAGTACCCTCTTGTCCACAGCCACACGTTGGGGACCATAGTCTCTTTTAACAGGTGACAGCTTCCGAGCAATAAGCGTAAACAGGGCAGAACCTGGACATGAGTTGGAGACTTGGGCAAAGAACTGTCCATCTCTGGGTCTCTGGTTTCCATGTGGTTTGATCTACTCCTCTTTCCAGCTCTGGTGCTTTGTGGCTCCATAACTCTGCCTAAACCAGGCTGACCAGACTTGACCTTCCTGGCTCAGTCTAGTTAGAAATCCAGCACTGGGTCTGAGAGATGACACTCAATTTTGAAAGGAGAGAGACAGACAGAGAGACGGAGAGAGAAGAAAAGCAACAGTATCTCAGGACACCCAGCACAAAGATCCATAATTTAGTTTGGAATATAAACCCCGGTTCACATTACCAGATTGCTATGCAGGAAAAGCTGGAACAAATGTTGGGACCTGTCCTACTGTTTTTGATTCAACAGATCTTGGGTAGATCCAGGGACATCTCTAATTTTCATACCCTAAGTAACGGAAAAGCTCAACAAAACACAAAGACCATTTTCTTCCTGCCTAACACCTGGTCTTGCCTTGTCTGAACTTTCAGTGTCCTAATCTAAATAAGATCATTACTACATTCAGAGTGTCCCAAACTATTCTGTGTAGGTTTAAGTATCCTCACAAAGGTATAAAAAGACGAAATGATGGCCAAGGGATCTACAGAATTTGCATTCTCAAAAGTTCTCTAAATCCCTGCAGAATGGACAACAGGGCTTTCTTTTCTCAATTTCAGGGCCTCATTTTTGCTCTGAACTAATTTTGGCCTCCAACATTACAGAGGCCAGTCTTTGCCTCTTAAGATACAAAAGATCCAAATGAGCAGACTCGGGCATGAAGACAAGGATTGGTCTTCAGCCCAATGACAGACAGAACCAGGGGTCAGACTGCAAACCTGGAGACGGACGCCTCCTCTACCTGGGAGTGTCAGGCCTGGAGTCTGCACTCAACCGCTTTCTGGTGGGGACTGTTGCTTGATTAAACCAGAGTCGCCTCTGAGTTTCCTTCTGCAGTTAAATTCCTGACACACGGAACCACTTGTAACCATTTCTGAGTGAAACTGATTTTTCCATGAGTTTCTAAAATAGAATTTTAGACCAACATCCTCTAGGAAAGGGACACTGCCTAGAGATATGCAAATAATTCTTTCTACTTTATTTTTCTAAAGTTCCGGAGAGATTAATTCACCGCGTGTTGCTTGCAGGGTCTCTGCGCCATGGGCTGCTCTCTGCTGAACACAAGAGCACCAAGATGACGAGGCTGGTGGCCCGAGCTCACCTGGAGCCTGCAGGTGGTGGAAACCACTTGGAAGGATCCCAAGACAAAGGTCGACCTGGGCACAACTGGTGAAGCCAACTCAAGAGTGTCACTGAGCTTCAGACCCTCCTGACCTGATCCGGGTCCTCCTGAGGGTTCACCCGCAGAACTGAGGCCTCTGGGGAAGCAGGTTGCAGCTAAATACGGGAAGCTTAGCTGAATTTGAAATTTTGGACAACCAATGAACATTTTTTTTTAACTAAGTATGCCCCCTAAATGCCCTGGGAGCTCAGTTCTACCATCATCATCTCTATTTTCTGAATGAGGAAACCAAAGCCCAGAAAAGTGAAATGGCATGTGCCTAAGGTCACACAGGTGGGGTGTGGCAGAGCGGGCATTTAAACTCCAACAGGGCAGCACCGGGCTGCTCCCTGGGGACCACACCAGCAACCTCAGGGCACACGGATGGGTGTCCTACCTTCCCAGCACCAGTGGGCTGATCCAGACGCAGGGTCTCTAGAAAAACCTGGTGTGTCCCCTGAACCCACCTTTACCACTGATGCTCCAGAGATGTGGATCTGTCTCAGTCCATTGTATTCCAGCCCCACCATGGCGTCTGGCTCATAGTAGGCATTCGATAGCTGGGTTCTTTGTCAAAAACATAGTCTGTGTTCTTTGTCTAAAGTATGGAAGATTTTTTTTAAAAAAAGAGCACCAACAAAACATAACCAAATATTATGCCTAGAAATAACCACTGTCAATCTGATAGTCAGTGTCCTCGTCCTTTAGAGTCCTGTGCCTCCTCAGCCTCGGCCCCTTTCTCCTCTGGAGTTCCTGTGACAGGTTCTCCCTGCTCACATTCATTCACACCAAGCTTTAGCTGAATAACTACATACTGCCTTGACCAGGCCAGTTATATTTTCAATAAGACAAAGCTTTCGAATGAAAGGACAAAGCAGCTGGCATCTCTCCTGCTTCATCTCCTCTCCTTTGGGTACCTCAGGGTCCACTACCCTTGGACTATTGGATCTGAGGTCTAGGCCCAGCTTAGTTACTGATCAGCCATGTTGTGACCTTGACCAAGCCCTTGCTTCCCTGGGCCTTCGCTGTAAAGGAGTTTGAGTCAGAACATAATAAATCACCACTGTCAAACACTCGCTTTGCCATGGTAGAACTCACACACACGTGTATTACTTATTTATTTAGTATTTTATTGAAAAAAATTTCCAACTAAATGAAAAGGAAAGAGTACAAAGTAATCTCTATTCATCCAACATGGGGCCACGGAAAGCATCAATTCCTGGCCCCTGACCTCACTTACCCTGCCTCCTACTGCTATTCAAGTACCAGGTGATTTTGAAGCCAATTCCAAACATGAGACAGTTTCATTTGTAAATATGTAGTATATACCTTTAAAAGATAAGGAGTCTTTAGAGATGATGGTCTTGCTTGGGAAAATTGAAAAATGATTTCAATTTCTTCAAATAATCAGTGGGGCCGAGTGTGTTCTGGTACATGTATAGGTGAGTTCAGGGTTTCGTTTTTCCCGTGCATTCAGGACTAAATCTACAAGTTCCCACCGAGTTTTCCCCCTGTACTCAGGAAGGGCAATGGGACAATGTGAGCAAAGGGAAAAAATACTATGCATTTGACTTCACAAGACTATTTCCGTGAGGACCAAAGATGCAGGCTCAGTGGGATGTCCTATTAATCTCCCATCCGTCTCCTCATAGAACTTGTACTGAGAGCGCCCTCATGCCCTGACTCAGACTTCCCTTGTGTCAGAGTGGAGGTGGGACACGGGGCATGAGATGGAGACACGAAGTTAGTTAGAGTCACTGAGATGAAAGCCATCAAGTTTTGTTGAATAAATACTAGGAGGGAGTGGTGACAGGAAGCAGTGCATTGTGGGACAATCAGAATCGTTTTGAAGTTAATGAAGCAGCTGGTAGGTTCATGGAGCAGATTGCCCCAGACTGAGCAGAGACCAGGGGCAGAGGCGGATCTAGCATTTAGGGTGACCCAACCTTGAACTGGCCCCTTGTGAAGCTGCAGACCGCTGGGCCCTGGACGAGGTTTGCAATCAGGCCTCAGTCTCCTATACCACTTGGTCACTTTTGATGGTTTATCTCTTCCTTTCATTTTAAAGCAAAGTTATAAAGCCACAGAGTTTCGAGTCAGATGATTTTGAAAGCTGATAATAGACAGAAGTCCCTGAACTGCCATCTACTCACCCTGTGGCCATGACTGTCATTGTTATGGAGTCTTTTCATATTTACATCCCTGTATCAGCAATTACGTGATTTTACTATTATTTCTAAGGTTTTCAGTCTTGGTCATTAACTATTGACTTCCTCTCTGGAGGAAGAGGAGCTTTCTCTTTCGCATAACACAGTATATACACTCGACGAACATGCACACATCTGTGCACTTACACCCCTACCTTCCATTCTCCCTCTACAGTTTCACTGAAATTTTGAAGGCTAATATTCAGTGTTCATATTATTATAGTTCTATCAACGCTGGCAGCAGATGAACCATGAATGCTGTGTTGATTCTTCCATGCCCCAAGGAGCCAGTTCCGGAAGTTAAGAGTGGCCTTATTTTAGGACACCCTCACCTCACATTTGGGTCATAGTCTTGGTGGGCATAGAACTCTACCTTTGGAAATACTTTTTGTTCCAATTTTGAAACATCTGTCTTCCATTGTGTGACTCTGGAGAGATCTGAGGCATTCTGACTGTGTCCCCTTCTATAGGGCACATTTTCTTTTTCTTCTCTGGAAACATTTAACATCTTCTCTTTATCCCCAGCCTGATAAAATTCACAATGATCTGTCTCAATGAATCAATTCGAATCCATTGTGCTGGTTACAACTGGGAAATTCAGATCTCTGATACCTGAGAAGTTTCTGTGAATTATTTCTTTGGAGATTGCCTCCCTCTGTCTCTGGATCTGCCTTCTGTATTTAGATGCTAGGCACTGTGCTCTATCCCTATGAGTTCATTACTTCTTCTCACCTATTTTCTCTTAGTGTTTTTGTTCCCATTGAGAGAGCTCCTTAACTTTTCATTTTTTTTCCTGTTTCAAAATATTTTAGTTTTTTCTCTGAATTTTTTTTCAAATTAATATCTTATCCTGACATGAAGGCAAACATGGACTAATGGGATTGCATTGAATAAAAAGCTTCTTCACAGCAAAAGAAGCAATACAGATAAGAGACAATCCATAGATGGGGAGAAAATAGTGGCAAATCCTGCATTAAATAAGATGCTAATATCCAAAGTATACAAAGAACTCAAACTATTCAATTACAAGAAAACAACCCTGTTAAAAAGTTGCCAAAGGCCCAAATAGATATTTCTCAAAACAAGACATACAAATTGTCAAAAGATATATGAAAAAAAGTTTAACTTCTCTAACCATCAGAGAAATGCTAATGAAAACTATAATGAGCTGTTACCTCACACCTGTTAGATTGGCTTGTATAAAAAAAGAAGAAATATTACATATGTTGGTGAAGATATGAAGAAAAGGAACCCTTATACACGGCTGGTGGGAATATGAATTAGTTTAGCCATTTTGGAAAGCAGTATGGAGGTTCCTCCAAAAACTAAAAATAGAACTTCCATATGATTGATCCAGCAGTCTTTCTTCTGGGTGCATATCCAGAGGAACTGAAAGCAGTGTGCCAAAGAGACACCTGCACTCCTTGTCCCTTACAGCATTGTTCACAATAGTCAAGATGTGAAAACAACTAAAGTGTCATTGACTGATGAATGGATAGAGATAATGGGATATGTGCATGCATTGGAATACTACTAAGCCTTTAAAAAGCAGGGACTTCTGTCACAAGGATGAACCTGGAGTACATCGTGTTAAATAAAATAAGGCAGGCACAGAAAGACAAATACCCCATGATCTCATGTATATCTAGATTCTAGATTCTAAAAACGTTGGACTCATAGAAGTAGAGAATGGAATAGTAGTTACCATAGGCTGAGGGTGTGGAGAGGGAGAAAGGGAGGATGGACCAGAGATGTTGGTCAAATGGCACAAAGTTTTAGTTAGGAAGAGGAGTAGGTTTTAGTGATCTACACCATATGGTTACTATAGTTTAAAATAATGTATTGCATACTACAAAATAACCAAAAGAGAGAGGAGGATTTTAAATACTCTTACCACCAAGAAATGATAAGTATTTAAAGCCGGGCATGGTGGCGTACACCTGTATTCCCATCAGGCTGAGGCAGGAGAATCACAAGTTCAAAGCCAGCCTCAGCAAAAGTGAAGTGCTAAGCAACTCAGTGAGACCTCATCTCGAAATAAAATACAAAATAGGGCTGGGGATGTGACTCAGTCAGTGACTGAGTGCCCCTGAGTTCAATCCCTGGTACTGCCCCCCCAAATGATAAGTATTTGAGGTGATGGCTATTTTACCCTGATTTGATCATTCCACAATGTATACATGTATTGAAACACCAGAGTAACCCATAAAAATATGTGCTAATATTTTAAATAAAAATAAAATAAAATTAGTATCTTATTATTTCATGAACACCATATCTTCCCCTAACTGAAAACATCAATGATAATTTTTAAGCATCTTGTTTTCCCTCCATAACCTCCGTAACTCAGGTTGCCTCCAGCTTACTTCCTCCCCTTTCTCTGGTTCTGCAAGAAGCTTCTCAAATGTCAAAAGGTCCCTCACTGTCCCCTCATGTTGGAGAGAAGGCTGGGGATCTAACTACTTAAGAGGAGTTTTAATCAGTTGTTCCACTTGGAGATCCACCTTGGTTCCTACTTTCATGGGTCCCTCAGGTCACCAAATCCTGGGGAACTGTAGTACTTCTGGCTTTCCCCCAGGTGCCTATGATCTGGCTGTTTCAATTCTATCCCTTCAATTACCAAACACATTTGCCTCCAGCTTCCGGATTTGATTCCAGTCACCATCGCCTCTGTTCTTTTCATCTGTGGGGTTACATACTTTGCAAAATATCTCCTCTGTTTTTTCAGTGGGTTTGGGAGACATGTAGACTAACCCCTGCATTCAACTCGCCATTTTTGAATGGAGACCCCTTCTCATCAATTCTCCATGGCCTTGGCTTTGGAACTTTCTATCCTTATCATAAAGACAACTGAATAAACAAACACAAGGACACTAAAGTTTTTCCAGAACCTACTACCATTTCATTAACTTAGCTTTAACATATAAAGAGAGATCTGCCTCCCTACTTCTCCTTTTTTTTTTCTAGGACATCTAACACAAGCAATAAAAAAAGAAAAGAAGACGGAATCAGACCAGAGACCTTGCATCTTATAGAAGAAAAAGTAGGTCCAGAGCTTCAACATGTCGGCTTAGGACCAGACTTCCTCAACAGGACTCCCATAGCACAAGAAATAAAAGCAAGAATTAATAACTGGGATAGATTCAAACTAAAAAGTTTTCTCTTAGCAAAGGAAACTATCAGCAATGCGAAGAAAGAGCCTACAGAGTGGGAGAAAATCTTTGCCAATCATACTTCAGATAGAGCACTAATCTCCAGAATCTATAAAGAACTCAAAAACTCAACACCAAGAATACAAATAATCCAATCGACAAATGGGCTAAGGAAATGTACAGACACTTCACAGAAGAAGATCTATAAGCAATCAACAAACATATGGAAAAATGTTCAACATCTCTAGTAATAAGAGAAATGCAAATCAAAACCACCCTAAGATTCCATCTCACCCCAATTAGAATGGCGATTATCAAGAATACAAGCAGCAACAGGTGTTGGCGAGGATGTGGGGAGAAAGGTACACTCATACATTGCTGGTGGGGCTGCAAATTAGTGCAGCCACTCTGGAAAGCAGTATGGAGACTCCTTAGAAAACTTGGAATGGAACCACCATTTGACCTAGCTATCCCACTCCTTGGCCTATACCCAAAGGACTTAAAATCAGCATATTACAGAGATACAGCCACATCAATGTTCATAGCTGCTCAGTTCACAATAGCCAGATTGTGGAACCAACCTAGATGTCCTTCAATTGATGAATAGATAAAGAAAATGTGGTATATATATATACAATGGAATATTACTCAGCCATAAAGAATGATAAAATTATGGCATTTGCAGGCAAATGGATGAAACTGGAGAATATCATGCTAAGTGAGATAAGCCAATCTCAAAAAACCAAAGGAAGAATGATATCGCTAATAAGTGGATGATGACACATAATGGGGGGTGGGAGGGGTTAGTGTTGGGGTTGGAGTTGGGTTTAGGGAGGGGGGCAGGAATGGAGGAAGGAAGGACTGTATAGAGGGAGGGGAGGGATGGGAGGGGTGGGGGGGAAGGGGAAAAAAATGGCAGAATGAATCAAACAACATTACCCTATGTAAATCTATGATTACACAAATGGTATGCCTTTACGCCATGTACAAACAGAGAAACAACATGTATCCCATTTGTTTACAATAATAAAAAAAAAAAGAAAAGAAAAGAAGAAAGGGCAATGTGTGTGTGTGTGTGTGTGTGTGGTGTGTGTGTGTGTGTGTGTGTGTGTGTGGTGTGTGTGTGTGTGTGTGGTGTGTGTGTGTGTGTGTGTGTGGTGTGTGTGTGGGGTGTGTGTGTGTGTGTGTGTGTGGTGTGTGTGTGGGGTGTGTGTGTGTGTGTGTGTGTGTGTGTGTGTGTGCTTGCAGGCATGGGTTCTGGAGTAGGGCTTGAGTGTATCTCAACATTCCTGGAAAACAACCACAGCCTAGCATATGGCAGAAAGCATATGGGTGGCTGTGTGAGACGTCCCAGGGCACATACACTGTCCCCCAGTGGACAGGCTGGTATTGTCCTTGTGCCCTCCAAAATGGAGAACAGAAAATCAGACACTATTGCCAGAGGAGGTGAGATTTGAACTCAGACCAGAAGAGAAGAGGGAAAGAGATGTTCTAATTTAATCTTCTTTTTTCGTTTCTTACTAGTGTGTTCCTGTCAGCATCCGTCAGTACACACTCTGTGAGGTCTGGCACAGTCACTGGGGATACAGCATTATTGAAGGAACGGCGATTCTGTGAACTTGCACAGAAGGACAAAGCACCAGTTTAAAGGGAGAAGCAGAAGCCATTCCACCCAAAACTCACCACCAGTCATTCCATCCCCACCACCTCCATGACTCTGCAGTCCAATATGGTAGCCACATACAACAATTCCAATTTCAGTTAACTAAAATTCATTAAAATTAAAAGTTCAATCTCTTATTTTAGTCACGTTTCAAATGCTCAGAGACCACCTGCATTCACCACATTGGACAGTGTGTATATAGAACATTTCTGTCACTCCAGAAAGTTCTCTGGAGCAACGTTGATCTAGAGCTCTTCAGGGCGCCGGAAAGTTTCTATGATTCTCATGGACAGAATGAAACACAAGCTCAGCTGTGCTCCTACGAGTCTTTGTTCCCACCTCTGCCAAACATTCATCACAGTTTGACTTGACATGGAGTTAGTTAAATAATATGCCTGTCTCTCCCACTTGACCATAAGCTCATGAGGGCTGGGGCCAAGCTTGTGTCATTTGTCATTATTCCCAACACCTAGATAGAGCAGAGTCTGAGAAAGAGAAGTCCTGAATAAATATGAGTTGTTGAATGACTCCATTGTAAAGTCCCTGCAGCCAGGGACAAAATGTTTTCATTTTTGGGTGTCCTACTTCCTCGGGTAAAGAGGGAACCTCAACAAAGGCTGTTGGATGCCTGCATGTGCTCACATCTGCAGCCTCAGGAGCACCTTAGGACCACCAGGACAGGAAGCCAGACTGCTGTGCTCCTCGGACCTACCCACCTCCCTCTCACCTCCGCCCAGCACAGACTGTCTCCTCTGGCTTTGCACATCCCACTGCTCTCCTGCTGCTTTGCATTAGGTGGGTGTGGTCACAGGTCATCCTCAGTCCCTTCCATGCACACACGTGGGCACGTGCACGTCACACTTGCCCTGCTTGCATTGCTTGAACATCCTCTCTCTTCCTTCCTCACCCCTGGAAAGAGTGATCTCCAAATTGGGGTGTGCGCACCTGCAGGACACTTGCCCGGTGTGATCTTCTGGTAGGTAGAGAGAAAGCGTTCGCCTTTCTATTTTCTAAAAAAAACCTTCATTGTTTAAAATTATCTCGTTCTGCTGTGCGTTTTAATATGTTGGAAATATTTTAGGATGGTTAGGATCCACTGATATTTTAGGATATTTAGGATCCACTGATTGGTATGTGTGGTTGAACCAGGCAGCTGCCCTTGGACACCTCCCACTCTTCCACCCTACTCAGGTGTCCAGGCCAGCAGAAGTTCTGTTCACATCCCACCATCCACTCTGGGCAGCTGATTTTCAGGGAATTGACCTAGATCCCTTGCAGACCTCTAATGTCTCTCATTTCTGCTTTTATTTATTTATTTTTATTTATTTACTTACTTACCTACTTATGGTGCTGGTCATTGAAGCCAGGGCCTTGTACACACTAGATATGTGCTCTACCACTCAGTCCCTCTATCCCTGATTTTAATTCTTACTGTATTTTTCGGTAACACAGTGCACTTTGTTCTTGAATTCTCCCAAATGTTTTTAGCTACTAGTTTCATCTTTCCAACCAGATGACAAATTCTGCCAGCATCTTACACTTATTTTGTATCAAAGAGCCACTTAAAATGGAAAGGACTGAGAGAATAGCAGTGTTCAATCACATTTTATAAATAAGGAACCAGAACCCGGGAACAAAGTGAGCTGCTCAGGGTCACATAGGTGACAATCACCGGTCCCTGTTATATACATTTGGGTTGCACATCTGGACAGAGAAAGCTCAACAACTATGGGAAGAACGGTGCTTCCCAGAGACTCTGCTTCAGCTCCTCCGGAGCAAAACCTGCTGTGATGGTCTGCTGTCAGCCTTCCGCTCTGTTTCAGAGAGGGGAAGTGGGGCCCAAGTCGTGAAGAAAGTCTGTGCACAGGCGGTGTCAGCTGCGACCTTGACAAAAGATAAGAGCCAAGGTTACAACCTCCTAATGGCCAGCCAGCCTATTAGTTTAGCAATGTGTATCTGCAGAGTCAGAGCCATGCCTAGCAGAGGTTTGATTCTTTATTATCCAGGAAGCCCCTTACTCGAAAATGAGAGAAAATTCTAGCAGCTGCTGGAAGTCCCTTCGCTTAAAATAATAACAAGTAATCTTCACCTGAGAAACTCGATATGCACTTTTACATTCCACTATGGCCTTAACACTGAGGAGCAAATGATTCAAACCTGTGGGCTTAAAAAAAAAAAGATGCCAATCAAATGTAAATGATGATCCCATTAAATAATGATTTTCATTCAAACCCAACAATACACATTTCTTGGACTTTGTGATTAGCTCTGTGTCAAATAAACTTTGCTTTTAAAAAATTTAGCAGTTAATTTGTGATATTTTGCTATAATTTTAGGTTTGGGTATTTTTTTTTTTAAGTAGTGACCAAAAAAATCTTGCTGCATTCAGTCTCCTGAGAATGTTGGGTCGAGTTTTTTGATCCCTGTGACTCATTGATTTGCGGGCTGATGTAGTGCGAGGGGTCCTTATTAGTGGCGTCTGTCCCGGCTGTAATGTTTTTGTTATTTTTCCTCATTTGTTCACTCTGACATCATGTCATTACAGAATGGTGCTGTTCAGGCCCTGCCTTGGCTGTTCGTTAGCGTGTGTTTAATGAGCAGCTTAATTGAGCTGTCTAGTAGGCCACCTGTCGCCCTCCGGACTTATTAACATACTAATGGCCTGACATTGTATTCTCTGACAGGCAACAGGGCTTACTGATTTGATGTCTGGACATGGAGATTTTATGCAGGAATGAGAGCAGGCATTGGGAAGGAGGTTTAAAAACCGCAAATTAACTCTTTGGTACCTATGTGTTTATGACTCTCTTGCAGAAAAAAAAAAAAAAAGTTCAACCCTTCACAGGCCAGGGAAGCATATTCGAGAGAGGAAACCTTGCTCTGTACTTGCAAACCCGGTCGGGGTTCTGCAGGAGAAAATACGCTCCGTGAAAGCAGAGCAGGCTTTGTTTCCATTACAGTATTATTGTTGGAAACTGCTTCAAAGGCAAAATCTGCAGCCCAGGGGCAAGTTCTGCAAGGGGACTTGCCTCAACTGTAGCTAAACAAATGAAAATCAGCAAGGCTCCACGCAAGGGATTTGAGTGCCGCCAGAGTCCCGCCTTTTAGATCCAGCTGAAGCAGGGACTCTGAAGCGAACCGGAAGGGCTCAGAGAAATGGCTGGAGCTAGCCAGGCACATGGAAGCAGCATGCTGATTTTCTTTGTGTTTTCCTTCTGGGCCTGTGGGAGTGGGTCCTTTCCTCTGGCCCCTTTGCAGAGGCAGGCAGGAAAATGTCTGTCCAGGAAAGTGTCATCAGCCACAGGCCAGAGGAAGACTCAATTCTAGAGAGACACAGAGAGAGATGGCTCACGTGGGAGAGAAGGGTGTTTCTTTTCTGTCCACTCTCCCTCTATTCCTAGCTGTCTTCTTCTCCTCCAGTACCTGCACATAGAAGGGGCATATATATAATCCCAAAGAAAAGGCTTCATAGATCTTGGAGTTATGTCTGAGGAGAGGCCATGGTCAAGGGCTGAACCAAATCCCACCAGCAGCTCCAGAGGTGGAATGGGAGCCCCATCTGGGGCCGGCTACAGCCTCCGGGGCCTGAGGCTCCTGCAGAGGCAGCCAAGGAACTGCAGGAGGCTGGATCTGAAGAGAGAGCCAGAGAACGTTCCAGATGCCTCTGCCTGGAAGTTGCATTCCAGAACTTGGCATGTTGAACCTGCGTGTGGCTGACCCTTTATGTGATACCAAACGTAGGTCCCCTCCAGGGCAATGCTGCCATAGGGGAAGTCCCATGTCCTCTCCATGGGGGAGGAGGAGAAGTGGGAAGAAAAGAACAGAAACTGGTTCACTGTCTGATTTCATGTGATGATGGTGATGAAGATGATGATAGCCTTTATTTTTATCTCCTAAGCCAAGCCTATTGGCCAAGAGCCTATAAGCATTTAGGCTTTCTATCCCAAGGTTGCTCAAGTTCAGCGTAATCAACACATTGGGCTGAATCATTCTTTGCTGCAGGGGACCATCCTGTGCAATGTTAGATGTTCAGCTGCAACCCTGGCCTCTCCCACTAGATGCCCAGCTGCGACTACCAAAACCATCTCCAGATATTGCCAACTATCACCAGGGGTGGGAAATAAGTCTCTTCTGGTTCTGAAACTCTGCTCTAAGGCAGATATATCACCCATATTGTACATGAGAAGCAAACACTAAGAAAACATAAAAGAGGAACCCAGACTCTCACAGCTGGGATGTAGGGGACAGGACAGGATTTGGACTCAAGCCTACCAGGTCCCATGCCCTTTGCACAATCCTTTCTGGTTGTGATGATGGTGGTCTAGTTGTTACAGTGGTGGGTCAAAAATCCTAACCCCAGTGCTGACCATCAGAGAACTCTTGTAGACTGGGTCTTTTGCCAAGAACTGTGTTTATCATCTTTTTAAAAGTTCTTCCACTATCCCTTTGAGATGGCTGATTATTCTCTCTTAAGAGATAAGGAAACGCAAATGCAGAGGAATTAAGCAACATGTCCAAGGTCACATAGCTAGTAGAAGAGTCTTCTCACTCAAGTCTCTCTGGCTTCAAAGCACATGTGTTTTCTACTACAGTACTCAGAATCCCAGCCATCTGCACCTAGAGACTCCCATCCTTAGAATCCGTTCTCCTCCCCTGTCAGTAGGAAGGAGTAATTCCTCCCTTTATTTCCCTGGTTGACCAGGGAGCTGTGCTGTTACGTTTCTCAAGGCCTGGTGTGATAGTTAATTTTATGTGTCAACTGGACTAGGCCACAGGGTGCCAGATATCTGATTGAACGTTATTCTGGGTATTTCTGTGAGGGTATGTTTGGATGAGATTAACATGAAAATTGGTAGACCAAGTAAACCCTATTGGCCTCCCAACCACAGCTGGCAATCGGTTGACAGCCCAGACAGAACAAAAAGGCTGTCTGACCCTCCTTGAGTTAAGACAGAATTCCTCCTGCCTAATGACCTTCTACCCAACACATCAGTTTTTTCCTCCCTTCAGACATGAACTGCAACATGGGCTTTTTCTGGGTCTCCAGCCTGCCACCCATTGAACCAGAAATGCATAATACGCTCTCCTACATTTCCAGCTTGCAGACTCACCCTGCTGATCTTGGGACTCGTTGGTCTCCATTACTACATGAGTCAATCCTTTTTAACACATCATAGTAATTCTGTTTTTCTGGAGAATGCTTACTAATACAGAATTTTGATTAACTCTCACCTGAGAACTTGTTATAGCCAAATATTTTTGATAGTTCTGTTTCATTTTGCTTCAGGACTGACTTGTAACCAATGTCTAGCTGTTATTTTAAAAATATAGTCTGAGACTAATGATGTCAAATACCTTCTTAAGTTGTTGGCCATTTGGATAACCTAGCATTCTGTTGTACTCCGGATGAATTCCTCCATGATGATCTTCCAGTTCATCAATTCACTCTTTAGCCACATCCAATCTAGAGTTTATCCCATCTGTTGAGCTTTGTAAGTTTTAGTGATTATCTCCTTTATCCTTTTTATCCAAGATTTCTAAATGATTCTATTTCATATCCGTACTTAATTACTTGTCTTTTAAAAAAATTTTGTATTACTTTACCCTTAACTCCTAGAAAAGATTCAACATAGTGACTTTTAAAGTTATTTTCAGATTGCACCGTTATTTTCATTTTCTCTTATCTCACCTCCTGATGGTTGATTTTTTAAAATTAGGTATGAGTTCCACAATAATTAGGTTTTTTGTTTGTTTGTTTTTTCCTTTTGTTGCAGGTGCATTGGCTCTGAGTTTGCCATCCCTTTTCCAGGGGTTTGTTGTCTCTATCTGCCCTCTTAGGGTCGTCAGTGAAGAACAGCATTGTAGAGTGTGTTTTCAGAGCATGCATGCAAAGGAGATAACTGTAGATATTGTGGTTCTAGATCCTGGCTGCAGGACTGTATTTGCTTTCCCTCCTCTTACTGAGTTTTGAATCCTAAGTTTAGACAGAAGTCGACAGAAGCACTTATCTGCTCTCAGAAGCTGCTCTCCATCCTGACTCTGATCCCCAGCTTTGCATGAGACATTTGTAGTCCTAACACTGTGGGAAACAAGCTCCCTGCCTCTTCTAGCTACTTTCAGACCTCTTAGTCCCCAAGGTGTTTGCTTCAGTACATCCTTCAGTTTTATATTTATGGCCCATGGAGTTGTTATTTTTTTTTAAGCACAGTAATTTTTTAAAATAAATGATCACTTCTCAGCACTGATGGGAGACTCGAAGCACGACCCTGGGTGGAGTTTAACATTCCTGCTATTCCCATTCTCATCATCATTTTGCAATCTCCCTCCGAGGAATAGTTCCCTGGATGTTATTTGGCTTTATAAAATGCCATGATTAGGACATCAGAATGCTTAGTAGTTAAAAGCGAGGGCTAAATCAGACTGCCTGGGTTCAAATCCCAGACCTATCACTTAACTACTCATGAAAGCTTGGGCCAAGTTATTTAATGCTTTAAACCTTATTTCCTTCATCTGCCAAGTATATCAATATTAGAACTTCTAAAGGCTGTTCTGAAGATGAAAGGAAATAATCCATGTAAAAGTACCTCCTGTAGATTCTGGCACATAGTCAGTCCTCAATAAATGATGGCCATTGTTATGGTTGTTATTACTGCTTGGTTAGAATCAAATAACCAACTTTAGAGAATTATTATATTTTGGAAGTCTCCAGTGGCCTGAATGTCAGAAGAGAGAAATGCCAAAAAATGATTTAAGCACAGTTTTTCAGGGCATTTTCAGATCGTGCATGCTTAGTCTCACAACACATGTGTGCTTCATTTTGCCTTAATAAACAGTGGAAAAATTGAACCCAAAATTATTGCACACTCTTGGCCATAGACACATGAGGAATCACACTCAGTTGACATCCTCTGGGACACCCAAGTGCCACCATTTCTTGAACAGAGATTCAGAAGCCAACCCTAAGAAAACCCTGGTTCCTTCATGGAAATGGATATTCTCCATTTCTCAGGTGCTGTGGAATTGTTAACATAGCTGTGCTGTTGATCCCAAAATGGCCATCATTTTATGCTCTCCAAAGCACATTGAATGGCATTATAGTGGCCTCAATTTACAGTGGGGTTACATGTCCACAAGCCCTTTGCAAATTGAAAACATCATACATTAAAATGTATTTAATACACCTAACCTACTGAACAGCATAGCTTAGCCAGCCTACCTTAAAGGTGCTTGGAAACGTACCTTAGTATACAGTTGGGCAAATCATCTAACACAGAGCCCTTTTACAGTGAAATGTGGAATAGCCCATGTGACTGACTGTACTTGAGGTGAAAAACAGAATGGAGGTGTGGGGACACTTTCACACCATCGTTAGAATCACAGAATCTCCTAAGTTGGAGGCCATCTGTGTAAGCTAAGCCTCTTTCTCGGGGATAATGGTTTTAAAACACAGAGATGATTTTAATTTGTGGAGTCTTCAGTTGGTTTACAAATAAGTTGCCAATTTACTAACAAATTGAGAAAGTTCTATTGCTCTTTCCTGGTCACCCATCCTTCCCTCTCTCTCTCTCTCTCCCTCCCTCCCTTCCTCCTTCCTTCCTTTTCCAGTTTTAAATCAGTTTTGTCTTTTTAAAGAGTCACTGTTTGGAGTGAAGCTAAGTCTTATTTCCCCATCTGCTCTATCCTCTTTTCAATGTGTTTTCGTCACCACTGTCACATAACATAGATCAATGAGGTGCAGTCATTTCATCCCTTTTTTAATGTTCCTTGTGTTCCAAGGTCATTGAAAAATTTTGGAGAAAGAGCTTGCCAACTCTGTTTTGTTATAATTTTTTCTCTCGTATCCTCCTTGGTATATTTCCAAATAAAGAAAGGACATTCTTCTTGTCCTAACCTTTGAAAATAGGACTGTGTAACAGGCTGGCATTTTAGAGTCTTGCCAACGGCAGGCAGTGGAAACAGTTATCTGGTAGGCCCAGCTCTAGAGAGGGCTGCTTATTTCACTTCTATAGATCCAAAAGTTTCATTTAGTTCTGAACGTTAACCAAAAACTTTCATTATGAAAGTACCAATATCCCAGATGAGCAAATCACACTCCCTAAATGCAGGAAAGTTAGCAAGTAAGTTCTTTCACTTTCTTTGATAAGAAGTCGGTAAACTAAAAAGAATTTGCCAAAATTTACATGTGCACCATCAGTCAAATGTGCAAGTCGATTAACAGAGTCTAGTTTTTATTTGGACAAGATATCAGCAATCTTCTGGTTTATGTTTTCTGCTGTTTCATTAAACTTTTCACAGAAATCAAGAAGATTCAAAACTCCATATTTTAAATTGAAGTACCTAAGAGCTAGGGAGAGCATGTTTTTTTGTTATTGTCCTATTTGGGTGTGATAGAAAGCATAATTGTTGGTTAAGAGCTGAAAAAAATCAGTTCTACCATGTTAGTATCAAAACCTTGATATAAAATCTGATACTTACACATGTCATATCAAAATTTTACTCATTTGTCCCCCTGCAAGACATTTAGCTGCAACTCTGAATCAGGAACTGTAACTTAACTCAATCTGTAAATTAATCAAAAGAAAATGATTTCATTTGTGGCATGTCTGAGTTTGCAGCAGTTGTTATTTTTTTGCTCAACAAAACATTTTCATCAACTTAGAATTATTGAGTTGTCTCATCCTAGAATTGGGAGATTTACTCTCCCTATATACTGTCACATCTCCTTCTCCACCATGCCCAATTTGAAATTCTTTTCTGCATCTGTGCAGGATGCTCTGTTTGGCTCATTTACCTCTCTAATCAAGTTGATATGTCCTTCCATCTGCTACTAACATAACATAGTCAGTTAACCTCCTTTTTCAGTGAAGATTGGGGTCACTCCGGCAGTGATACTATAATCAGTCTATTTTTTTATTATCTGAACTCTTAGAAAACATGGCACAACATTCTCTATGTTAAAAATCAAACAAGTACTATTTGTGGTGTCTGTTGAACAAACACCACAGTTAATTCACAGGAAAGTCAAAGATAGACAGTTATGCCCATGGTTACAATGCACACCTAGACACATCACTGAAGTGACGTAACAGTGGATTATCCATTATTGTGAACTACAAGTTATGGTTGGCAACCTCAGCAGTCAGAAGAAAAATAGAGACAGCAGCTATGGAGGATGGATAATCTACATTTTATCCATTTACCCCAGAAATGGTATTGCATTTGGTCCATTTTTTGGAATACCATATGGGTTTCAGACTCTTCCCCTAACTTTCCATACCAGTCACCAAATTGGTTTTCCAGAATATAGGACTTTCAGTGCTAAAATAAGGATGATCTCAGACAACCTGAGGTGTCGTCACCCTACCAATGAGGACCAACCATTACTTGGAGGATCCTGGGGAAATGAATGAGAACTTCCTCCTTGAGGGACTGGTTTGAGCTGGCTTCCTCCCTTGATGGAGGTATCCAGGTCCTGCAAGTGGCCCTCTGTCTCTCCTCAGGTCTGTCCCAGTGATCACTCCCTCCCTTCCCCAGATCCAGGGACCATAGTATCACTTCTTTTGGGACTTTGCCTTTCTCAACCCACTATTTATTTACAATTTCTAATTAATTATTACACTTTCCTTTAATTACTCCCTTTTGCATGAACCGTCTATTTCTTGCTAGGTCCCTGACTAATACTACAGTTCCAGGAGTAGCCCCAGGAAGGAGCCCATGAAAACAGATTTGGAAGGTTTGGTTACTCTCAGTGTTGTGCTAGAGTTGGCTACTACTAGCTCATAAGAGTCAATTACGTACATCTCTTTCCAACTGTGTGTTCAGTGAAATTATGTTGGTAGCTTGAAATTAGCCATGGTGGGAATATTCATAACACAGAAATTCAAAATTCTATTAATTAGAACTTTTTCTTCCTCTTCTCTTTGTTTCTTTTCCCTCCTTCCTTTCTTCCTCACTCCATTCCTTCCTTCTTTCCTTCCTTCCCAGCATGTCACTAGTTGCTCATCTATTTGAATTGCCCAAGGATCTCTAGCTTGTCAAGGGCACACGGCACACAGGTCATCTACAGGATGCTGGTCTGACCAGTGGCAGCTCAGGATGAAGTGTAAGTTGAAGGCAAGGTGTAGAGAGTGTGCGATGCTGATTACCAACATCTGGGGGTCAGCTGACTCCTGACGGTGCTGGAGAAGCGTGCTGGAGGGATTGACGAGCAGAACTTGAGCAGAGAAGACGGTGGAGCAGACTGACGGCCGTGTGAACGTGCTTCATCTGGTGTAACGACACTGCAGATATGTCAAAGAGCCAAGCCGGACCACCAGTTGCAGAGGGGCACCTCCAGGTCTCCGGTGCTAAGGTGAGGGCACTGGTGGGAAAGGAGAAAGAGACATGAGGATGAGAGCTTTAGAACCCCAATTCTGCTGAATCTGAAACTCCTAAAGCTCTCTCTTGCTCTGTACCACTTGCAGGACACCTGTCCCCTCTTCAAAGCCTTTTGATGACTTCAGTTGGGGCAAGTACTGATACCACATTAACACACAGGCACCCTGACCCTTCATTGCTTTCTTACTGAAAATAAGAATTGAATTCCAAACAAAAGCACAATTGGAAAGAACAAGACCTGCTCCTGGAAGAGACTGTTCAGTAAAAGATTAATAGGACTTCATTCACCATAACCAGCAGGAATCTGAGAAACATGAGCAGAACTTGATGCTAAGGTGTTATACCAATAATTAAAAATGTAAGGCTCAATTTGACCAAAGTTATAGGTATAGGTGTTCTCATTCAGATTCAAGTTTTCTTTTCTTTTTCTTTTCTTTCTTTCTTTTTTTTTGGTCCTTTTTAGTTATCCATGAGAGCAGAATTCATTTTGATATAATTATACAAGCATGGAATATATCTTATTCTAATTAGAATGCCAATCATGGATGGACACAATGATGGGATTCACTATGATGTATTTATGTAAATATAAAGGAAAATTATTTTGGATTCACTACACCATCTTTTCTTTTCCTATCACCCTTCCTTCCCTTCATTCCCCTTTGTCTAATCTACTAAATATCTATTCTTCCTTTCTCCCCTGTATTGTGGGTTAGCTTCCATATATCACTGAGGACATTCTGCTTTTGATTTTTGGGGACTGGTTTTTTTCACTTAGCATGGTAGTCTCCAGATTTATCCATTTACTGGCTGGTGCCACAAAAGCATTCTTCTTTATGGCTGAGTAATACTCCATTGTGTATACATACTACATTTTCTTTAACCATTCATCTGTCGAAGGGCATCTAGGTTGGTTCCATAATTTAGCTATTATGAATTGAGCTGCTATGAACATTGATGTGGCTGTGTCACTGTAGTATGCTGATTTTAAATCCTACGAATATATATTGAGGAGTGGGAAACCTGGGTCAAATGGTGGTTCCATTCCTAGTTTTCTAAGGAATCTCCATACTGCTTTCCAGAGTGGTTGCACCACAATCAGGTTTTAATATGAGCTTTGAGTGCCTGGGAGTGGACTTAATAGTCTGTTGAGTTTGCTAATCAGAGCCTAGCTTCCATGGTGATTGGTAGTCTACCAGGCCAAAATGCCAGAAATTCCATGAAGTGACGGAGAGAAAGGACTCTAATGGCTGGTGGAAATGGAAATGTTAGAGTGGATCCATTGTACTCATCCATTCACACTCAGAGCTTCTGGGAGGACTTGAAGGACATGTTCTTAACCAAGAAGTTGATTGATGAGGGACACACCAGCATCTTGAGAAGCTCTTATGTGTCTCTGCTCTGTAAGCTGGGCAATAATGGGGGATGTTGTCACAGACATGGGTTCCCTGACTTCTTCAGTCAGAAGTCAGTGGTAGGAGCCAGGTGGATGCCATTAACCCAAGTGATAGGGGTAGCGTGATAAATGGAATGTTCCATCAGAGGAAAGTAAGGCAATAACTAAGTGATTACAGAGTCACAAGAAATGAAATAGATTTTCAGCCTATGAGACATATAACATATAGGTGGGAAAATCCAATTGTAATCTCTTTAGAGAGTCTCATGTTCTCTTAATCAGTTCCCGACTTAAACCAGATCATGAAATCAGAGCCCCTTGAATGAAGTGGAAGCAGGGACACTTGGAGAAGGGACTCAGCAACGCGGTGATAACTGCTCTTCGTGGACTCTCAGTCCCTCTCCCCTCCTTGGAAGTTGTGGGGTGGGACAACAAGTCCCAACCCTGTAATCCTGCCTTTGTCTTTTTTGTTTTGTTTTGTTTTGTTTTTTGCAGTGCTAGGGATTGAACCCAGGGCCTTGGGCTTGCAAGGCAAGCCCTCTACCAACTGAGCTTTCTCCCCAGGCCCCTGCCTTTGTCTTTCTAGTGTCCCGCCCCTGTCCTAAAACTACCTAGGGGTTGTCATCCATTAGCCACCTCATTAGCACCCTGAAAGACACTTGTAACTTCAGAGTGTCCAAGGATGTAGGAGTTGCATGCCAGGAATGAAGATCGAATAGGTATTTCACATTGTCCCAGACCTATAAGGAGGTAATTAAAGTTAAATGAGGTTGTAAGAGTGGCCCTTATCTGAAAGAACTGGTGGCATTATAAGAAGACAGAGACACACCAGAGATCTCTCTCTGCAAATACACAGAAAAAAAAAAAAAAAAAAAAAAAAAGACAATGTTAGGACGTAGTGAGAAGGTGAACCTTTGCAAGTCTTGAAGAGAGGCCTCACTCGGACAAACTAATACTCTACTGGTACCTTGATCTTGAATTTCCAGCCTCTAAAACTGTGAGAAAATAAATGTCTGCTAAGCCACCCAGTCAGTGGTTTCTTGTTACAGTGGCCTGAATACCCTACTGCAGTTGACTCAGTCGACACATCCTGTCTTGTGGTGCTGACTGGTCCTGTGGGTGCTGATTAACCTCACTGCTTGTTCAATGGGCTCAAATACAAAGCAGCCACAGTATCATGTGAGAGTTACACATGGCTTCATCCCTGTGGATGGTCTCTCCCCAGGGCTGCTTCAGCTTCAACTCCTGATACATTTCCAACTTGTCAGCAGCAGAGGGTCTATCTGACCCTTAAGATGTCACCAATTCCCAGGGGAATAGAGAGTTGATTCCAATGGTCCCTGCATTAGTCAGGTTCTCCAGGGAAGCATAACCAATAGGAGGGAGAGAAAGATTGATTTTAAGGAAGTGGCAGTTGTAGAAACTGGCAAGTCCAAACTGTGGAGGGCAGGCCAGCATCCTGGAGACTCAAGGAAGAGTGGGTGTTGCAGTTTCAAGTACAAATTCCAAAGGGCAGTTGGCTGCACACTCCAGCCAGGGTCTCATGTTTCAGCCTGGAGATAGAATTCCTTCCTCCTCAGGAAACCCCACTCTTTGCTCCTCAGCCTGCAGACTGATCGTAGGACACCGCAGACATTATGGAAGCCACTCTGTTCTACTCAGAGTCTGCTCATTTACATTAATATCAGTCACATCTAACATCTACCTTCCCAGCAACATCTTGACTGGCATTTGACCAAACAATTTGATGACGTGGCTGCAACCAGTTGACACATGACGGTAACCCTCACAGATGCCTCTGTCGTGAAGGTGCAGCATTTTCGTCCTCATAAAGGTAGATATGTTCCTGATCAATACTTGTCTGCCCTGTTGATGATGCGTTTCCAGCACTATCACCTGCATTATCACCTCTGACCAGGGACATGTGTTAGGGCAGAGGACAAGTGATAATGGGCTCATGTCCAAACGCCATTTCACTCAGCAGCTTCAGGCTTCATGGAAGAGTGGGATGGCCCGTTGAAAGCTCAGGGGCAGTGCAGCTGGGAGAGGACAAGCTGGGGTGCAGACCGTGGTCCACATCTGTCCTACATGCCTATAAAGAGAGCAATATGTGGCTCCATCTTCCCTTATTCAGAATGCACGGGAAGGGAAGCCAGCAGGTGGAATCAAAGTGTCCCTCCCACTATTCCACTGCAGGACCCTTTGGAGGCAGGTTTGCCAACCATCCCCCATCCTCTTGGACTTGGAGGGTTTGGAGGTCTCAGTGCCAGTAATGGTCAGTCCAACGGGTCAGCCCCACTAGGCTGATGCGGGTTCTGTCGATGTGGTTAACTTCTGCAGTCGTTTGCTTTAGAGATAGAAGATTATACCTAATGACCTGAAAGGGCCTCACCCACTCTGTGTAAGGCCTGAGGAACAGACCTGTGGCCTCCCTGAGGAGGAATTCCCTCCTGGGGCTCAGGACGTCAGCTTCTTCCCCACTTCCAGCCTGTCCTTCCTGGCGGCCACCCTCAGACTTGCCCAGCCAGCCTCTCACAGTCCTAGAAGACAACGCCTTAGAAGAATCTTTACATGTGTATACCCTACCTGTGGAACCCTGACCAACACTGTGTGCAAAAGGAGAACTGTTGAGGGCCGTCTTGGACAAGATGGCGCCTGGCAATGAGGGCACTGGGTACCAAAATAAGGAAGTACCCATAAAGGTTGCTTGCTTACTAGTTCCTTGGAGACTTATGACGTGTTGACGCCAGGTTCAAGGATTGGCTATCTAATATCATGCCGCGCGTGGACAGCTCGTGATTCATATAGTGCTATGCTGGCATTCCTCTGCATGCTCTCCTGCGTGAGAGAAAGCTTTGCTATAATTGGCTGATAAGCTAGGAGCCTAGGGGAGGAGAGAGGGAGAAGGAAGAAGGGGATAGTGGCAGAACAAAGGAGGCAGAGAAACAGGGAGGACGCAATAAATCTGGTCAACTAAAGATTGGTGGTGTCTCCTTTCTCCACGCCGGTTCCGCTGGATGGAACAGAGAACGCTTTCTGGGTCATAACTCTTAGGATCCTCATGGCACTTAAGCAACAGGTAGAGAAGGGGATCGTGGTGTTGACCTTGGTGACTGATTCCATTAACCAGGAGGCACAGTACTGTGGACCTGTGCAGTTCACTGGACTACTTAGTACTTCCTTGTTCAATGGGCTTAGACCGTGGAAGAAAGATATCTAAGGATTTAAGTCCTTCTGAAACGAAGGCTCAGGTCATCCTTCAGGTAGAGAACTCAGTCTAACTGAGGCTGACGTTAGATAACCTGGAGGGGGGTCCCAGGAAGCTGGAGGAGGAGGTATCTGTGATTGCCAACTCAGATCTGTGGCCAGCTACATCAGAAACTATGGCACTTAAAATAAACGAACCACTTTTCTTTATTAGAGCATCATAGTTATACATTTTTCTGTTAGAGCAGCGTACTTATACCCAGTCGTTGGGTTCATCCTGACAAAATCATACACGCATGGAATTTGATTTCAGTTCACGTTCCCCTTCTCTTTCCCCTCTGCTCCCCACAGTTCCCCTTCCTCGGCTCTACTGATCTTCTTTCGCCCATCTCTTTCTTTAATTTTGGTTGGAAGTGAACCACTTTCCTGGCCCTCTTCCCCTCACTACTCTGCAGGAGGCACGCTGGTACTGGCCGATGTTTTGGTTTTCAGGTGAGAATTTGACTGAATTGATATCACCCACAAGGCAGGGCCACCGATGGGACTCAATGTAGCCCCTGTGATGGGAACGCACACTTGTCAACTCAATAAAGGACAAGAGTGACACGTGGGGGACAACAGGCGGCCTGTGCTGACCGTCTTCTCTTTCCCCCTCCAGCTCCTCTCCCAGGGGTCTGAATTTGAACAACTGCATCCAAGGGCTCCTGTGCTCTGTGACTTCCACGTGCCTTCAGTTGGTGTGGACATCACTGACTGGAGACGAAAGGGGGTGGACATGTGAGGTTGGGCCTGTGTTCTCCTAGCTCCTTCTCTGAGATCGCGGATAGGCTGACGGAATCCCTCCGACGCCCGTCCTCTGCACTCAGCCCTCTGTGTCTCAGGTTCCTGGGCCTTAGGCTTGAGGTATCCACTCTGACCAGCCAGGAAATGCCACATTGCTCCTTGTTTCTGTGGCTTGACTGAGTTCCGCAGAAGTTCATGTGCTGGAAGAAAACTCCAGAGTCATAGGTTGCTGGTATTTGGCGATGGGTCTTTGGGAGGTGATTAGAGTGAGATGAGGTCATGAGGGTAGGACTCCATGATGGCATTAGTGGCTTTCTAAGAAGAGGAAGAGAGACCTAAGCTGGCACACTTTCTCTGTCACACCATGTGACATCCTCTGCCGTGTGTGATGTAGTAAAAAGGCCCTCGCCAGATGCTTGGCAGTTACTGACACCATGATCTTGGACTTCATGGCCCACAAAAGCCTAAGCCAAATAAATTTCTATTTGAAATAAGTTTTTAAATGAATTATCCTGTGGTATTTGGCCTGTGGTATTCAGTTACAGCAACAGAAAATGGACTAAGATGCTTGTGTTTGCCCCACATCCTGCTTACACTTTTGTAAGGGGTCCCTTTATTAAATTTTTCTTAAATTTGAGTCATTTAAGTTGCTTGCTTAAACCTTGAAGGCTGTAGGGCTATTTGGGCTTATTTTAGCCTCTGAGTATTTTCCCCCAAATTGTCAAAGACTGGGGAGGACTGTGCGTATGGTGGAGACCACATTCCTTTCTCGGACGAGACAGCTGAGGCCCAGAGCAAGAGTGGTGAAAGACCAAGTCCAAGGTCATCCAGGTTCATCCAGCCAACAGGGTAGAGCAGGGCCCAGCCCAGGTAACCTGGCCAGGTGCTCTGCCACCTCCCCTGCCCTCCTCTGTCCATCTGTCTCTGTGGATGACTCTCTGGCTGTTCCAGACGTCAGGAACCCTTCACAAATCCCTCTGCAGTGAAGGAGGTAAAAGCAAAGGTGGATTCCAAGGGCAAGACTGCGGAACAAGTTTGCTTCCTGAGGACCTTCAGACCGACGGGAAGTAGTGCCGTATACCCAGGGCATCGCCTCCGGAGTCCACCCAGAGGGTGAGCCAGCTCCTGGTCAGGTCCAGCCCTAATGCAAGCGGGGAGCTTTTCTCCTCCGTCCCTTGTGTCCTCTCCTGTCAGCCTCTTGGCCCCGCCTGCCTCAGCCTCCACCAACTGCACTCAAAGCCTCATTCTTAGGAAACACTGTTAAGATGTCACCTGATAATGGAGAGGTTAACCCAGTTTTCTAGGACATTGTCCAAGCTGTTTGCAATGGATGAGAGGACTCTCTCAAATGTGGGTTTCTGGAAGTTACTACGTGATGAGAGTATAAAGAAAGAGCAGCGTCCTTTCGCTAAGACACCTCCTTCTCCTGGGCCAGAGACAGGGAGACAACCTCCCTTAGGGACATGATTAAAGAGGCAGCTTGATTTTGGTCCTCTCAGGATTCCTTTGAATGTTTGATAGTGAACATCTTCCTCTGCCCTTGGATAAAAGTTTCTGTAGGCTCCAGGAGTTCAGTTGCCGCTTTAAGTCCCAAACTCTGGATCATTTTCAATATTAGGTCATGCGTGTCACATACTGTTCACAGTCCAGCCTGGATGTGGGGTTGGCCCTTCTCCACCCCAGCTCAGACCTGCTCCAGGCTCAAAGCCACGTGGGCAGATAGCCCTGGCTGGATACTTATCTTTTTGCCCATCTTGCACGTTAACGCCAGTCCTTCTCTACCCTCTGTCCTGCCAGGGGAGGAGCAGAGATAGGGAGGAAGTCACAGGGGACAGAAATGTCTTAGGCTGCTTGCATTTATCAGTCCCAATTCTCCTCCTCTCTCCCTCCTCCCTCTCTACTTCTTCCATGTTGTTCATTTTGAAACAATTCCAAACTTTTAGAAAAACTACAAGAATAATTCAAAAGTTCCTATTGGATACAACATTTTTCTCTCAGGTTGACCGATTATTAACGTTTTCCCACATTTCCTTTATAAATCATGTCCACCCTCATCTGTCACCTGAATTTCACCTTCTTATTTTTCCCCTTAAACGTTCTAAAAGTTAGTTGCAGACTCAATCTCTTTCTTTACACCTAAACGTTTCAGTGTGTGCGTCCCAAGAGCATGGAGATTCTCTGTTATGACCACAGTACAATTAGTTGAATTCAGAAAATTTAACTTTGATGTCTAGTTCACCATTATTGGTGGAGTCTAACATGGATCCTGCAAGGATGTGGCTATATAGTTTGCAAGACTTCAATCCCAACAGCATAGAGCAGAAAAATCAGAAGAGTGATTTTGGAGTTAAAGACAATAATAACTGGCACACTAACAAATTTAAAATGATGGTGTCCATCAAAAGGATGAAGAATTACAGTGGGTGACGTATAATAAGAATGTCTCTTAGAAAACCAGGAGTTGAATTTTCTATGTGGCCATCCTGGTTGGTGGATACTAGCTGAACCGAGTCCAGAGCAACCTTAGACAAGTTGGATGTGCCTCAGTGTTGCCCAAACCTCTGGCTGAGTAGTTTTGGGAAAGAGAAAGTTAGGACCAAGGACTAGGCAGGACATTTCAAAAGGCAATCAACCACATGGCAACAATCCAAATGCCCATCAACACACAAATGGATGACAAAAAAATTTTTTTAAAGTGAATAGACAAATAGCCCATCTATACCATGGTACTACTCAGTCATAAAAAGAAATGAAATTCTTTATATGGTCCAAATGGGTGAATCTGAAATCATAATTCCAAGTGAAATAAGTCAGGCACAAAAGGGCAGCTCTTGCATGATTATATAATTCCACCTAATATGAAGTATCTAGAATAGTCAAGATCCTACTTGCTAATTAATTAATGAACATCATCTCAATGAGTTGATAGATGAAGGAACAATAGATTTGTCTAGGGCTGGGGAGATAGCTCAGTTGGTAGAGTGCTTGCTTTGCAAGCACAAGGCCCTGGGTTCCATCCCCAGTACCGCATAAAAAAAAAAAAAATAGATTTGTCTATTCTTAAAAGACACCTGTTTATGTGCATTGATATTAATGCACATAACAGTATTTTCAAAACAATTTGGGCTATAATACATATTAAGATCTAGAAAATGTACATGTAGGCTGATTGTTTAAATGTGAAGTTTAAGTCATAATAACAGATTTTCCAAGTTATTACATAATCTTCCAATTATTACATAATTATGTAAAATATTTTAAATTACTGAATATTTTTTAAAGCAATTAATTTTATCACGACCAACATGACCACCTGAAAAACTTTTTAAACCCAAGATCAAGTCCCTGTGGCCAAGTCCACCTTCTGACCAGCAGCTTTTCTCTCCTTAGTATTCACGGTCCGACTGATTTTTGCTCTCATTTGCATTGTGTAAAAGGTTTCTGACAACTTCCTTTCCTGTCTGTTCAAATAAATACTAGTCTTTGGAACAAAGGAGGAAATTTGTAGAAGGTGAAAATTTAGTATTTTGTTTTTTGGGGTTGTTTTTTGGCACTCGACCACTGAGTCACAGCCCCAGCCTTATTTTGTATTTTATTGAGACAGGGTCTCACTGAGTTGCTTAGTGCCTCACTTTTGCTGAGGCTGGCTTTGAACGCAGGATCCTCCTGCCTCAACCTCCTGACTGCTGAGGAAAGTTTAGTTTTAATAATGCAGAGGTCAAATTGTTTTTAAACTTGAAATATATAAAAGACTCTAACCCTCTTTTAAGTTCTCATTTCTCATAATTACCATTATACTTTACCCTTCACTTCAAATCACAGAATCTTTGAAAGAAACTACAAAATACTATACATTGAATACTAAAATCAGCAGATACGCAAGACCCTTGGGTACAGGGGCCTGGTATTTGCACTTAACCTACACAATCCCCCTGTGCCATTAAATCATTGCTAGATTATTTGCTTACACCCAATACAATGTAAATTCCATGTAAATTGTTGGTGTATTGTATTGTTTGGGGAATAATGACAAGAAGTAAAAGTCTGTATAGGGTCAGTAATTTTTTCCAAGTGTTTTGTGAATAGATTTTTTAGCAAATCAAGAAAAATCAATTCTCTCTCTCTGAGCTTTTTCCTCTTCTAGAACATGAAATAGAGACATGAACTTATAGGACTTAGAAGCAATGACCTGTGACATTTTCACATTTTCTTAGGGGAAGAAAATGTATCCTAGAGAAGGTTAAAAAAAGCCTAAGCCTGGTCATTTGTGCCCATATGTGGCAGAGGAGCTATTAGCCCTGACGAGCTGTGCAGATCAGAATCCCCAAGCTGGTTCTCTTCATGCCCTGAAATCATTAAAGCAGGCTATTTAATTGGTGTACAAAACAGTGACCTTAACACAGTTCATGGTCACCTTTCCCTGGAATCTTCAACAAAAGATTGGTGAAAACTTCTCTAAACAAACATAATCTTTCCAATGTTCAGTCATATAGAAAGAAGAAATGTCAGCTTCCACATTCAGGGTCATTACCTGTCTTTGAGACCTTCCTACTGAAATCCATGGGTAGCGTTCAGGGTGGAAAGACCAGATATAACCTGGCAGGAATGGTAGCAGAGTATGTTAGTCAGGAAAGTCATACTCGCTGCAGTCACGAATGCCCCCCAAATAGCACAGACTTAACATAATACAGGTTTATGTCTGCTTGTGCCACAATCCATTTTAGATTGGGAAGTTTTCTTCCAGGCAGTAATGCAGGAACCCAGACTCCCTCCATCTTGGAGTTTGCCATTGTAAACCAATGGCCTTCAGGGTTGCTGTGGAACGCGAAGAAAGAGTGTGGAACTCGGTTGGGAGGCACATCCAAATGTCATCTGCTAGAGCCGGTTGTTTGGCCCCACCTAAACTCGAGGTTCTGAAAAATCAGTGAAAACTACATTAGAAGGGGTTGGTAAGTCTCGTAGAAGAATGCAGTTTGGAAGCTCCAACGGGGATCGGCTCAGTGGTAGTGCCAGTGGCATGAGTCCCTGCTGTCCCCAGGTGGTGGCAGACGGCCTCGAGGTGTGCTAGCGTTTCACTCTCAGGCAGGATGCTCACACACACCCTGTGCCTGTCAACACCGACAGCCTTCCGGCGTTCCCTCCGGATCCAGCAGATTTTCTCAACATGCAGAGCCCATTACATGTTTTTCCTTGCAACAACAAAAGCAGCTCCCTCCCTCTGACCTGCCAGATGAGGTGCCTGGAGCAGGGACCTGACCTTCCGAATAGGTGAAAAGATCATCTCCGAAAATCCACGTAGATGCCAACTGCTGTTGGCCCCCCAAATCTTTAGAGTTCTCCACTTTAACATATGTACTCTTAACTCAGCCCTTGTTCTGAAAGGGGAACTGTGCTTTGCCAGGTAACTTGATGCCCTCTTCACCCAAAGGTCAAGGCTCAGACCCAGCAGTGTGGTGGACTCTGTCTGAGGTCATGCCCTTACACTGCAGGAAGGCTTCCACGAGTGGGCATTATACAGACCCCTGGGAGGAAAACTTCCCCCAGGATGCTGACCTCAGCATCCCACAGGGCCCTGAGTCCACCTTCAGAGGGACCACTCTCCAGAGCAGATGCTGGGACAGGCAGGGCAGATGGTCAAATGCTGCCCTCTTGTCTGTTGTCATCCTGTTCCAGAAGGACCCAAGATCAGAGGAGCCAAAGCTCTCTTTTGCTTTTACTCTTTTACAGTATCTTTCATGAGTTGATAGATGATTAATGATAGATGGGATGGATGGATGGATGGATGGATGGATGGATGGATGGATAAGACATAGCACAATATAGTAAGCAGCTCCATTGGTGGAATTCTTGATATCCCCTTCCCAGTGCTTCATAAATCTATGAAAACAGTGGGGAGGACATCCGTTAACAGCCATTACAACGTTTATGGTCATTACTTTTCCAGTACATGCTTACCATTCTTCTTTCTCCCAGCTTTGAGCAAGTACGAACTGGGCACGTTGTATGTGCCAAGGTCCCAGGACAGCCCGACTTCAACCCAACCTTCCAAATTTGCTTCAGGTCCCATCATCCCTCAAGGACCCCGGGGCTCACCCCACGGAATTATAAACTTACATGCTTTCTCATCTAGTTCTACTCCCTCTACCTAGAGCAGCTTTTCATTTTTTTGAACCTGGAAAAGCTTATTTGTCCCCAGCAAATGTCACCTCCTCTCTGAAACCCACCCTGATTGACTTCCCTTCCTCTTGTACTTATAGTATCCAGGTATCTTAACTACTGGTTCATTGTGTGATTATCCCCCTAGATCGGATCTTCCCTTTAATCATCTTATTCTTTAATCTTTGTCCTCTTTTGGTACGGGTGATTGAACCCAGGGGTGCTTTACCACTGGGCTACATCCTCAGTACTTTTTAGTTTTTATTCTGAGGCGGGGTCTCGCTAAGTTGCCGAGAATCTTGCTAAGTTGCTGAGGCTGGCCTTGAACTGGCCATCCTCCTGCCTCAACCTCCCAGGTTGCTGGAATTACAGGCGTACACCGCCACACCTGACAGTCATCTTACTCTTGCTACCCACCCCTGGTCCCCTAAAGAGTCATTGGCACATATCAGGCCCTCAATTAGTGCTTGCTGAATGAATGAGGATGCTGAAATTGGGAAGAGATATCAAAAGACAGAAGGAAGGAAACCCAGACTAATGTTGCCCTCTTCACAAACATGGGCCACACTTGTGCTGGCCTCAAGCAGCCACAAGGGCAAATTGCTCCCTCTTCACAGGACTCGCTTCCTCTGGCACCTCATAGCTTTGGAATGAATCAGTCTGGCTAATGGTTCATTCTTCGCCTTTTACCAAAATGCCTACTCCTGAGAGGCTGTCCCTTTTTGTAAAGAGGCACCATTCTGCGATGAGCCCCATGAGCACCCGATATTCTTATTTCTTGCATTCCTTTCAGCCAAGGAATCAAAGCAGCATCCCCTTGTTAATGACCAAGAGGAGAACTGCAGGGTTAGGAAGCGATTAGCACAGGCTGCCTCACAGGGGCCCATCAGCTTCTTCTCTCAGAGGGTTTGGAGCACCGGGTTTCTTCCTCTGATGAGGCTGCGCAATCCTGCGCTTTCCAGGGGAGAGCAGACAGGCTCGGCCACTGGTCAGCCGCCACCATCTTGTGGTCCCTGTGTTGCCATCCCTGAGGGGAGAGGTGAGAGCGACACCCTTGGGTGTGTGAGGACCTCGAGGCTCTGATCCTGCTAGGAAGTCATTAAACCTTTGCTGAAAGAGGAGCTACTTCCCCAGAGGAGAGCAGAGCAGGAGGGTCCTTTAGATTTTCTCTCTGAAATGAGAGTGACGGGAAGCCAGAGGGTAATGGGAAAAGAGTTTCTATAAAAGATGCTCATTGCATTCTGAGTCAAAATGAGGAGGAATGGTAAAATTCACAGATGAAAAATATTTAGTGTTGCCGTATAGCCCAGCATACCTCAGATGCTGTGTTTTGGGTAGGGCGATGTACCAGTCCTATGGATCCCAAAAAGGTAATATAGACAAGTTTGGAGGCGGGGCTTATTCTGAAGATCCCACAAGAACATACTGGGAAATGGTCTCAATGCACAGATGTTTCATTTCACCTCTCTCTCTCTCTCTCTCTCTCTCTCTCTCTCTCCTCTCCCCCTACTCCTCACACACACACACACACACACACACACACACACACACATATACACACACATTCATGAACCACTGAGAGAAATAGCTATTGCTTGGTGCACCCCACTTCCTACTTGTCTGGGAACTGCCCCCCATACTCTTAGAGCTCCCACAGGATCTGCCAGTTTCCCACCTCCCTCTACTCACCAGTCTCAGGTGACTGTTCCTGGGTTTGGTTCCTGACCCCAGGGGACCAATTCCTCCCACCCCAAGAAGTGTAGAGCTGGGGCCTAGGGAACCATCCATAAGTCTCCACAGCCATAGCCGTGAGGTGTGACCACAGCCATCCTGCACCCTGCATAAGGTAAACCCCAGCTTTCAGGTCTACCTACACAGAAGAAAGCAGCAGAGTCAGAGACAGAGGGGCGCTCAGTCATTCTGGGTTCCTGGATGAAGCCATGTCAGAGGTCATGTTCCATCCTTGCCTCCTGTGTTAGTTGGGTTCTCTAGAGGAACAGAGTCAACAGGAAGTATGATCATAATGAGGGGATTTACTAGATTGGCTTATACAACCAGCAGCTGGACAGTCCACAATGGCCATTTGCAGGCTGGAGAGCTGGAGGAGCCAGTAGCTACACAGTCCAAGAGGCAGAAGTCTCAGAACAAGACACTGGAGGCTTCTGGAAACTCCCTGGAGAATCACTGGTAGAGTCCACTTTAGAAGAGTGAAGGAGCAAGAGTCTGATGTCCTCAGGTGACTTCAGCAACAATCAAGAGCCCATTTATTAAGAATCAAGCTAGCATCTGCTGCTGCTTCCTTGTTCTTCCAACTTTTATTCCAACCAAGCCACCTTCCTATTGGATGCTGCTGCCCATGCTTAGGGAGGGTCTCCACTTCAGTTTGCTATCCCACATGCCAATCATTCCTAGGCACACCATCATTGACACACCCAGAAGCCTCTTAATCTTTGGTATCTCTTAATCCAATCAAATTGTCAATTCAAATCAATTCAAATTAACCATTAACACCTCCTCTATCTGAATTGGGCAGTGGTTCTCTAGATTTTATGAGCTCTTGCAGTGTTTGCTGTCTAGTTTTTAGATGACCCAGTAGCTAAGAGTTTACATTTTTTAGTGGTTGAAAAAAATGCAACATTTTGTGACATGCAAAAATTATATAGGACTCAAATAAAGTTTTATTGGAACAGTCATACTTGTTTGTTGACACACTATTGTGGTTGCACTCACGCTACACAGCAAAACTGAGTAGCTGCAGCAGAGACCCCCAGGCACCCCAAAATGTGTAAACACTTTTGACTTTTTACAGATGTCAAGATAGCTGACTCTTTGTAGAATCCAGGGCTTCTAAACTCAGAAACAATGGTGGATCTTTTAAGAAGTCGTGAAATTCAGTTGACCTTTTAAAATGTGACTCCTTGCTGCTTAAACTCTAGCGTGTGCTAGAGTTTTAGGAAGAGTATTTGGGAAGAGTTTTGGGAAGCATAAGTGGGAAGAGTTTTTAACTGAAACTATCATCCTAGGGGTAAAAAATTTAAAAAGAAAATAGAAGGAAGGAAGATCCCTTTAGCCTTTACACACACGAACGTTCCTCAGTCATTTGTATGTATAACCAGAAGAAGAAAATGGATTCCCTCAAAGAAGAGGCTCCCATGGATTAGGGAAAGGAGTGGCATCGCTAGCAGCCTGCCTCCCGTCCTGTCACTTGGAAGAACACAGTCCATGCAGCTCCCTGCCTAATGGTGAGTCCAACAGACCCTCCGACATCACACAGCCTGGCCTGTCACGGGCACTCCTTCTGATCTTCTCAAGGTGGGCTCAAGAAGGTCCTAAATTTGCAGCCTTCTACTGTCTCCTGAGATTGAATCCTAACTCAAATAGAATCTTTTGGATTTATTTATTTATTTATTTATGGTGCTGGTGATCAAATTCAGAGTCTTGCATATGCTGAGTGTGTGCTCTACTACTGAGCCACACCCCCAGCCCCAAACAGAATCTTTAAAGTCTAGGGATGGTTTAAATATGGCAAAGTGTTCCTGGAAAATTATCAGGAAAAGAAACAGCAACAGCAACGTCTTTCACTGGACTCAAGGAAAAGGGAAACAATCCAACATAGAGGAGGTGGGAGTGGGTTGAATTGCATCCCCCCAAAATTCAGCCAGAACTTTAGAATGTGATCTTACTTGGAAATAGCACCTTTTCAGATATAACTCATTAAGAATCTCAAAATGGTATCATATTGGATCTTAAAACCAACGACTGCTGTGCTCATAAGAATAGAAGACAGCCATGTGAAGATGGAGACAGAGATTGGAATGATACAGACACCTGCCAAGAAGTGCCAAGGACTCTCAGGAGCTGGGAGAGGTGAGGAAGGATCCTCCCCAGAGTCTTGGGAAGGAGTACAACTCTCTGAAAACTGATTTCAGACATTTCCGGGACTGTGGGAAACAAATTTCTGTAGTTTTCTGCGACAGTGTTTGTAGTACTTTGCTATGACAACCCTAAGACACTCAAACAGAGGAGGATTGAGTTTCCATTGAAATATGGTGGCAGACTTACGTAAGAGACAGGGATAGAGGCAATTATCTATGCAAAAGCCTAGGAAACTCGTGAGCCATCTAGACCTTAATCTCATGCCTGGCTCCTTCCTGCTCAGTCCAGTTTCAAAAAAAAGTCATACATCCAGGGCATAAAACTCACTCCACAACCTTCCAAATCATCTGATTCCATCTTTGGACAGCTTTTCATGATAAACCCCAAATCTCTCTCTTCAGAGCGTCTACCTAGTGAGTCTATTTGCTCCTTTTGAGGTCCTCCTCATCAGATCTGTCTTCCCTGTGACAGTCTTTCACATATTAAAAGACACTCTCATGTGTTCCGGCATCTTTTATTCTCTCCGACTTTCATCTCTATCCTTCCAGTTGTGTCTCTCATAACAGGTTTCTTCCCCTGAGCGTCTCAGCTCCTCCCCTTTGAACATGACCCATTTCTTTTGTGTCCCCTGTCATGTGAATCCTTGAAGCTGGATGCAACGCTCTAGTTACTGTCTGACCTGCACAGAGGGAGTGAGATGCTGCTGCTTTTTTATTTTTTCTAAATATTGTCTGTTGACTTCCACGGTCTCTTTTGAGGCATGGGATATTTAACTTCAGAAACCATGATGGCCTGTGCTGTCTGTTGGGAAGGAATGTTCAGATTCCAGAGAGTTTCAAGAAGTGGACTGCAGTGTGTGTGAATCTGCCCTTTAGAGAGAAGGCAGCCTGGAATGGAATTCCCCAGAATCGGGCAGGAGAACAAAAGACCAGGTCGGCCTAGGACCTGACTTCCTTAACAAGTCCCCTAAAGTGCAAGAAGTTAAATCAAGAATCAATAAATAGGATGGACTCAAACTAAAAAGCTTCTTCTCAGCAAAAGAAACAATCAATAATGTGAAGAGAGAGTCTACAGAGTGGGAGATAAACTTTACCACATGTACCTCAGATAAAGCATTAATCTCTAGGATAAATAAAGAACCCAAAAAGCTTAACACCAAAAAACCAAATAACCCAATCAACAAATGGGCTAAGGAACTGAGCAGACACTTCACAGAAGATATATACATGTATGAAAAAATGTTCAACATCTCTAGCAATTGGAGAAACGCAAATCAAAACTACTCTAAGATTTCATCTTACTCCAATCAGAATGGCAATTATCAAGAATACAAGCAACAATAAGTGTTGGTGAGAATGTGGGGGAAAAGGTACACTCTATATTGCTGGTGGGAATGCAAAATGGTGCAACCATTATGGAAGGCAATATGGAGATTGCTCAGAAAACTTGGAATGGAACCACCTTTTGACCCAGTTATCCCACTCTTCAGTTTATACCCAAAGGACTTAAAATGAACATACTACAGTGACACAGCCCCATCAATGTTCATAGCAGCTCAATGCAGAATGGCTAAGCTATGGAACCAACCTAGATGCCCTTCAACAGATGAATGGATATAGAAATGTGGTACATATATATAAGATGAACTATTACTCAGCTTTAAAGAAGAATGAAGTCATGGCATTTCCTGGTAAATGAATGGAGTTAGAGAACAGCATGCTAAGTAAAATAAGTCAAACCCAAAAAACAAAAGGCCGAATGTTTTCTCTGATATATGGATGCTAATTCACAATAAGGGCGGGGGAGATTGGGAGGAACAGAATCACTTTAGATTAGGTAGAGGGGATAGACGGGAGGGGAAGGAGTATGGGGGAAGGAATGACAGTAGAGTGAAACAGACATTATAACCTCATGTACATGTATGACTGCATGTCTGATGTGATCCTACAATATGTATAATCAGAAAAATGAGAGATTATACTTCTTTTATGTGTGATCTATCAAAATGTATAAATGCATTCTACTGTCACATACAAAAAATTAGAACAAATTTTTAAAAATTTAAAAAAGACCAGGTCTCCACCTCAACTTCAGGGCTGGGTGGGTAGGTGGGAACCTTGTTTTATATCAGCCAAGGAGGAAAGGAGATGCCCCTAATTCCCAAGGGAAGGTAAATAGCCAACCAGCAAAATCCAAAATGACAATCTCTGGAAAAAACTAATGATGTGAAAATCATTTTGTTTGCTTCAATCCCATCTTAAAGAATATTTGTTCCTACTGGAAGTAATTCGTGATATTCACTATCAATTTTGTGTCATGTGCAGAACAAAGTGCTTCACATCCTCCATCGCAGGAAATCCAACCTCTCTGCAGGTTGCATGTGACCCGATCCCTTTTACAGGTGAAGAAGTTGAAGTTTAAAGAAGTTAAGCAGCATGTCCACAGCAGAGAGTGGAACTCGACTAGAACCCAGTTTACCAGAAGCTGACATCAAGTTCTAGAGCAGCTGAACTGTCAACCCAAAATGAAGACTGGTCCCGGCTCCTTCAAAATGCACATGCCACCACACTCTGCGCCTCTGCCCAGGGCCTTTGCCCCTCTCCTCGGTGGTCCTGCCATGCATCTCCACCTCTCCTTCTACCCCATACAGACCCTTCTACTCTTCTGCAGGAGAACAGACCAGCCAACGAAGGTGTGACCCCAAGTTGCCCCCGCTGGACCAAAATGCTCCTCCTACTTGTAGAGCGCTCTCTTCCTAACCCCGTCTCCTCATTTCCCATGTCACACTCTTTTCCTATTTGTGGAATCCCAGTTTCCATATCGCCACTGTCCTTTATGTCCTTAGAAAAATTCCGTGCTGTGGATACCAGCTCTGCACCGGCAAACGCCTGCTGTCTCCTAGAAGCTCCATCGCGCCTGCGGGACATGAGCACCCTCCCCAGGCCGGGAAGCGAGGAATGAGGGAGTCCTTTAAGTTCTGGATACTTATTTTGTAGCCAGTGCATCAAGAATAACTGGAGGAGAGCTCTTAAAACATTCTCATCTCTTCACTCCAAAAGTCTGAATATGCCTTCCAGTCGACTAATGGCACACTTTGAAATTAATTCCTTTTCTATGTCCCTGTTCAATCGTTCAAAGTGCACTGCGGGGGGGACAAAAAAATTCACGAGTTATTTCCACTTTTTGGAATGGCCTCAAAGGGAATTTTTTGGTGGAGAAGAAAAATAATATTGATATGAAGCATAAAGCACACTTATCAAGACTGCGACTCTCATCCTGTGAGAACATGCCTGTGGTGGAAATCAGACATTTCTATCCCTTAACTGCACCCATGTCCTTAAAGCAGATGAAAAACAAATATTCACTGTTGGTTGCAAATAGGCAATCAGGCTACATCAATGGTGCATTTCTAAGAGCAGATCTTCTCTTCTGTTAACTCGCTCTGTGCCCTTTAGAGATATACATAACCTCTCTGGTGCTTCGTTTGGTCTTGTTCTGCTTTGTTGCCTTTAACTTAGGCTGGATTGGATGATCTCCAAGGTCGTTTTTGGCCCCAGGACTCCACTGTGATTGCTCTTCATTCCCTATTTTTCTATGCTGCTGGTACTTGCCAGAGTTTTCCAGACAAGTTCCGTGGGGGGAACATAACTTCAGATAGATGGGGGGCTATTCAATGAGCTGTGCCGGAGTCTGTTCCAGCCCATTTCAGCAAAGCTGGGGCCCAGTGCTCGCCCCCCTCCACCACAGCATTTATCTACCTGGCAAAGATTCTCGCTCTGAGAATCAGTGCCGAATCCCCCAGAGGCTTGTTCCCAGGACTCGTGGGGGGAGGGACAAAGAAGGAGCCACGCGGCCCTCATTAATCCACGTGGAAATAAAAAAGATTAACAGCACAGACACTGTGACCACTGGGAAAATGACAGAAACGAAGATCATTACATGCATCTGGTTTTCCAGGGGTAAGAAATGGAGATAAAGCCTTAAGTCTTTAATAAGGCTAGGAATTAAAACTGGGATTAACGCCACCACGAAGCATTTCTAAGACGCACAGGACGCTCCTGATTAGGGCTTGCTGGTCTGCTTTCTGGAACGTTTCCTACGTTGTTAAATTTTATCTCTAGCTTTTCCTCTGGTTGAAAAAACTTGTCATTGCTCAGTGGTTCCAGGCCCGAGGCTGCTCCCTAGACAAACCTGACCTGGTTCAAGAGGCGGCTAGAAGCCATCATCCAGCACCATTTCCATGAGCTTTCTGCAGAGGTGGCGGAATCCCTGAATTTCGCCGGCGTTTGGGGTCTGGCCGTTTCCTGTGAGATGCAGAAATGGCAGCTCCCCCTGCGAGGTGAGAAACGGGCGCACATCTCGGGCCTGGAGGGAGGATGGGGAGGATGAATTCTCCCACGTCTGGACGACTCCCATTCTCCCAGTGGTCCCAGTGACTATGTGTGCTTGGCCACAAGGCTCTGTTAAAATGCAGCTGCCACTTGGCTGAATTGTCATCCCCAAAGCTGTGTTAGAGTCCTAAGCCCTGGTTCCTCAACTGTGCCCTTATTTGGCCATAAGACCTTTATGAACCTTTATTTTAACTCGAGCTAAACGAGTTAAATGAGGTTACTAGGGTGGGGCCCAATCTAAAATGACTGGTGGAAATTTGGACCCAGTGAAGCGAAAAGACCCAAAGGAGGATGCCCTGTGTAGGCGGAGGATGGGGCCACACACCTGCAAGCCCAAGAAGGCCAATGCTGCATGGCAAACCCCCAGAGCCCGCAGGACCGGGGCTGTTCCTCCCTCAGAGCCCTCAGGAGGCGACCTCTCTGCCACACCCTGACCTTGGACTTCCGGCCTCCAGATCCGTGAGATAATAAATAACGATTGTTTGTCATCCCACTCACAGGACTTCGTTCTATCAGCCCCAGGAGACTAAAGCACCAACACTTCAACCCACTGGGAGTTATTGGTGCCTTAACTCTGATCACCTAGCAAACGTAGAATTTTAAAGGAATGGAAAAATGTATCCCAGCAGGAAGCCTAGAAAGATGGAGAGGAAGGAAGGGTTGGTGCTGGCCCCTGAGAGGGGTGTTGCCACAGGGCTTTAGGACACTCAAGACTAGCCCATGGGCACTGAGGCCTCAGGGAGTTGAGGACAGAGACAAACCAGAAGGACAGGAAGGAGTTAAATATAAGTTGTCCTTCTGTCAGTCCACTGAGGTATAGGGCACTAGCTTTTATCCATATTTGAACTTGTAATTAATCAAAGACTTTCAAGACTGATTATACCTACTAGCAAAAGCTACTAGGTTCTTAGCTCTCTTCACCTGAGACATTAACGATTGCCAAGAGCCATGGCCAGGTCTCCTGGCCCGCCGCCTGTTAACAGGGCTGAAGTCACCAGGACTGCCGAGCCCTGTCAGGTGTAGGGATTGGGCAGAGCCGTGGGCGGCTGAGGACACGGTTGCAGTGTTGGAGACTGGTGGTGCTCCCGGTCAACCACGAGCAAGCCTGTCAGAAAGGCAAAGCCTGTGGCCTGCCCACTTCTGGCTCCTGGTCCCTTCCCACCATTACTCTTCCTTCCCTCACCTTTCCCTGATCGCCTCTGCACCTTGCTGAGTTCAGCCCCTTCAAGAATGTAGCTGCAACCCAATGTGGCACGGCAGGTCTCAGTGAGTAGAACATTCTAGAGTGCAGAAGTTAGACACTGCAAATAATCAAAATTACATTCAGGTGTAAGAACAGAAAAAGACCTAAAGCAAAGGGGATTAGGTGAGAGGGGCCCTGGAGGGGTTCAGAGGGGACAGTTTAGAGCAGGAGGCTACACAGTGCCAGGGACTCCTCCTCTCCATTGCTCCACTTTGGATGTCCCCAAAGTCATCCCATTGTCCCAGGATGGCTACCAGAATTCCAGCCAATAGGATCAAATTTCAGCCATGAGGAGAGAGAAAGTGGCAGAAGAGAGCTTCCTTCCTTTTGGCATAACTCCCAAAAGTTGCCGCACCATGTTAGCTTATGTCTCGTCAGTCACAGGGTCACACAGGATTAGAAAGCAGGCTGGGAAATACAGTCTTCAGTATTGGCAGCAACGTGACCTAAAAATCAAGAATTCAATTATTTTAAAATGGGGTTGCTCAACCTTGGCACAATGGACATTCTGAGACTGGTGAGGCTTTGTTGGGGAGGGGCTGCTCCGTGAATTGTAGGATGTTTAGCGGAACCGCCCCCCCATTAGATACCAGCAGTACCCTTCTTATGGTGACCAACAAAAAGGCCTTCACCCTTCACCAGATGTCCCCTGAGAGTCCAAATTCACATCTTGTCCCCCGTGGAGGAGAGCTAGGCATCTCTGCCACTTGTGCCTTACTTGCTTATAACTTGACCAATTCCCACAGCCTCCCCTGCCGCTAAAGGTGACCTTGTTCCTATTGTGACTTTATGTTGTTCCCTCATTCATACTGTAGCTTGGACTCAAATATCTCCAAAAGTCCACACATTAAAGGCTTGTTCCCTAGGGAGATGCTGTTGGCAGATGCTGCAACCTTTAAGAGGTGGGACCTAATGGGGGGGTCTTTAGGTTATTGGGGTGTGCCCTCCCAGAGGATTGTGGGACCACAGCTGCCTCTCAGCTCACTGGCTCTCTGGCTGTGAGGTGAGCAGTTATGCCGTGCCACACGCTCCTGCTGTAAAATGCTGCCTTGCCACAGGCCCCAAACAATGGGGCCAATGGACCTGAACTTTCAACACTGTGAACCAAAGTGAACCTTTTATTTTTTTAAGTTATTTCAGGTATTGGTTATGCACTCTGAGGCTGGCTGACACAATTCCAATACACTAAATTGTAACTTCCAAATCCATTTCACAATCTTTTGTAACACCCCAAATTAGCCCTGACCTAGGACCTCTCAGGTTTGGGACTAGGGACCTTGCAGGCATGGTGGAACATGGACTCAGAATTAAACCAAAAGAAAAGCATCTTAGAGAAAGAAGCTCATTTGAGTATATTTTGGAATACAGAACTTCCTGAAGAAAATGCATTCATAAAAAAGGTGTTTGTGTTGTACAAACATACGCACCATGGGTTGGTGGTGGGGATTGTAGTTTTGGAAATACTAAAACACAATTTGTTCCTAGTTGCTGGGTAAGATCCACCTAATGATACTGAAGATTCATTGGGAAGAGGGCTGGCACTCCGGAGAAACAAGCCATCAATAAACTGAATGCTTCAAACTAAACTTTTTAAGGTCCACGGTGAGTAGTTTGAGGAAAGGGAAGACAAAAATCTTGAAAGTCATGTTTCCATAAAACAAAGAAAATGGATTTCTTGAATTCCAAAAGTTGCATTTTTGTGTATCGAGAACTCAAGTTTTGAGGATTAGAATAGATCAGAGAAGGTGGAAGGAAGGTCCCAGCCCACAGGGAGAAGAAAGTCCTTCCAGAGTCCTGGAGAGGAACTTGGAAAGAATTCCAGGGGTATGAGAGAGAAACCCACAAGAAGGCACTTGACACCAATATCCTGCTGAGGCCTAGCAGCCGCAGGACAGGCAAGTCGTCAGGAAGAAGTGGGCGGATGCACTGGACCCCATGGGTGCCTGGACACTAATTCTATTGTATCAGGGCCCTCATGACCTCATTTGACTTGAGTTTCTTTCTTACTTCAAATAGTCACACAGGGGGTCAGAGCTTCTACCCAGTGAATTTGGGGGGAAATATAAACATCACAAGTAGCAAATTTCAGTGGTGCCTTCTAACAAGTTAGAATAGGAGCTCCAGAGCAAGTTGATTTTCATTATAGAAAACTAAATGAAGTTTCTCTAACTACATTTGAGAGTCTAGCCATTAACACTCGAGTCCTATAATAATGTGTAAATATCACAAGTGCATGTGTTATTTATTCTTTTCACAGGTTTCCATACTTAACCTTTCTTTTATTAAAAAAAAAAAGCACATAAAGCACTAAAAAATCAAAAATCACTATAATCCAACTATCAAAACTTGGCCAAAAATGATAAACATGATACTATCTAATCTGAAAGATTCGGGGAAATGAGAACTTTCCTTCTCTGCTGGTAAAAACTGGAACTGTTTCAATCTTTCTGCAGGAGTATTAGTTAATATATATCAAAAGTTGTTTTTTTTTTTTTTTTTTTTTTTGACAGTGCATGTCTTGACAGAGTAATTCCACTTTTAGGAACTTATTCTTCATGTACATTCTGGGGAAAACAGTAAGAAACATGCACAAACATTTATACAAAGAAACTTACAGAGTTTTATTTGTATCATCAAAACCCTGAAAATGCCTGATCATCTAATTTTATGGAATTAATGGAAGGAATGAGGATAGTCCACACTATGGGATACTAGGCAGCCTTTAAAACTCAGGTCTCAGGGGCAAGTTGATATTTGCCACATATTGCTAACTGAAATACCAGGCCACAAAACTGTAGTTTTAATATGATTTGATCAGTCACAATATTACTGTAAAACAAAGCATTTCCCCAAACTCCGTGGTTTACCACAAGTTGTCCCTCCCAGCCCAGCGTTTGTGGTTGTCTGCAGCATGGCTGATCTAGAACAGGCTCAGCTGGGTGGCCTTCCCCTGCTTGGGGCAGCGGGTGGAGCTCCGAGCTGCAGGATGGGTTGAGGCCTATTCCCGCTGTCTTTCATCACTCCAGTACCAGTAACTACACGGAGCACATCCACAGGGTGGCGGAAGCCCCACTCCACAACCATCCCGAAAGCCCCTGTTACCTATATCCACCAGTATTGGCATTCTGTGGCACAGCGCAAGCCATGTGGCCAAGCCTCTCGCATCAACGAGCTGTGAAAATACTGTACTGTCCCAAACCTGAGGGATGGCCAAGCCCAGCAGAAGGCCTGGGCACAGGAGTGTTAGAAATAGGTTTGCTGTCTTCCATCTTTAATGCTTTTTTTTTTTAAATCACATAAGGGAGTTTATTAAGCAAACAGAGTGTCTCCCTGCAGGGTAAGAGAGAAAATGAGAGGAAAAGAGAAAGGAAAGAAAAAGGGCGCATGCTAGAGAGAGTGGAAAGCGAGGAGGAAAAAGAAAGCGAGTCAGGGGGAGAGAAAAGCAAGAGAGAAAAGATGGCGGGGTAGCTACCGTGAAGCAGTTGAATTCCGCTGGGCTAACAGGGGACCAATAACACAGAAGGATATCTGCAAGCTGACTGATGAACCAATAGCTAACTAGGATGTTCACAGATTGACAAGTGGTTGGGAGGCGGGAAAATGGCTGCACTGGAAAGGGCAGGGCGAGCAGTTTTGTATTACATTCCCCCGTTTCTGTTTTTATAAGAAAATCTTTTGTTCTCCAGTTCTTTCCGAAGCCTTCTCTCTCCTTTCTGCCTAAGTGACTGGGGCTGGTTTTGCAGATGAGATGTAAAAAGTTCATTCTCCCAGGGGCAGTCTTCAACTTCCAGTCTTCCAAAGGCAGATGGTTTTCATGGACTTCATTTCCTCGATTTGACTGATCCCCTATTTCTACACTGACTGCCTGTCCCCAATTCTGGCTTCATTTACCCCTCTAATTTTAGGAACTCCTTCACTGCTGTAGGGAAAGGGGGTGATGACCCATCTGGCTTCTTCGAGCTGGAAGGGGCAGCATGAGGCAATCAGTTTGGAGTTCCCTTTTTAGAAATTGGGTTAATCAAGGGGTCCATGGTAGAAGTCTGGTTGGGGAAGAGCAGGTCATAAAGGCATCTGAGGATGGGTGCTTCAATCTGAAGTCCGGTGATGAATGCAGAGCAGAGCGCCCGGCTAGAATGGAAGGTGAGGCTGTGTCCAGGGGGCACTGGGACTCAGATGGGGTTCCACTCGCTTAAGAGACAGTGGAAGAACCCATCCCAAGTCGTGGCACCAATGTAAGGAATCCCAAGAAAACCACACCGGACACGGGAAATCACATAAGGGAGTTTATTAAGCAAACAGTGTCTCCCTGCAGGGTGAGAGAGGAAATGAGAGGGACAAGGAAAGAGAAAGGGCGTGCGCTAGAGAGAGTGGAAAGCCAGGAGGAGAAAGAAAGCGAGTCAGGGGGAGAGAAAAGCAAGAGAGAAAAGATTTTAATGCTTATTTTGAAATACATAATGCAAAATATCTATCTGTCAATTATTTATGAAAGAAGACTTTTAAATTACGAATGTCCTTAGCAATGAGTGACTGAATTCTTGAGACTGGCTTAAGCGAGTGGAACATTTTGTCTTCTCCTGGAACCCGAGACCTGAGGGTGGCAAACAGACAGTGTCACCAAGGAGGCAGGCAGGTTCTTCCTTCATCCCGACTCAGCCTGCAGCACGTGGCCTTCATCCTGAAGTTGCAGGAGCCAGGTGCACTGCAGGTCTGTGTGTGTGCCCCCTTGGTCTGCTCCCGACCCTCGGATTTTTCAGAGCATTGATTTTGTTCGTCTGAATAAACACTGACTTTGTGCCTACCTCAGGGGACACAAAGAGCGGCTGGGAACTGCGCATCTCCTTTCCCCTTCCTCTTGAAGACATGTGACTAATACCAGGTTTCCAGGATTAATAATAAGAACAGTTGATCAACACAATGTCTAGAGTCATCCAACATTTTTACCCAAATACGATGCCGAATTCTCCAAAGACATTTCCTGCGCTGTTTGCTTCATCTTGTGGCATTTTGACTATTTTAGATCTTTGTATGTCCATCTCAGAATCAGCATCTCCATTTCTACAGAAGTCCCTGCTGGGATTTTGGTTGAGATTGTGCTGAATCTACAGATAAATTTTAGGAAAACTGACATCTTAACATTTTCAGTCTTCTAATACACGAACATCTGCCCATACTTATTCTTCCTCATAAAAACAAAAGTAAAATTGAATAGAATCTATCGTGTACAAAAATGTCTAGGGAGTAGACTTTTTCTGTATAACAATGACCATTTGAAAACCACAGCAAAAACAAATTCTATTTAAACTGCAAAAGCTAGACCAGCTCGATTCCTACGATCACTGTAACTGAGTGAATGGTGGGAAACCTGAATGTCCACTTCTGGTAGCAATACGTGTCTTTACCTACTTGATACAAAAATCCTAAAATGAGAACTCTTTGATCCTGGAATTAAGAATTATCATTTCATGCCCAGGAACCAATATTGTCTATGAAATGTGTCACTTGAGGTTGAGGAAAAGAGGATGAATCCCTTGAATCTCTCAGGATCCTTGTCTTCTGCCACCTGTCTCTTTTCACCCCAGTAACAGTCCCACCCATGTCCTTTGGTCTCAGAGTTGACCCAGTAATCTGCTGCATATGAGGGTGGACTTAGCTCAGTCCTTTCTCCTGGGTTTCATTTCCCACATCAGGGATTACAGTTGTGCCAGGCCTTAGTATTGGTCCCCTTGGAGTCTTTTCCTAGCACTCCTTTTAGGATGCTTGAAAAATTGATAAAGGTCCCATCTCACTTGGTTCCAAAGCAACCTGCCTCAGGAAACTAACTCTCCCATCAGAGCAGGGGAGGTTCAGGGCTGGATCCAGGATGCTACAGCCAACATCTCCTCTGGCCTGCCCTGGATGGAACCTTCTCTCAGGTAGCCTATCTCTGCAGGCATGGCCCCACATGCCCCAGCCAAGCCCTGCCAGGCTCTGTGGGGTGGAGGGTAGCCCGTGCCTGGCCAGGCCCAGCAGCCTTTCCTGCTTTTCAGTTCTGAGAGCTACCCCAATTCTTTCCAATAAACTACCCCACTGGGAACACCCACTTTGTCTTCCTTATGTCACTTAAGTTTGTTTGGGTATTTGCAACCCTGACTAGGTGAGAGGAAGCCAGCACAGATAAAAGTGGGAGAAATAAAAGATTTGCAGGTGCCCTGCCCAAAACAGGGCATGGGAGCCACATAGGACACACCAAGTTAAACGTGGAATGGCAAATCAGGAGCTCTGACCAGGTGACCCACTAGCTGAGCAAAAACAGAGAACACAGATGCTCCTTCAGAGTGGAGTGCTTGCCGAGCGTGCCCTTAGAAACAATTTCGGCCCCCTCAGTGTGACTGGGGAGTGCCAGTCAGGCCTGCCCTGGTGCCTGCATGAAGAGGTACTTGGTTCCACAGGAATTTGGAGCTACAGTATCAATGTGAGATTTTTTTTTTTTTTCAGTGCTGGGAATTGAACCCAGGGCCTTGTGCTTGCAAGGCAAGCACTCTATCAACTGAGCTATCTCCCCAGCAAGAATATCAAACTAGGAATTGTTTTAGGCAGTTTTTCCACTGCTGTGACCAAAAGATGTGACAAGAACGATTTTAGAAGAGGAAAAGTTTATTTGGGGGCTCACAGTTTCAGAGGTCTCAGTCCATAGACAACTGGCTCCATTCCTCTGGGCTTGAGGTGAGGCTGAACATCATGGTGGACAGGTGTGGTGGAGGGAAGTGGCTTGAGACATCACACCAAGAAGCAGAGGAAGCTAAGCTCAGCTCACAAAATACACACCCCAACACACCCCACCTGCCTACGGTTACCACCAAGCTCATTGCATTAATGCACTGATCAGGTCAGACCTTTTATAACCCAATCATTCACCTCTAAACCTTTCTTGCATTGTCTCTCACACGAGTCTTTGGGGGATACCACATATCTAAACCATAACAGCAATGTCCCAGGCACAACCTTTCCAAACACGGAGTAAAGAGAAACCTGCTGGTCACTAAGACTTCTTCAGCCTCACGTGTATGGAAATGCCAGCAGGACACACTGACTCCAGTTTTTACCTACCATTACTGGTATAGCCATCCTGACTCATTTCCTTACTGAACCTGGTCTTCAAGGCTGAGGCCCTAAAGACTTGCCTAGTGAATCCAATGAGGGTGGCACCCTGGGGTGTTCATGCTCTTCTTACTGAGCACCTACAGTATACTAAGCCCCTGCATGCATTCACTCATTCTATCTTCAGCAGCCCTAAGAGGCAGGCACTATTCTGAGCACCGCTATAGGACTGAGACTGACAAAAGGAGGAAACCAACCCACAGGGCACAGCTGGCATGTGACAGAGGCAGAACTAGGCAGGCAGCTGGTTTCAGAGCCCAGGCCCCCTTGACTTGTCCCCACCACACTGGATTGCTCAGCAGGAAACCCTACTCCGCACTGTGGTACAGTGAGGGAGGAACCCTCTGCGGGTGGAAAACGAGTCATGTTTGGCTCTTGGCAAGTGGGAGCTCTAAAGAAGGACGCCTTGTGCCACAGGAAGTGGGCTCACAGAGATGAGCACCCCAGAGAGGAAACTGCAGAGACGGAGGGAGGGAGACGAGAGGTCCAGCAGTCGGGCCCAGCTCTGAGACCAGCCCCTGGTGGAGACGGAAATGGTGGGGCAGTGGGGGGAGTGACAAAGGGGTCAGCGGGAGGCAAGTGGGAGGGAGCAGCGGGCATCCAATGTCCAGCAGAGTGTCTGTCACTTCAGGAATGGAGAGAGGAAGGGACAACAGGCTAAAGAGCCTACGGACAGGTTATGAAGGACTCTCAATGTCTTGATAAAAAGTTCAGGCTTTTTGTTGCCAATGGGGAGTTATTAAGGGTTTAATCAGGGAAGTGATAAGTGGAGCAGGATGAAATCCACTTCTGTGGTCATTAGATGATACAGATAGATATGCATGACAGATGGAGGTGACAGATACAAATATGATAGACATAGGTGATATGTAATAAAATCATAGATAAAGATGATAAAGGTAGATGATAGATATAGATTATAAAGTGGGTAACTAGATATAAATGATAGCTATGCCAGGCCCAGTGATGCACACCTGTAGTCCCAGTGGCTCGGGAGGCTGAGGCAGGAGGATCATGAGTTCAAAGTCAGCCTCAGCAACTTAGGGAGGCCCTAAGCAACTCAATGAGACCCTGTCTCTAAAGAAAACACAAAAAAGGGCTGGGGGTGTGGCTCAGTGGTTAAGTACCCCTGGGTTCAATACCTGGTACAAAAAATAAATAAATAAATGATAGCTACAAATATAGATGACAGAGATTGATATAAATATAGATGATATATCATGGCAATAGATATAGATGATATAGACAAATATAGACAATAGATTGCTAAATGATAGCTAGAGGTATAGGTGGAGGTAAAGGGGAATGGAAAAGGGATTGGGATGGGCAAGAGGAATACAAACAGGGGTCTGTATTTCTCTGGGGGATGGGCAGTTACAGAATGCACTAGGAGGGAGTAAAGACCACAGTCACTTGTGACATTTCTCCTTTCAGTGTTCTGCAGATGCCTCAGACCAAAGGGAGCTCCTCGCTGATGTGGTGCAGGCTGGTAACCAGAGGATGGAGAAAACGCAGGAAGCAAGACCTGGGCTGAAAGAAAAGCTGTGTCCCCTGCAGACTGCCCAAGACCAGGGCTTCAGGTCACAGCACAGACCTGCTGGGAATGCAGCTCTGATCACCTCAAAGTCCCTCTCTGAAAATCAAGGGGTCGTTCGTGAGTTCTGCCTTCTGCAGCCTTGTCCACACTGGCTTCAGTTTCCCCCAAGTGCCTGCCTGTCGGGTCTCAGTGTTACCAAGAGAGGACAAATCCTGTAGGTAGCTGCCACTCACCCACAATGGCAGTGGTTGGGAAAGCCAGGCTTCTGCTTCGAGGGGCCAAGCGCCCTGGGAGGGAAATGACCAAGGTCAATGTTGGGGACGCAGCATCTGCAGCAAAGCTTTGCCCCATTCTCTGCCCGCGGTCATTGTTACTTTCCACTGACCAGCTGCCTGCAGGCTCCCAGCAAAGACAAAATGGGTAACACAGCCACCATTCAGTGCAGATTAATGGCTGAAATGAGCCACACCTCCGAACAATTGCTTCCCATAAGAGGTGCAGCGCTGAATGGCCAGGGAGCCCCATTGATGACTGTTATAAAGGAGGTGAAGGCTTGCTCGGAGGGAAAGAAAAGTTTCCTGCCACCCCTCAACCTAGCCCCGATCTCCCTTCTGGCCCTTCTTTCCCTTTCTGATTGCCCATTTCACCCACCTTGCCTTAATCCTGGATGGTTCTTTTACATACATGTAAAGGGACCTGGACAGCAAGCTGCAAATTCACAGATTTGCTACTGTAAGTCCTATCAGCGTGTGCTGATCACGGTGGTACCATTATCTGTGCAACTTTCCGACTTGACAATTAGTTACTATCATTCACGCTGTGCAATCAGCTGTTAAATCCTCCTTTATGCTAATTTGAATATGAATGTGCTGTTCAATAACATGTTAGATTGCCATGTTTACAAATATACTCCAGGTATTTAGAAATTTAGATGATGCAAAACATACTGTTTGAGTTGTGCTGGGTGCCAGTTTAAGCAACTTAAGCCTATTTATCAGTCACTTAGCAATTCCTCTCACATACTTGTGTTTTCCTCTGTTGACCCTTCGCAACCAAAACTGAAATATGCTCTTTTTGTTTGTTTGTTTTGTTGCTGCATTAAACTAATCATCTTCAAGATGGGACCTAATTAACAGTTATTTCCACGCGGGTCTTCTTTTCTAATTCCTGCCTCTTGTCAAAGAGATGAAAGAGTAAATAAGTAAAGAAAGGAGACTGATGCTCTTTGCAGCCCCAATGTTAAATATCAACTCCTAATCAAGCCTCTGAAAACAAATGATCTGTATGTAGCACAGAGGGGGAAGAAAATGAAATTTGTGAATGAAGGTAAAGCCTAAGACAGCAAGATAGGCCTGGTGGTGGCCTCCTGGAAGGAGAGAATGTGCACCCCTGGGCGGGGCTTCCCGGCTTTGCAAACCTTTCTGTGCATTTGAATCACCTGGTGATTCCCTAAGACCTGCAGCTATTGATCCATTCAGTAGGCGGGGACGGCCAGGCTGGGCCAGGCTGGGCCATCAGTGTCTAACCAGCTTCTAGCTCTGCTAATACCTCTGCTGCTCTGGGTAACATGCTGAGCAACAAGGCTCTAAACAGATCACAGAGCATCTACTTTCAACTCTTGCTTATACAATAACCCTTATCCAGAAGGAGGTGTAAAAATCAAGCCTGCTATTTCCTCTTTGGGGTATAAATTTTTTAAAATGGAGTGCTGGGTCTTGAAAAGATATTTATACATCATGTGCACTGCAGCATTATACCCGATAGTCAAGAGGAGCAAGCTACCCAGTTGCTAACACTGATGGATGAATGGAGAAACAAAAGACAGCACACGGTCATTCCTCAGTATTGGAGGACACACAAGTGTCTTGTATAAAATGGCTAGTGTTGAATATAACCTACATACATCTTCCCATATATCTTAAACCCTCTCTAGATTGCCTATCATACTAATACAATGCTGATGCTATATAAATGGTCATTGTACTGTATTGTTTAAAGAATGATGACAAGAAAAATTCCTGTCCATCCTCAGTACAGAGGCAATTTGTTTCTGAATATTTTTGATCTGAGATTGATTGAATCCATGCATGTGGAACCAACTGTGTATGTACATTGGAATACTATTTAGCTGAAACAAAGAATGAAATTCCTTTTTTCTTGGTTCTTTTTCATTATATATAACATTAGGATTCATTTATAAAAAGTATAAAACCATGAAATATAATTTACTCTAATTCAGACCCCCAGTGCTTCCTTTCTTCCTCTCCTCCTTCCCCCGGTTCCCTTCCCTCTTACTCTACTGCTCTTTCTGTTGTTTATTATAGTTTTTTTTTTTATTAGTTTCTTGTGGATATACATGACGGTGAGATTCACTGTGGTAAATTCATAGACATACGTAGGAAAGTTTTGTGAGATTCATTCCAATGTTCTCTCCTTATCCCATCCCTCCTTCCTCCCCTTCAATCTTCTTTGTCTACTCCACGGATCTTTCTTTTATTTTCTTTTTATATTTCCCCTTCCCTTATTTTGGATTAGCTTCCGCATATCAGAGAAAATGTTTGACTTTTGACCTTTGGGGACTGGCTTATTTCATTTAGCATGATGTTTTCCAATTCCATTCATTTATCAGCAAATGCTATAATGTCATTCTTCTTTAAGACTGAATAATACTCCATTGTGTGTATATGCTACATTTTCTTTATCCATTCACCTGTTAGAGGGCATCTATGTTGGTTCCATAGCTTGGCTTTTGTGAATTGAGCTGCTATAACATTGATGTGACTGTGTCATTGGAGCATGCTGACTTTAAATCTTTTGGATATATACCAAGGAGTGGGATAACTGGGTCATTTGGTGGTTCCATTCCTAGTTTTTAAAGAAATCCCCCTGCTGCTTTCCAGAGTGGTTGCACTAATTTGCAGTCCTACCAACAACGTATGAGTGTGCTTTCCCCCACATCCTCACCAACACTTATTATTATTTGTATTCTCGGTAATTGCCATTCTGACTGAAGTGAGATGAGACATCAATGTAGTTTAAATTTCATTCTCCTGATTGCTAGTGATGTTGAACATTTTTTCATAGATTTGTTGACCACTTGTATTTCTTCTTTTGAGAAGTGCCTGTTTAGCTCTTTTGCCCATTTATTGATTGGGTTATTTGGGGGAGGGTTTGGTGTTAAGTTTTTTTAGTTCTTTGTATAACCTGGATATTAATGCCTTATCTCAGGAACAGGTGGCAAAGATCTTCTCCTATTCTGTAGGCTCTTTCCTCACACTCTTAACTATTTTCTTTGCTGTGCAGAATCTTTTTAATTTGATGTCATCCCACTTATTGAGTTTCCATTTTATTTCTTGTGCTTTAGGAGTCTTGTTAAGGACACCAGTTCCTGTGACAACCTGTTGGAGTGTTACACCTACATCTTCTTCTAGCAGTTGTAGGGTTTCTGGTCTAATTCCTAACTCTGTGATCCACTTTGAGTTGACTTTTGCACAGAGTGTGAGATAGGGGTTAAAATTCATTCTATTACATATGGACTTCCAGTTATCCCAGCATCATTTGTTAAAAAAGCTATCTTTTCTCCAGTATATGTTTTTTGGCACCTTTGTCTAGTATCAGATTACTACTTATGTGAGTTTGTCTCTGTGTCTTCTAGTCCCTTGGTCTTCATGCCTGTTTTGGTGCCAGTACCACACTGTTTTTGTTACTATAGCTCCATGGAATCATTTAAGGTCTGCTATTGTGATGTCTCCTGCTTTACTTTTCTCACTGAGGATTGTTTTGTCTGTTCTGGTTCGCCTATTTTTCCAAATGAATTTTATAACTTCATTTTCGAGTTCTGAGAAGAATGTTATTGGAATTTGGATGGGACTCTCACTGAATCTGTTCAGCACCTTTGGTAGAATGGCCATTTTGACAATATTAATTCTGGGAGGTCTTTCTATCTTTGAAGGTCCTCTTCAATTAAAGACTGAAATTTTGACACGTGCTACAACATGAATGAAACTGAAGAACATCAGGATGAATGAAATAAACCAGTCATGGAAGGGAAAAGGAAACACTGCATGATTCTGCAGCATACGAGGGAGATACCTGGAGCAGTCAACTTCATAGAGACAGGAAGTAGAATGCTTTTTGCCAGGTCCTGAGGGAAGAGGAAATGGGAAGTTGTCTAATGGATATAAAGTTTCAGTCTTGCATGCTCAAAAAGTCCAAAGAGAGATTATGCAGCCATGTGAACGTACTTACCATTACTGAACTGTAAAAAATGTTTAAGATGGTAAGTTTTAAGTTATGTGTTTTACTATTTTTTAATAAATTTACAAAAAGGGAAAAAATCAAGGAACATATTTAAAATGTAAACATATATTTATTAACAAAGGAAGTTATATTTCAGTTAATTCTTATTAAAATTTTCAAGGAGCTGGTCAGATATCACCAGCTTTGATATGAGCTAGGAGAAAATCAAGAGAGGTGAAGCCAGAGCCCCAGCTGTCCTGCCTTTGGCTCTCTCACCACGCAAAATAATAAAGCGCCTCATGGTTTCAGCTGGTTGAGTAGGAGTTTCCTGTTTCTTGGAGCCCAAACCACCTTCTCTGACACCAGTACTTTGTTGTGCTTAGATGACTCTTTATGAGATATGACCCCTGTCCTCAGCCACCTTGTATATGAGAAGTTGTTTCCCAACTAGAAAGGTAACAGGGTGTTTTTGTTAGTTTATTAAAAGATATTCCAAGTGCAACTTTTCCTAGAAAACACCTAAAATTCCATTCCATGTACAGAGTTTTATTTAATTCTGCAAACTTGTCTTCCAAGAGCAGTGTTTAGAAAATGTAATCATAACGGCTGATGCTTACGGAGCACCTAGATGACAGGCATGCTCAGCTCCTCTCACAAAGCAAAGCCACAGGAAGTTTAATTGACGTACCCAAGACCACACAACCTGTAACACACAGGCCCAGGTTCAAACCTGGAGGCTCAACTCCTACCGCTATGTGCTGCAGCAAGCTTGGGCCACCAGCACTATGGGTTTCCTCAGTTCAGGGGCTGCAACCCATTCCCTATAGAGTGGCCAGAAAGCCTTCTTAAACTATTAAAATCTCATGAAGACCCAGCTCGTGTTAACCTGGGACTCTGTGCACTTCAGTGGATTCCTGTGGACATTCTAGATGGTGACACAGATGGTGGCCCAGGCCATGGGGCTCTGCTTGTGTTGCCCTCCTCCCACCCCACCCTGCTCCGCTCTTACCGGCCACTCCAGCTGCTCTGGCCTTTCAGCTTCTCTAACACATCAAGTATTTTGCATCTCAGGGTCTTTGCACATGCTGTTCATTCTGCCTGGACTCAATACCTTCTCCGGCCCTCAGACACACACACACACACACACACACACACACACACACACACACCCCTTGCTCCTGGATAACTTCTACTCATGCTTCAATTTTCAACATAAGCATTTTGTTTCTTTAGAGAGGTCTGTGCTTACCAAAGTCTACCCTGTTTCCCCTTAGGCCCTCCCTGGTCATCTTTGACTTGGCATTTGTCAGAATGTACCATTTTGTGGATCCGTGTGGATATTTGCCTTGTCTCTGTCCACCCCAAGCAGAGGACAGCTCTGGGTATGCATTAATGGCTGTGCTGTCACTAGGGATGCAGAATGACACATGGTAGGCACTAGAGGGGAAAGGGTTGTGGAAAGAAAGGAGAAAGGAAGTTGAAGGAGGAAGAAAAGTAGAAAGGAAGCGGGGAGGGAGGAGGTCAGCCGCAGTGGGGAGAAGAGGAGGCGGTGGCCGTGTCTTAGAAGGCTCTTCCTCAACACCATCTTCTGTGCCACCGTGTGCTAGTGGCACCTTCAGCTACCAATGCGCGTCTTGGTGGCCTTTTCTTTCATTTTCTGTACTGTTCATCCTATTTCTTTATTCTCTTTTAATCTCCATAAAACAATAAATGATTCAAAGAAACCATCATTTAAGAATTAAATCTTGAACCAACCCAGATGCCCTTCAATTGATGAATGGATAAAGAAACTGTGGTATATATATACCATGGAATAATACTCAGCCATAAAGAATGATAAAAAATTATGACATTTGCAGGCAAATGGATGAAATTGGAGAATATCATGCTAAGTGAGATAAGCCAATCTCAAAAAACCAAAGGATGAATGATCTCACTGATAAGCGGATGATGACACATAATGGGGGGTAGGAGCGGGGCAAGAATGGAGGAAGGAAGGACTGTATGGAGGGAAAAGAGGGGTGGGAGGGGTGGGGGGAAGGGAAAAAACAACAGAATGAATCAAACAACATTACCCTATGTAAATTTATGATTACACAAATGGTATGCCTTTACTCCATGTACAAACAGAGAAACAACATGTATCCCATTTGTTTATAATTAAAAAAAGAAGAAAAAAGAAAAAGAATTAAATCTTCCCTAAATTTTAAAGTACAACACGTGTGCTGAGCCAGCGAGATATTTTTGCCCTTGTTTGGTGAAGAGCCACAGGCCTGTCCCTCTGCACACCATCTGCATGTATTATATGGATGGGTCTCCACAGCCCCCCAACACCTCTGTGCAAGCGTACCAACCAAGCTAACATCCCAAGCTAGGCATGTAACCTTTAGAAAATCGGTCAGCCAGGAAGATGGAATTTTTCACTTAGAATTAGGTGACTGTAAAGAAGTCGTAGGATGGGGTCAAGAGATGCACTGCTTGCACATTTTCCTTTAAGTGAATAAAGAAAGAAGTAGTGAGCTGTGTGCAGGGGTGCACCTGCAATTCTACCACTCAGAAGGCAAGGTGGGGAATCACAAGTTCAAGGCCAACTGGGATGATAGAGCAAGATCCCACCTCAAAAAAAAAAAGGGGGGGGGGGGGAGGAGGAGAGAAAGAAAATGAAAGACCTATTAAGAAAAATGACTTGAATATTCAGGCAATTCCCAAACTAATAAAGGCTAGAATCATTAAAAATTAGAATAATCTAGACAAGCAATGAATCATTTAAAATAGACAAAATAAATTCATTCCTGAACTTGTCCAGCTACTTAGGAAAGATGATTACATTTAGTAAATTGTCTTAAAATTTATTTTTAGAGCATTGCTTTAGTAATTATAACCGAGTTGGTATTGACTCACAAAATTCTAGCTCAACACTGAAACTGTGTACTCTACTATCCTGAATTAGAGGGCCCCTGAGCTCAATCCCCGGTACCTCCCCACCTCCCAAAAGAGAAAGCACAAGGAAAGTACCAGAATCTTTTTGGGCTCTATTTAAAATGTTTTTCACATTTTTATTGGTGCATTCTAATTGCACATATTGGTGGGATTTGTTGTACATGCACATATTATAACAATATAATTTGGCTAATATCATTCCCCAGTGTTTCCTTCTCCCCTCCATTCCTCCCCCAATCCTTTTCTTCTACTCTGCTAATCTCCCTTTGATTTTCATGAGCTCCCCTGCCTCTCATTTCCTTTTTCCTCTCTGGCTTCCATATATGAGAGAAAACATAAGACCTTGATCTTCTGAGTTTGACTTATTTCACTTAACATGATGTCCTCAAGTTCCATTCATTTTCCTGCAAATAACATAATTTTATTTTTCTCCATGACCGAACAAAACTCCATTGTGTGTATATATACCCCACATTTTCTTTATCCATTCATTCAGAAAGTACTGTATTTTATGAAAAAAAAAAAAAACAGTAAATACCTAATTTCTTTGTTTCACTGTCCTGAAATCCATTTTATTCACAGGACACATCAATCACCTGAATAGCAATGAGACTGGCAGAAAAAGACAGGAAGGAAAGGAAAGAGGGAGGGGGGAAGCTGTGCATCTAAACTCACTTTATCACCCAGCAGTGTTACCTTGAGATTATATATTTATTTTTCACCACCGCCAGACTTCCAATAGAGTCTGGAAGTTTCAGTGGCTCTGCCTGGCAGCAGGTGCATGGGTTAGACCATTTCTTAGATGTACACCACATACCCAGACATCTATCTAATGTACAGCCAGATGGAACTGCAGAGGTTATCAAGTATTTGTTTTATGAAAAGGAAACTGACATTTGGATAATTTAAGGCAGTGGTCAAACACAAGAAGCTTTAAAGTATCTACCCACATAAGTCATGAAGAAGCAAGAAAAGGGATTATATCCTTCTACCTTGAATTAATCAAAGTAATCCTTCTTTTTTCTTGGAGTCCCTCATTCATTTATTCCACAGTATTTACTGGCCTAGAAAGTGCCAGACATTGCTGACTAGATTGCAGTGAACAAGACAGACAAACATCACCACCCCCACAGAGCACATGTCCCAGGTATTTAGCATCATTTAAATTCCTGATTCTATTTTCCACTCAAGGTTGCTGTTTGAACTCTTCTCTGAAACTGCTTCATTAAAACTGAGGGTGCTGAGCACATGTTCTGCTGACATAATCTGGTGAGTGCAGGCATTACAAATATGAGTCCACCTGATTGATCGCACAGAGAAATGGAAGTGGCATACATCTGATTTTTTAAAAGAGAGAAATTAAACCACATGGAGGAGCGATGTTTCAACATAACATTCAGATTCCGTAGTCACATCTCCTGAAACAGAGGACAGGACTGTCAGAAGAAAGACAAAAGACAACTAAAAGCATTTTTAAAGGCTTTACATACAGAAGAAGAAAACATTGAACTTTTGGCAAGTATCCTAGCAGCTTGCAGAACCAAACCCCCAGGGCCTGGGAGTGTTCAGCCCACAGCTGTTGGAAATGAAGAATGTCAAAATACGGGAATGTAAGAATCAATGCACACACATCAAAGAAGCAGCGCTGCAGGCGAGTCCAGGGTGGAGCTGGGCTGCAGTCGGTCACTGGGGTGCCCCAGGAAAGGAAGCCCTGCACCTTGCAGAAGTCCAGGTGGCCTTGATACCATAGCCATCCTCCGGGCTGCGGCCCCGCGTGTCCTGTACCATCACAGAAATTCATCTCCGACGTTGGGAAACACACTTTAGCAGGACACAAAGCCTGTTGCAGTTGCTTCCTTCTGTCCACACGACTTACAGACTCAGTAATGAAATTCTGCAAAGTTAGGCAGGGCTCCCTTTGACTTTGACTTTTTTTTTTTCTCACATTTATTGCACCTGTAGAAACAGTTATTTTTTTAAAACCCCCAAAAAATAATATTTTATGAAAAAAATCATCTATTTTGAGAAGTCAATATTCTGAAAATTCATAGAACCCATGTTTCTTTGGATGTTCTTCAACCCCTGTATTTCTCTGGTTTAAATAAAATGACCACGTTCCAGCCACAAGGGGTGGCCCACTCACAATGTGGCTTTGTTGATGATGGTTTTGAAGATGGTACTGTAACTGGGAGAAATTGTGATGTTTTCTTCTTCGAATGTTTAATCTTTATAGAATTTGACCATATTTGTTTCAGAACTTTAATAAACATTTACTAAACATATATAAAGTGAGCCCCTTCTATGACTAGAGATGAGCATGTGACAGGGTTGGTCCTTTCACTTAAAATGACAAAGGACAGTGTGGCAACACCAGAGAAAGCAGCAGAGAGATGACCTGCAGGCAAGTTAAGTCACAGGACAGACAGACTGTAAGAGTTTACATTTTCCTCTGGCACTCATCAAGAATACAAATAATAATAAATGCTGGTGAGGATGCAGCGAGAAAGATATCTTTGTACATTGTTGGTGGGACAACCACTTTGGAAAGCAGTATAAATATTCCTCAAAACACTAGGAATGGAACCACCATATATCCCAGCTATCCCACTCCTTGGTGTTTATCCAAAAGAACTAGAATCAACATACCATAGTGATATAGGCACATCAGTGTTTATAGCAGTGCAATTCATAATAACTTAAGTTACAGAAACAGCTCAGATGCCTGTCAACGGATGAATGGATAAAGAAAATATGGTACAAAAACACAGTGGAGTTTCTCTCAGTCATAAAGAAGAATTAAATTATGGCATTTTCTGGTAAATGGATAGAACTGGAGAACATTATGCTAAGTGAAATAAGTCAGACTCAGAAAGTCAAGGGTTGAATGTTTTCTCTCATGTGCAGAAGCTAGAGCAAAGTAAGAAAAAAAAAGGGAAGGGGGAATCCATGGATACAGGAGGGAGATCAGTGGAGCAGAGGAAGGGGATTGAGGGGGAGGAAAGGGGTGAGAAAAGGGAGGAACTGAGGAATGAAATTGACCAAATTACGCTGTGTGCATGTGTATATGAATGTACCACAGTGAATCCCACCTTTATGTGTATCTATAAAACACCAATTAAAAACAATAAATAAATAAGAGTAAGATCAGTACAGTAGAGGAATGGGAACAGAGAAGGGAGGAAGGGAGGAAGGGAGGGAAAGAGGAAATCCTGGGGACTAAACTGGAGCGAATTATAATCCATGCATGTGTGAACAAACTCCACTATTAGGTATAACTATAGTGCATAAATAAAATCATTTTTTAAAAGGCTTAAAACTTTTCTCTTGCATAGCCAATTTATTCAAGTAATTCAAGACCTTTATAAGAATTAGAAAAATGGCAGCAAAGGAAACTATCAGCAATGTGAAGAAAGAGCCTACAGAGTGGGAGAAAATCTTTGCCGATCATACTTCAGATAGAGCACTAATTTCCAGAATCTATAAAGAACTCAAAAAGCTCTACACCAAGAATACAAATAACCCAATCAACAAATGGGCTAAGGAAATGTACAGACACTTCACAGAAGAAGATCTACAAGCAATCAACAAACATAAGAAAAAAAGTTCCACATCTCTAGTAATAAGAGAAATGCAAATCAAAACCACTCTAAGATTCCATCTCACCCCAATCAGAATGGCAATTATCAAAAATACAAGCAACAACAGGTGTTGGCGAGGATGTGGGGAGAAAGGTACACTCATACATTGCTGGTGGGGCTGCAAATTAGTGCAGCCACTCTGGAAAGCAGTGTGGAGATTCCTTAAAAAATTTGGAATGGAACCAACATTTGACCCAGCTATCCCACTCCTTGGCCTATACCCAAAGAACTTAAAATCAGCATACTACAGAGATACAGCCACATCAATGTTCATAGCTGCTCAATTCACAATAACCAGATTGTGGAACCAACCTAGATGCTCTTCAATTGATGAAAGGATAAAGAAACTGTGGTATATTATATATATACAATGGAATATTACTCAGCCATAAAGAATGATAAAATTATGGCATTTGCAGGCAAATGGATGAAATTGGAGAATATCATGCTAAGTGAGATAAGCCAATCTCAAAAAACCAAAGGATGAATGATCTCACTGATAAGTGGATGATGACACATAATGGGGGGTGGGAGGGGTTAGTGTTAGGGTTAGAGTGAGGGTTAGGGAGGGGGGCAAGAATGGAGGAAGGAAGGACTGTATAGAGGGAAAAGAGGGGTGGGAGGGGTGGGGAGAAGGGAAAAAAATAACAGAATGAATCAAACAACATTACCCTATGTAAATTTATGATTACACAAATGGTATGCCTTTACGCCATGTACAAACAGAGAAACAACATGTATCCCATTTGTTTATAATTAAAAAAAATAGAAATACAATGTGAACTATATGCATAATTGTAAAATTTTTAGTAACTACATTAAAAAAGTAAAAACAAACAAAAAAAAGAATTAGAAAAATGGTCTCTAAAACATCATTTGCTACTTTGGTAAGAAAAAAGAAAGAGGGAGAGGGTAGCAGAGACATGGTATAAATCGCTCTCTTGAGAATCTTAAGAGAGCCCAGGATCGACAGTTCCAAGACATAAGAACTCAGAAAGTCGAGGATTCGGCTTGCAAGAGCCTGAATTCATCAGACAACATGGCTGCTGGCTCCACTGGGTGCCCTTCCCCAAAAAGTCAGTGAGTGGGATTCCCACTAAATGATCAATTTCCAGAGGACAGCTTGACTAAGTATGGGAAAACATGCATCTTTTGATCCAATCATCCCTCTTTCAAGTCTTTATCTTAGAAAAGCTCATTGGAGGAACACAGAAGTGTGTATGTACGACCATGCTCATTACGGCATTCTTCTTAGTATGAAAAGGGTGGACACTACCAAATAAAAAAAGGGACTAATCAGATAATTAAATCATATCTGGTTGATTCAGTTCCTGCCTTTATAAAGTAATAAGTACATTTGGAGGCAGTGACATTGGAAAAGTTACCAGGGCTCACTGTTGGGCAAAAATAAACAGTTTATACACTGGTAAGAATGTTACTGCACTTTTTGCTGAGCGTGGTGGTACATGCCTGTAATCTCAGCAGCTCAGAAGACTGAGGCAGGAGGATCACTAGTTCAAAGCCAGCCTCAGCAACTTAGTGAGGCCCTAAGTAACTTAGCAAGGCCCTATCTCAAAATGAAAGAAATAAAAAAGGGCTGGGGATGTGGTTCAGTGGTAAAGTACCCCTGGGTTCAATACCTGATACCAAATAAAGAAAGAAAGAATGAAAACATAAAAAAGAATGTTACAGCACTTTTAACTCCACAAGATGTGTCAATGCACAGAGACATCTGGAAAGGCGGTCTCCAGTCTATTGGCAGTGGGTATCTCTGGTGGAGATTTCAGGAAGACTTTCACTTTGTTCCACATTCTGCCCTGCGTGGCTTGGGCATCCCACAAGAGGAGGGGTGGACTTCCTCATCAGAGGAGACTCCGGGACAGAGCTGACAGAGCTGCTTGAGGAATCCTGGGCCCCAGGGATGCTGGAGACCAGGCAGAAAGGCTTAAATGATGTGGAAGCGAAGAAGGAGCCAAAGCAGTTCTAGAGCAAGAGAAAGGACTATGACCAAGCAGAATTTCTGGGTGAGTAGGTGGAGTTCTCACCAGGCTGCTGGGATTGTCTGCCACCCTCATTATGAACAGAATTCCTGGCACCGTGGAACTCAGCGGCCCATTCCAACAGCGTGGCCAGCCAGTATTTTTTTTGTTTTGGTTTTTGGTTTTTGGTTAACTTGGGGCCTCTGCTGGGAAAGCAAGTACCAAGTTAACTTTCTCAAGAAATGCCATCATCTTTGGAGGTGGAGGAGAAAATGTTCCTCAGAGCAGAGTGAATCATCAAGGTGCAGTAGTCTGCAAACTATTTCGATGGGTAGTTATATCAGTACCACGAGCTACAGTAAACTTTTGTTTCCTTCCTAAAAAAGGGTGAAAAGAGGTATGAAAGGATGCATCTCTCACTGTAACAGGGATCTAGCAGTAGAATGTACCTGCAGAATATTTCTGTAATTATTATATATACTTTGAAATCCTCATAAACCAAAGATGTGAATAATTCTTTACCAGAAAGTACAAACATTAAAAATAGCATTAATGCTACAAAATTTCCAGGGGTAAGGGCAGCAACAAGAAGCATTTGGGCCCTAAATACTGTTTTTTGTTTTTTGTTTTTCTGGTTAAATGCTTTTTATAAATTTAGTCACAGAAATCAAAGGTATTTGCTTTTTAAAGAATTGTCACAGTATTGATCCAACACAGAAGCATTGTTCAATAAAGCAATAATATAGTCCCTGATGCATAAAACTTTAAAAAGGTTTATAAAAGAATAGCCAAAATACTTATTAAAAGGAGAATATCTTCAAACTTGTTACTCAGAAGAGCTGCAATAAAAGGACATTCCAATTCTCTGAGGGCTTTCTTGTTTGATAATTTTAATAGTGATCTTTTGAAATCTCAACCTAAGATTTGCAAACTCTGCCAAATGAAACGTAGAACAGCTCAAAGAAATAAAAAAGTAAAAAAACATAACACAAAACCAAACAGCAACAAAGAATCCTTGAACATTTGAGGCTTTTAAACGTTTTCGGAACATCTCAAAATGAAACAAGCATCTCTGCTCAAACATCGTTAGAAAATGTTTGATGTTACAACACAGATTTTCTATCATGCACTTTGAGTTAACACAGAGATACAACTTAATACAATAAGCATGGCTCCCCTGCTTGAGATTCTTAAATAGCAAGAAACAGAGCAGGCGGGCTATTTACTTGGTTTGAATTAATAGCAGTGGATATATGGGATATTATTAAAAGATCAAGTTATTCTGTGACCATTTGCCGCTTAAAATTTTCCCATTTAACAGAACCCATGCATTGGTCATGTTTAAAATGAGAGTATTCTGTCACAACGACAAAAAGTATTCGAGTGTATAATCTTCAAAGTGTTTAATTTGTATTAAAGCTAAATCCAGAGGCTCCGAAACCTCGGGGGCTCTCGATGTGGATTTTTGTACTGGTTCACACACCTTGAGACAAAGGCTTATAGTCAAGATGTGGAGGAAAAAGACGTTTTTTGTGTGTGCAAGATGCGGGGCAAATTTATTCCCGAGGCAGCCTGGAATGGGCTTCAGAAAATGGATAGAGTGTCTTCCCTAAGAAAGGGCCTCTAAGTAAACTCAACTGCCATTCAAAAGATTTGCTCTGACACTTAACAAGTGGTGCAGGAAGAAAGGAAAATCTGTTGTCAGGTTTGGGGTGTTTATCAGCTCCTCTCCAGACACTTGACCTAATGCTGCGCCCCCCCCTAATCCGCTGATCTGCATGCGGTGGCCTCGCAAGACTCAGCCCACGACTGCTGGCAAAATTGCCTGGAACACTTAGCCCGACACATTGATCCTTCAGTATATTGTGCGCCGCTCACCTACTCCCCCTCCTCCCCGCCCACCCCCCTCTTGCTACGCCCCCGAAATTTAATTCTGCTCACAAATTGTGAAATAAGTTGTTTGGGCTGGATTTGTCGAGTGAATTGTCCCACTAATGAAACAGTCTGTTCATTATACAGTTGTAGGACGGAAGATTTAGCGCTCCCATACCCCGGGACCCAGGCAGGTTAACGTTTTTAGACTGACAGTTGACAAAAGAATGAATAGCTCTCTCCTGTCAAATCAGGCTTACACACAGATTGGCATACAAACAGTCACTGCTTGTGTGCATGCGGATTTAGGGTCCCCGTCTGCTAATGCCCCAGATTTGTAAGTACAAATTGGTTAGTCTTCAAACTGTTTGCGAAAGGAATAAAATGACCAAAAATTAGTTTGTTTTAGCCTTTTCCCCTCCCCTCCCCACTCCCGCAAGTGAAACATTAAAAAGAAAAGAAAAGCAAAGGATAAAATAGTGTGTAATGGTCTCATGGAATATTGTTGGGTTTTTGCTTAAGGCATCAAATTAAGCCGGACCATTGTTGGGTAGGAAACATTTTGTTGTGCTCGGCACCCAGCTTCTCAGAAAGCAGCTGAAAATCTAATGGAATTAATTGAAGATGTGTGATTTTTAAAAGATAGCAAGCATCGAGGGAGGGAGATCAAAAACTTCCATTTCTATTCATTTTAGTACCTGTTGCTTAAGACTGGTTACAATACCTCTCCTCCTTTTAACTGCATTGCCATTTAATACGGATCACTTAGATTTCTGAAACTTTTTCATAGGTGATTATGTGTAAATAAGATAAACCCATTTTATGTCTTTATGTCCCTTTGAATTCTTTTGTGCATAAATTAAACTAATGCAAAATCATCAAGGGAGAATGCTCTGTGGGAAATGAGGTGACAATTTTTCTATGTGATTTTTCAGCATATGATCATTTCTGTTCTGGATTAGGTTAAACAATTCTTGATTAATATATATTTTTACTACTTTATAGAGTAACGAAGGTAACAGGTTAAGAATTTTTTAACGTCAAGCTTAATCTAAATGAAGTCTTTGAATTAAAATTTTTTTTTTAATACAACACCATGATGGCCAAATTCCTTGTAATACTAGGAGTTACTCTTCCATATTTCAGTAAGTTCATTATCACATCTTTCCAAGTACTCTAGAGATAATTTTTAAAAATTGAACTTTTCAGGAACTTTGCAGGAAGAAGTTATGAATTAAAACTTCCTTCAAATCTTTTCCCTTATCCATGTCTGAATCTTGTGCCAGTATTTTGCAGCATTGAGAGTTCCAGACAACAAGTATAATCTTAACCCCAAAATGTATGAATTGTATTTGGCAATTACATGTGGCAATTAGCTATTGGAAATCTGAATAAAGCAAGACTGCTAGAGAAAAGTGGAACAGCCTTCTTGTCAGACATGGTTGAACATGAAGGCAGGCAAGCCTATAGAATACACCGCACCTGTGAACCCTTAGACAAAAATCAACCACTTAAATCTGGGGACAGGAGTGGGCGAGAATCATAAGCAACTCAACAGCAAACTCAGCACTGTGGCTCCACTAGAACAGACCCGAGTGGTCTCTCTCCATTTTCCATCTTTATCCTCTGCCTTCAAAACTCTGCCAACAATTTCTTGTAAATTCCTTTTGCAGCCAAGTTAAGAAATTTTTTTCCTACTTCATCACAACATTTCAGGTGTTTCCAAGACAGAGGTCATGATTTAGCTTGAACTGTGGGCTAAGAAAATGCAACTGTCTACTGAAACATTTTTAGAAAATATGCTTAGAGAAATGATATTTCCCTGCAGATTTTATCCTGCAATGACTCCCTTACCATGGACAGGGATAGTGATCAGTCAGGGGGTTCGTAATCAGGTCACCTGTTTGGGGCAGGCTTCTCCTCACCACCCACAAAGGTGACCAGCAGCACAGGGTGAGGAAAGCTGAAGCTGACCCAAATTCTGCACAAAGGTTGAAGAGAAATGGATAAACACTTAGGGTTGCTATTGTCTTATTCCCATGAGAAACAAAAGCTGCTGGGAAAGCATTGTTCAGCTGAAGGCTGAAACACAAAGCCTTCCTGCACTAAAGAGGAGCTAAGGGGGAAGAAAGAGCCACCTCTGTAGCAGGAAGGGTGGGTAAGCCTTGCAGGTCTCTGCAGAAGGGAGTATGTTGGCCCACTTGCACTGTCTTCCACAGGTGGCAAAGCCTCAGCGTCTCAGTGTCCTCGGGCATGTCTCGACCTAAGAGCTTCCCCACCCATCTGTAAAATGGGGAGAACAGTATCTCTTACTGTTGTGATAAATAATTAATTCCTATGTGTCACAATGCCTGGTCTAGTCTGGCAATCAAATACAGACATATACTCTTCTTAAAAAAAGGAATGCATTTGTTTCTATACATACACACATATATACATACATATAACATATAAGTATATACAAATATATATACACATATATAAATAAATATATACATATATATTCCACACACACACACTCATATACGGTCGGCCCTCTGTATCTGTGGGTTCTGCATCTACAGATTTAACCAACCTTGGATTGAAAATATTTTTTAAAAATGTCATCTGTACTGAACACTTATAGACTTTTTTCTTTGTTATTATGCCCCACACGATATAACAACTCTTCACACGGCACTGACATTGGTATTAGGTACTATAAGTAATGTGAAGATGATTTAAAGTACACAGGAAGATGTGCATAGGTTATATGGAGATACTACTCCATTTTATTTAAGGCACTGGAGCATCTGTGAATTTTGGTATCTGCATGCAGAAGCCAAGGAATGCCTGTATAATTCTCATGAGGTTTCAGAGCAGTCTCACCTGGTTGAGGCAGAAAAATCCTAGCATCTTATTAGACATTCAAAAGGGCCACTGAAAAGCAGAGGGTGTTGGTTTTAGCTTAGTAAATGAGCTCACTCCAGTGCCCCATCTCCCGGAAAGACTTAACACATCCAGAGTCAGGTCTGGGTGTCTACCTCCCTCATCTCACAGATGAGGAAACAAGGTCAAATGTCACTTCAAAACCACATCTTTCCTATTAAAGTGTATTGACTTGAGAAAACGCCACCTAAATCGTGGCCTGAGGGTAAAATGAACGGTGAGCAGGAATGTCAATTAAAACGGGTTGTAGGAGAAGCATACTTGCTTTACTAGCATGAGTTTTCCAACATGCCCTGAGCCCTCCTACCCACCCCAGCAACGTCTGCCAGGCATTTGTTTTCCTCTCAGCCTCTTCTGCAGTGGCTGCCAGAACGACCTTCTTCCAAGTACCATTCAACATGAGGAGCTAAGACACACCACGCAGGGCTCAGGTTAGGACTGTAGCAGGACTTTGCCTGGGCTACCTATTGCTTCGATTCAAGTGACTCTAAATTTCAGGTGCTATTGGCATCCCAGTTTGGCAGAGATTATCTTTCAGAAAAAAAAATGCAGAAAGAGAAGCCTAAAGCTTCTGAATTGCGTGATCTTGCCTAGTGCAAACCCACAGAGGACCTACACCCAGTCACTGTTCTTTAAGTACATGGGGCCAGGGCATTAGTCCTAGGTGTAAAGGAACAGTATAGGGGTTGAAAACAGCAACCAAACAACTAGGCTGAGCAGAGGACACAGCTTTGAATTTTTATTTCAACTACTTATAAGCTGTCTGACTTCCGTTGTTATTTAATTAGCTTGTGCCCTGGAATCTTCATCTATGAGATGAAGGTAATTCATACCTCTTTCGTGAGGCCGAAAATAAAAATCGAATGATGAGCACACATGACACACACACACACAGAACTGACGGCACAGTCACGTGACTGGTAAATGCTGGCTGCTGTTACTGCACATTCACAGGATGCTCTCACCCCTGATGTTTATCCCAGTGTGGCCCTGGGACCAGTGGCATCAATATCACCTCGTTAGCAAGGCAGTGTCTCAGTCCCCACATCCCAGCTGCTGAACCAGAATCTGCATTTTAGTAAGCCCTTGGATGAGTCGCGTGCCTGACGAAGTTGGAGGAGAGCTGGCTTCCAGCACACCCATCTCTGCACTCTGGATTTGTCCCTTGAGGCCTTGGCTGGGTGGTGCTTAAATGAATGCTGGAGTCTTCAGCTAGGATTCCCCATATGCCAGCACAGTGCCCGGCAGTCGGGGCTGCCAAGCTGGTTATTTAATGAGTTTTATGATACATTAAATCTTCCAGACCTCATGGCAATTTGACCAATAGAGAAATAACTTTTTTGAAGGTAGCCCAAAACAAGTCAACTCAAGCGGATGATAGGATTAGCATGGTGATATTGAAATCAGAGTTGTACCACGTGAGTCGACCTCCATCAATCACGGCTTCGGTCCTCACGGCTGATTATGGTACATTGTTTCATCAAATTAAACACCAAAGGGATGTTGTAAAGGCAGCATATGGTCCTCTTTCAGACGCGGTTAGCCTGGCACTGCACGAGCCACCTCATCAGGGCTCCCCTGAAACCTTCTTAAATCAACACATCGAGGGTATTTGCTTTTGCAAAACAATGTCTCATAAAAGTGGTTGCTTTACATCACAGGCTTGCTGTTGTCAGAAGCAAGACCAGGATGTGAGATGTGGAGGAAAGTAGGTGGAATCTTGACAGGAGGGAGGAAATTGGCCGTCCCTCTTTTCCTGTTCGGATCATTGGGACAGTAACCATGGCGGAGAGAGACCTGCATGCTTCTTCCCATCTGAATGGATGCTGAAGGCTGAGAATTTGACTTTTTCCCCTATTAGGCAAAAACAGACTTTGGGTAAGTTTTAGAATCAAGATAGGAATAATTACATATGGTTAAAAGACCTACTGAAAGGGAAGGAGAGTTTTCTCTAGCAATCAGGAGAGAAAGAATGAAAACCCTTGCAGAGAAGCCAGGTTAGGGCAGCTTTGTCAGCTGCTGGGAGTTCCAGAAGACCTCTCAGAGTTGATGATGCACAGTTGATAAGCCCTTGAAGATGAGATCAGCCCGAGACTGAATTTCAAGAGAAAAGTCATTAGGCAACATTAGGAGCAATGTTTGGTTGCTATTTTGCATTGATGCGACTGGTCTTTCCTCCAAGGAGCATGATGCTCGCCAGTGTGTAATTAGCAAAGAGCAATCCTCGAGGCACCCCTGGGAGCTCAGAGTGGAATGATGTCAAAGGCAATAAGCGACTTTAGCCATCTTCTCGTCTTCCGACTGCAACTCTTTCCCTCATCGTCCTCTCAATGCTGCCCCAAAGTAAGAAGGCTCAGCCCACCTTGCTTCGGGGGCAGGGCTTGCCACCAGGCAACTCCTACTCTCTGATCTATTGCTTCTGACCCAACAGTTGTCACCACCCCTGGGGCGCAGCCCTATCTCCATAGTCCCCTTCTATCTCTGCTTAGAGGCAAATACAACCAAGAGAGTTGGGCATCTTTGAATGCCAACCTGAAAAAATGGTCCTTTATGATCATTACTATTATTAAAAACAAGACCTGATAATTTTTTTTTTATTTCAAAATAGACCAGACGGGATAATAATGAAGAATCAAAGTCCTGTCATTTGACCCCTGTTCTTCTTTACCTTCTCCCTTCTGCCCAAGCGTTTCCACTGCTGCTGGTGTATTGAGTATCTTCAAAAGGGTCTTGGATGCTACTGGACCAACTTCATGAAGGTCCAGCTGAGAAAGAGCCAACAAGCCCCTGTAGCCTCGTCCTGGTCAGCATACCAGTATTCTTTGTATGCCACTTCCATTTCTCTTTGTGATCCTCAGAGTGGGAGATAATGGTTTTTAATCCTGGCTAACTCAACTCTGGTAGAGTTATACAGTGTCATACAGTGGTATTTTACCCTTGATAAAAGATGCATCTTGGAGCTCACCACCATTGCACCAAGGGACAAAAGACAATAGATGACTCGGAAGTCAAGATAATAAAATCCATGATATTAGCAATTTATGCGACCTCAAAACTCCAAGTTATTGTAAAAGTTCAAATAAAAGAAGTCAAGTAAACAATTGTGAATGTCTGCTGAAGAAACTGTTACTAAACCAAGAGGGTGATTTATTTTAACTCCTTATAAGCTGTCTGGCAAGAAATACAGCAGAATTCATCTCTGGTCCAGAAATGGCAGCATGAAAAGATTTCATTCTAAAAGTGAGAGAAACTCTGAGCTCCTGCTTGAATCACAGGGGCATTTTAAAGGAAACCGTGTGCCTTGGAGTGTGGACTCATCCAACACAAGCTCAGAACACAGTACAAATCTGCAAAGCCACACCCCCAGGTTGCTTCTGGCTAGGATTTATGGGCACTGGCATATGCATCCTGTCTTTATGGCTCAGCTAAAGTAATGGTTGTGCTTAACCAACTTAAACGACCTTAATAAACTTGTAACCCTGGCGTTGGGCCACTTTGGGATCTGCCGCAGCTGAAGCGTAGCAAACAACCAACCTGCTGGGGGAAGGTGCTACTCAAAACACACCTGCAGGGAGCTATTTTTTGGTATCAATTTAAGACCCAAACACTGATGCAATTTGGCCCTCTTTAGAGCCAGGCTTCGTCAGCCGCTCTCCTCGTTAATTAGCGGGAGCCTAAGATGTTGCTAATAGCTACACATCTTGTAAACATGTTGCACCGGCCCTGCCCCTGAAGAGCCTGCTTTGGTAAGTGATATCTCAACTGGGGCTGGCAGAGCTGGGCTCCCCACCAGGGATCAGCAGCAATGTGTAGGGCCTCGGTCCCCAATCAAAACATCTTGCTCAGAGAGCGCCTCCTTTTGTCATTGTCCCTATTGTGGGGACTGCCTTTGGCAGTAATGGTAATAATAATGAGAAGGAGAATAAAAAACAAAGAGGAGGAAGAACAGAAAGAAACTTGCATTTACATTCAGTAGAGAATATTCATTGCCATCAAGGCTGGGTGGGGAGATCATGGAAGCCAGATTATGCAGACATTGAGCACTGAAAGAAAAATGTGCCACTGTTCCTTAGTCTTCTAGGTGGCTGGTTAGGGGCTCTCTAGCCAGCAGGAGGGAAGGGGTGGGGAGACCTTGCTGCTGTGCTTTATTTACTTGCCAACTTTATGCTTGAATCCTTCTCTTGCAGGACTAGGTTCAATTTTTTAATTCGGTGGTTGTTCACCAGGGGAGATGATGGCAGGAATCAGATATGGAGGAAGCCTAGAGTCGGGGTGGACAGTCGGCCCAATTCCCAGGACTGACCGGCAGTTTTAGCACCCATAGGCTCCTGTCCAGGGAAAGCCTTCGTGCCAGGCAGACCAGGACCTGGCGTGGTAGAAGTACATCTTTATAAAAGCATGGAATAGAATTTGCTCTAATTCAGTCCCCAGCACTTCTCCTTTCCCTCCCCCTGTTCCCTTCCCTTGACTCTACTGCTCTTTCTGCTACTTATTTATAGTTTCTTTTTAATTAGTGTTCTGTGGATGTACATGATGGCGAGATTCACTGTGGGATATTCATATATGTACATAGGAAGGTGAGGTCGGATTCATTGAAAGAGTCCTGGACTCTTGCCCAACTCCCTCTTCTGATATCAGGGGGAAACTGACACCCAGAGGGTCAAGGAGGAAGTACAGTGGTCACTGTCTTCTCAATAGATGATGAACACATCTAGTCTTGTGTGGGTAAAGTCACCAGAGATTACTAAATGCAAACGTGGTACAAGAGAAGGACTGGCTCCAGAGTGTGGGGCATGCATTCTAATTCTGCCTCTGCCACTAGATGGGAAGCTTGGGTAAAGTGCCTCCCACCTGCCAGGTACTATATGCCAATCATTTGAAACGAGTGACTTAATGATACTGCATTAAGGGGGGATTAATGTGCCCATGTTAGATGGAAAAATGGGCCCAGAGAAATCAAGTGCCCCAATCCCATAGTAAGTAGTGAGGTTTGAAGGCAGGTTTTCTCTGACACCACCAGCAAAGGTCTTCCCAGAATGACCCTTACGCTGGTACAAAGCTGTCAGCAACTTCCACGACCTGTCGCTCACACCCAATGACTCATGAGACGAGAACTGTGATTGGGAAGGGGTTCTTTTTCCACTGGTGCCAAGCAATGAGGGAGATAACACAATTGTCACAGGACACCTTACTTCCACAAAGGGTTTAGATTAGCAAGACATGTGAGCTCTCTTCTCTTTTCCTTTCTTATTATAACCAACTGAACAATAACCAACTGAACAACTGAAGGACTTGAAAAAAAAATTTTAAGTTACTAGTTTCTTATCTCCTCCATAATCAGAACATAAACTCCATGTGGACAGGAACATTGGCCACTATTACATGCCCAGAATATACATATGCCTGACACATAGTAGGTTTTCAATACACATTTGTTAGATGGAAGGAAGGAACTTAAAATTCAATGGAGGAATTATTTTATTATATATTTTATTTTATAATTTATTTATTTTTCCAATCAGTCTTTTTTTGGGGTGGGATACTGGGGATTGAACTCAGGGGCACTCAACCACTGAGCCACATTTTGTATTTTATTTAGAGACAGGGTCTCACTGAATTGCTTAGTGCCTTGCTTTTGCTGAGGCTGGCTTTGAACTTGCAATCCTCCTGCCTCAGCCTCCTGAGCCACTGGGATTACAGGTCTGCACCAACCTGCCCAGCCCAGTCTTTTTTTGTTTTTGTTTTTGGTTCTTTTTACTTATACATAACATTAGGATTCATTTTTCATTTTGACAACTTTATAAAAGCATGGAATAGAATTTGCTCTAATTCAGTCCCCAGCACTTCTCCTTTCCCTCCCCCTGTTCCCTTCCCTTGACTCTACTGCTCTTTCTGCTACTTATTTATAGTTTCTTTTTAATTAGTGTTCTGTGAATGTACCTGATGGCGAGATTCACTGTAGGATATTCATATATGTACATAGGAAGGTGAGGTCGGATTCATTCCACTCTTCTTCCCTTATCCTGTCCCTCCTTCCTCCCCTCAATTCCCTTCCTCTATCCACTGATCTTTGCTCTATTTTGGTCTCTCACCCTGCACAAAAATCAACTTAAAGTGGACCAACGACCTAGGAATTAGATCAGAAACCCTGCAACAGCTGGAAGAAGATGTAAACCCAACCCTCTAACATGTCGGCACAGGAACTGACTTCCTTAACAAGACTCCTAAAGCCACAGAAATAAAACCCCAAATCCCAATACTTGAAATGGCATAAAAAGCTTCTGCACAGCAAAGTAAACAATTATCAACTTGAAGAGCGAGTCTGCAGAATGGGAGAAAATCTTTGCCACCTGCTCCTCAGATAGGGTGTTAATGTCCAGAATATATAAAGAACTAAAAAAGCTTATATTTAAAAGTTGATCCAAACCCAATAGAGGAAGAGGTAGAAATAAGGGAAGTAAAGATGTATCTACAAAAAACTCTTAACCAAAAAGATCATCAGATGGACTCTTAAATAGATCTATATATTTTTAATTTTTATAGTTAAATGCTCTTAGTTATATTAAGAAGATTACTAAAGGAATACGTTTTGCATCCCCTGTAACAAAGAATTTTTTTAGAAAGGTAATAATAACCAAAAATACATTTTTCTGAAAAGTTCAATGGATTTACCAATTTTATGGTATAATTGAGCTGCTCTCCTTTTGTTTATGTGATGTATATGTTGGGAGTACAAAACTGAATGGTTTTCTGTTTTTTAGTTATTTTACCTTTTATATAATTATCATGTATCTAGTATGAAAGCAATAAAAATAACTTGGACATTTTGAAACTGATTTTTAAAATAAATGTAAGTCTCTTTTAAATGGCACTTTGTTAAACCAAAAGTTTCTACAAAAATATGCATGTAACTGCATTGTGTCACCAAATATATTATGAACACGGTTTCAAAAATGTTGTCAAATATAGTTTCAGCCCTTAAAACACATTTTAGAGGGAAAAACAAACTATTACACAGAGCTAATCTCAATAAAACAAACCATCAGTTTTGATAGCAGGGGATCAGAAAGTAAAGCTTAAAAGCAACATACGGAGGTTACGTGTAAATTTAATGGTCTGAGAAATAACTGATTGAATTGTCCTGCCACTCTGTATTAGATAGGCTATTAAGACAATGTCCAAATATCTTATTTTTTTAAAGACACAAGAGGTCTGGTATCACAAAGGGTTGATTAAATCTGTGATTATTTCAAGGCAAACAGTGCATAAAATACCCATGCTACAACAAGGAAATGTGTCTATGCCGGGTTAACATGCATGAAGCCATATGAACTCTGGTTCTTTGGGCTTAATCTTTATACATCCCTAGAACTACGACTAATCCTCTTTATTTAAACAACTTCAAAGACTCTGATTTGACACACATGGCACACATATATAGACAGACTCTTAGCTCCTGCCAGCAGGTAATCAGAACCAACAAAAAGGTGTACCTTGATGAAGAATTGCTTTGCATCCAAGTTACCACGTCAGCTGATCCAACAGAAATTCATCCTGTTACAGCCCACGGCTCAGAGCAGAGGGGACCTGGTTTTCAGAAGGAAAAAGAAATCATCCAGCCTATTAGACTTGGAAATGAACATTTTTCATCCCACCATATTTATGTATAGAAACCTGTTGATTTCTTGTAACTATATCTAACCAAGCACTTTACTTAGTTATCTTGTTTCTAACAGCTTTTCAGTTTATTTTTATGTACTGCAGAGATACATAATGATATAATCTGCAAATAATTCGCTCCCCACATTTGCAGTTTGTTTTATCTAATTGCAATGGCTAGTAGTACTCTCAGAACAATATTAAATAACAGGTTTCATAGTGGTGAATATTGCTTAATATTTAATAATGGAAAAATGCTTCTGGCATTTTATGATGGAGTGTCATGATGGTTTTTCAATCAATGTGTGTGTATCTGTTTACATGTCAATTTAATGTGCCTAGAATCTATTCCTAATTATAACTTTTTGTATAAAATAAAAGGTTTTTGAATTCTGATAAAAAGCTTTTTGAACCACCCAAAATTTAATCATGGAGATTTTCATCTGTCACCTTTAATATAGTGAATTATGGTAACAGGTTCCATAATATCAAACCATCCTTATATTCCTATGATATTTGCATTTTTTAGTTGCCAATGGACTTTTATTTTATTTATTTAAATATGGTGCTAAGAATTGAACCCAGTACCTCACCCACACCAGGCAAAAGGAATACGCTTTCCAGGAGCATTCACATAGATCTGCCTGAATGCCATCAAATTAAGCTAGTATATTGACTGAGCTCAATTTAATGTTCCCTTGGTGTGACATACTGGAACACAGAAGGTTGAACCTCACTCATGAGGTTCTCGGCCCACAGCCCAAGCGCAGCCGCTGGCCGCTCAGGGGCGTGGCCACAGCATCCTGCTCCCCGGGCAGTCCCATGGCGGGGGGCAGGGATGGGCCCACCGCTGCCAGCTAGAAAGTCCCCGCTGTGCCGCCCCCAGCTTGCCCATGCGCAAGATTGCTGGGAGTACTGCGCGCTCCCACGGCCTCCTACATCTCCCCCTTTTTATTTTAAAAGGTGAAGAACACTTTAATGGATGCGTGATAGCTATCACTACATCTGGATCGACTGTGCCTGTCTTAGGCGTCCACATGTCCCACTGACATTCTTACCTGTCATTGGATTACCAAGAAGCTTGATATTATCGTCTTGGCTCCTGTCTTAGGTTGATATGTCAGTCACACAAGACTTGCCCGTCTTTGATTACCAGTCGTCCATTTGAGACAGCCAAGCCTGAGAAGTTCCAGCTTCTAAGGCGCAAGTGCATTTTTAACAATGATCTTATCCCTTTGTTGGCCTAGGCACATCTTATACATGCAATAAAATGCTAACACAATGAACAACAGAAGTATTAAACAGAACCCCATAATGCCTGCCCATTTTTGACCCCATTGTACAATATCTTTAAAAAACGTAATTACATCAGCAACAGAGGGAACCTTGACTTTAGTAGAATTTACTAAGATTGGGCTCTAGTGATCTGGTGAGATTCTTGATAAATTGGCAGCCCTGCTATAATTATGGTATTGAACCCCTGTAAGACATAGTCCTGAATAATGTCCAAGACATCCTGATGCAGCAAGGTCCATCAAAATATCCACTTGTTCTTGGAGAAGATCAACACGTTGGTTGAGTATGAGCATACCAGAAGGAAGATGTTGATCTATGGTCTCCTGTGTTTGAAGAGCCGTGTCCACACTGCCAGTGAGGTTGTTCAATGTGTCAAGACAACACCACAGGCAGGTCTTCCACATTGGCTAAAACTGGCATTAGGAGGTACCCAGGAACTCGAGCAACGATCATTAAAGAAAAACTACTATTCCAACATTGAGTTCAGTGGAGGAGGCATTAATCAGGGAGGACTTTAAGGAGGGAGGGACAAAGGCCATAACTACAGACCAGAGTTGTAAGGTGTTTCCATCAATCAGTGGAATCATCAGGAGGAGAATTATCATGTTCATGTTCATGTTTTCAATCAGTAGGAGTCAAATTTAACTCAAAGACTCAAGCATACTTATGGTAATGGTTTTAAAATCTAATGGTTGATAGTATCTCTGTCTTTTGGTCCTCAAATACGGGCAGGTTCCACAAACTCTGGGGTTCCCTGCATTCCAGGGTGTCCAACCGCTTAGAAAGGTCAGAGGATCCCCCATGGTGGTGCAGAAGGCTGAATATCTAGCTTTCCCCTACCTTTTCCCCTTGTTTTTCTTAAATTATCTGAGTAATTACTTTCTAAGTCACTACCACTCAATTCTTCCTCACATCGTCCTCCTTGTTTCCTAAGGCTTAAGTACTTTCAGCGACACTTTCCTGGATGCTAGGTTTAGATGAAGTTAAATATTCCCTAATTAATTGCCACATAGGAAAGTTCTTTTTAGAAAGATGAGCCCCCTGTTTTTCTGTCGCTATTAAATCCTGTTTATGAAGATCCCCTTGTGGCACATTAAGTAAGCCTTCCTAAACCACGGGCTCACTGTTCCCAAGGTTCCAATACATGACTCTATAGTACATTCCTCCACTGCTGTACCATCTCTCATCAACAAATCCTTTATGACTTTGGTCATCTCATTCTTTAAGGTTTCCAACCCCATTATGAACAACTTTACTTTGCCTCGCCCTACTCCCGCGAGGTTCCTCAGTTTACCCGCAGGGCGATGATGGAGGCGGACTGGAATGAACAACCTTTTAATTTTTCACCTTCCTTCCTATTTCTCTCTTAATTTCCCTCGCCCTTAACCACTCTGGCCAGAGACTCCCGCAAGGTTCCTCAGTACTTACCCATCTTACTGAAGTTCCCCAAACAGGCCACCACTTGTCGACGCCTGCAGCGACGACACATGGGAAAGAATCCGAGGCGGACTGGGAATGACCAACTTCTTTATTCTACTTTTGGGGGATGCTTCCTTACATGCTTCTCTTTGCAGGTCTTGCGGGCTGAAGTGCAGGGTGAAGTGCCGGTCTCGCTTCGGAGCCCCAGGAGGCCGACGTTTCTGTGTCTTCCTCCTCCGACGCCTCACTCATGAGGTTCTCGGCCCGCAGCGCAAGCATAGCCGCTGGTCGCTCAGGGGCACAGGTCGCGTTCTCCACCGCTGGCCACAGCCTCCTGCTCCATGGGCAGCCCCATCGCAGGGGGCGGGGAAGGGCCTGGCGGCCGCCACCACCTCAACTGGAAAGTCCCTGCTGCCCCGCCACCGGCTTGCCCACGCGGCTATTGCGGGTGCGGCCTCCCGCGCAAGGTTGCTGGGGCTGCCGCGCACGTCGGGGGACAGGTGCCGCACGCGCGCACGGCGTCCTACATTCCTAGTTAAAAAGGAAAACTAAATATCTATGTCGGTTTGCTGAAGAGGTTGTAAGTGATGATACCAGACACAAGGTTCCTCATCTGGAAAAGACAGAACTAGCTAGAGCAAGAAATACAGTAAGACGCAGTGGATTTGGTCAGTAGAAGACATAAGAAAAGAACCAGGTGCCAGCCACCGGCACAGTGTGAGTGGAACAGCGGCCAGCAGGATTTCACGCTGTAGGTCTTTCCCCAGGCCCCAGGGTCCCCGTGCCATTTTTGAAGTGTTGGTCCTTGATTTTTCTATTGCCTGGTTTTCATTGACCTCAGTGGGTTGCAGTGTCCGTCAACTGAGAGGGTGTTGAATAGAAGGCACTCTCTTCAAGGTTTCTTGGAAGGAGCCTCGTGAATGGGCCTGATGAGCAGGAGTTGAGGGCCGGGAGGGCAAGAATGTCTCCTCTGCAATCCAGCAAGTCATCATGGGAGCTGAGCACCATGGCGGCTCCTCAGCCTCCTGACCCTGACTCATTTCCAAAATGGTTCGGTCAAGTCACATTGCAACTGGATACATACGGATGAAGCATTTTGCCAAAACCTCACCGGCACACCAAAATTTTATTTAAAACCATGTCATCTAATTATCTAAGTTGCTGCTGCTTGCCTTGTTTGATCACTAGTAAAGTCCAAAGATTTTTTATGTGCTTTCTTGTGAAAAACAGGTGAGCTTTTATACATATTAAGGCCATTTTTTTTAAAGAATGCAAATTTCCAAAGCAGGGGGCAGAAAAGACCATACTATGTAGAAAAACCAAGATGAACTTTAAAATAACACTTATGCACAAAAGGTTTGCAGGATTCTGTAGTCAATGACCTCTCAAACCCAAGAATCCAAGTTTCAACTTATGCTCTAAAATATTTCCACCCGTGATGGTTTATTCAGATCTGGTGCCCAGTCCTTCACCCTTGGTCCTCTTGGGTCATGTAGGTGTTAGATTGTGAAGAAGGCAGGAGACAAATATGGCAACTGAGATTTTTCCTATAATAAACTGAGGCATGTGTGGGCAGGGGTGGGGAAGATACCAATTAACAAACTAACGGACAAGTATTCATTAGGTGTTATTAAACACTTCTTAACACATGATTCCTACTCTCAAAGGAAACAATAAGTTTAAAGACTTGACAACAATAAACCATCAATGAACTGAGAACATACTTCAAGGAAAACCAATGATATTATCTCTAAGCAGCCCAATAGATCAGGAAATGGGGTGGGGGACTTGTAGCCTGACTGGAATGAGCAGGAAAATCAGAGAAGAGGCAAAACTTGTCCTGTCTTGGATCAGTGGCAGTAGAATGCAAACTAGGGGACCTGTCCACATAAAGTCGTTGGGACCTGTCATTGTGCACTGTAGTCCCGTGAGGAGCTGTTGAGTCATTTGTGTCCTGATCCAGGAGAATCTTAGGTCCAGAAGGCAGAAGAATAATTTGGAAATAAATGACAAATCACAAAACAAAGAGATAAGGCAGTATTTTAAGTATAACATGTGAGTCTTAGTATAATGGTATAATATCTGAGGATGGTGTTTTAACTACAATATTTGAATATTAGTGTTTTAGTATAATATTTGGTATGGTATAATACTATGTGAAGATTAGTACTATGGTATCATATGAGCATTAATATTAAAATTATGACATTTGAGTATTAACATTTAAGTATCATATTTGTGTTAGTCAGCTTTCTGTTGCTGTGACAAAATACCTAGGAAAAACTTCAAGGAGGAAAGATTTATTTGAGCTCATAGTTTTGGAAGTTGTGGTCCTTGGCCAGTTGGTTCCATTGCTGTGGGCCTGTGGCGAGGCAGAGCATCATGGTGGAGAGGGCGTGCAGAGGAAAGCTGCTCATATCATGGCAGCCAGAAGGCAGAAGAGAGAAGAAGGAGGTCAGGGATAAATATAACCTTCCATGGCATGGTTCCAGTGACCAGCTTCCCCCAGCTGGGCCCCAATTCCATAGTTTCCACCAACTCCCAATAATGTCATAACTGTGAACCCATCGGTGGAGGAATCCATCCATGAGGTCAGAGACCTCATGATCCAGTCACTTTGCAGGAACCTCACCTCTGATCATTGCTGCATTGGGAACAAGTCTTCAACACATGAGACGTTGGGAACATTACAGATCCTAACCATAACAACATTTGCGGATAGCTTTATGGTTATATTTGGTTCACATGCTACCTGTATGATTTTTCCCCATCCTATATGAGCCTTGGTTTTTTCATTTGTGGGAGGAATGCCAAAAAAAAAAAAAAAGTGTTCCAAAAACATATTTGCACAATTTATTTACTGCCTTACCACTCACTTACGGAGCATGTTCACCCTCTTTATCTTGATAGAACTTTATGACCTCATTTTGCAAGTGGAAACACAGGTTCAGAGAAATCCTGACTGATTCAAGGTCATGGGAGCCAGCTTAAATGCTTTAAGTCTACAAAAATTGAATTTTTACTTTGCACCTACTAAACATAGCTAAGCATTGTGCCAGCCATTTACTTGTTATCTCATGGGACCCTCTAGCCTCCTAGATGTAAGGTCAATGCTACTCAGCCCTGGCTTATAAAATGACATTGAGGTTCGGGGAGATGAAACACCCAGGAGGCTCATGGAAGAGCAGGAAAAGTTGAGGTCTGCCTCACCCCAAAGCCTGCACTCATTCTACCACAGTCAGCTCCTAGGAGGTGATGGGTCAGCATTTCGGATGGGGGACATCTACCTGCATGACATGCAAGGGGAAACGCGGGCTGCAGGGTCCTCCTAAGGGACCAGTGCTTCTCAGCAGGGACAGGGGACAGGGGATCCCAGAGGTCAGCAGCATTCAGCTCAAGTTCAATCCCAGCAACAATTTAATTCCAAAAGGGGTGCTCCCAGCTATATCTTGCATCAATTAAAATCAGCCCAAATGCTGCTATTTCCTAGTTTACCTGGGGCAGGCAATGACGAAATATGATCCCAAACATTTCTTGCTAGTCAATGAAAATAGGTTGTTTGTTCAAAAGAATAAATCTGTTCCTTTTTCCAAACTTGAAAAGACACAAACACAAAATGCACTGACATTTATTAGCCTGTTGACAAAAAAGTCTAATGTGAGTTTGTATTTTTTTGGTTTTTTTCCCCCCTTCTGATTATGGTATACTTTGTAAAACTCTAAAAAAGTAAGTCAACAATTAAAAAGTTCAAACAAAAATGAAAATGTTCTTCTCTCTTTATTTAAATAGAGAAACTTTATTCTTCAGGTTTAGGTTCTTAGGGTTTTTGTATTCTCACATAATACCATATTAATTCACATTCCTTCCCTGCTCAAACGATGTAGTATCAATTCTATGATTATGAATTCTCTGAATTCAATATAATCTGCTTTGTTATTGATTTTTTGTTTCACTCCTTGGCATCCAGCACAATGTTACAAAGGTTATGCTTGAGTTGTGGTAACTGCAAATGATTCTAAACAGTCACTTAATATCTCAAGAACTCAGGACCTTTTGTTAAGGCCTTATTTATGAAAAATTACTATTAAATTTGTGATTATCATATATTCAAAAGATTCTCTTAAAATGTAATTTTCAGGTATGATAGGAACTAGGAAATAGAAGTCATAGCAAATTAACTTGAAATAGTAGATTTTATTTTATTTATCATTTAGTAATTTTTAACATTTTTTTGCCTGTTTACTATGCCTGTTATTACCCAAATCTTGTACTGATAACAGAGGTGATTTTGAGATATACTGAGATAGTGATTTATATCATTAATTGTTTCTTTAATAGAGCAAGCAACAAAACACATTTTAATTTTGATCTGTGGTTCATTAGCACCTAGTAAACTGGTAGAGAACAATTTATAACAGCAAATTTTCCCTGGGAACTGGATATGGTGACACACTTTAAAGCAGATTTCTTGCATTTTCAACTCTGAAGCAGGAGAGGACATGTAGGAGACATGAGAGGACAGACCTGTGGCCCCTGCAGCTGCAAACTGTGGCCCTTCGCACATTTGAGTCAACACTTGAGCAGACTCATTGAAAAACCCAGACGTTTGTTAAATCATTTAAACAACTGCTTTCTTGAGTTTCAGACATCTTTCTCCATATCTCAGCAGTCATGAAATTACACAGAAAATGATATTCCACCAAGAAGCATAGGTATATATGGGAATCTTTTGAAAATGTGCAGTGGGTTTTATGTGGTTTGGACTTCAGTTTACCGTGGGAGTATGTGGTTGATTACTAAGGTTCTGCAGGAAAGAATGGACGCAAGGAATTGTGATTACAGCCATACTGACAACATCGTAGTATTGCTAGTGACGAAAATAAAATACAAGAGAGCCCACAGCCCTCTGGGGAGACTCAGAGCCTGGAGAAGGGCAATGTCTCTTGCCAGCACTCAGCTCTGCCAGGTTCATGTAGATACCTTGGCTTGGCGCCCTCTCCATCCATCTGCCAAGAGGGGACTTGGCTTCACCCACCTTTCCCAGTTCCACTTTGGAGCAGAGATAGGCCTGAAAGATAATCAGCAACAGGCCTTAGGCTCTGGTGGGAAATTGGCCTGAATGCCCATCGTCTCCCTTCCAAACCTAGCTCAGTGCCAGTTCTTGATTAAAGATCTGATATCTACGTTTATACCTTAATTTTAAGGAGTGGTGTTTTAGGCAGTTTTTTCACCGCTGTGACCAAAAGTTCTGACAGGAACAATTTTAGAGAAGGAAAGTTTATTTGGGGGCTCATGGTTGCAGAAATCTCCAACATGTGGCTCTGGGCCCCAGGTAAGGCAGACATCATGGTGGAAGTGTGTGAAGGGGGAAAGCAGCTCAGGATGTGGCAACCAGAAAGCAGAGAGGGAGCTCTGCTCACCAGAGGCAAAGTATATATATACCTCAAAGGCACACCCGACTCACCTCCTCCGGCCACTCCTGACCTGCCTACAGCTCCTGCTCTGTCGATCCCTATCAGGGGATTAATGCACTGATTAGGTTAAGGCTCTCAAAACCCAATCGTCTCACCTCCGAACTTCTTTGCATTGTCTCATGCATGACATTTTGGGGAACATTTCATATCTAAACTATAACAAGTTGGGCTACCCTTCTATTTACATTTTAAACCTTATTTCTTAAATCAGTGTTAGGTGCTCACGGAGGTGTGGGAACACAGGTGGAGAAGTTGGAGTCACCCACACTCTTACCAAGCCTGCTGGCATCTCAGGACTAAGGTTCCAGGGCCCTGAAAGGTCATCTGGTTTGGCCTTTGGCCCTCAGCTTTCAGCCTTGAGGCAGGTGCTCAGGACTAGGGACCATATAAATTTGCCTGGCCAGTGCCCACTGGGAGCACCAGGCCCTGTGCCCCATCCCCTGGCAAAGTGGGTCCTACCTACAGTGAGTTAAATAGCAATCTCCCTGGGTTTTATAATGTTCAGAACTGCTGCATAAAGAAGAAAGAGTAAAAGAAATCAAGTAGTAAAGAAGCAGGCCTGGTCCTGTGTGGATAAAAAGATGGGACCAGGTGGAGCAACTTTTCTGTCCTCAACTCTCCAAGTCTGTGGTTCTAACAAACAAGACAGTAAACGTCAGGGTAAGGGTCACTTTGAATGAAGAATGCTCTTGGGACCACCTACACTCCAGTTTCTCAGCTTAGAAAGTTACTTCCCCCACTCCAACCCTCATGCCCTTCGTCACCAAATAGTTTCCTATAGTCACCACATAGTTTCCTCCTACAACTTGTTTCTCAAATCTTAGCTTCCCCTTCCAGGTCTCTCCTTCCACACTCCTCCCTCTCCAACCCCCCTCTTTTAGGTGCAACAGTGTAGGACCAACTTAAATGTCACTAGAAGACAGCTATTTACCGTGTATACATACAATAAAATATTTTGCAGTCAATAAAATCAGGGTGTGTGTGTGTGTGTGTGTGTGTGTGTGTGTGTGTGTGAGTTTATGATATATCAGAAAGCAAATGAGCCAGGCACTGTGTCACACACCTCTAATCTCAGTGGCTGGGAAGGCTGAGGCAGGAGGATCGAGAGTTCAAAGCCAGCCTCAGCAAATCAGTGAGGCCCTAAGCAACTTACAAAGACCCTGTCTCAAAATAAAATGTAAAAAGGGCTGGGGATGCAGCTCAGTTGTTAAGCACCCCTGGGTTCAATCCCTGGTGCCTCCCCCACCCAAAAAAGCAAAAAAATTATGTAACATAAAGCCCCATTTGAATGAACAAGAAAAGCATTACAAATAATTTGGATCATCTCTGGGTAGTGGGATTACATGAGATTTTTATGTTCTTATTTATTCTGCTGCATATGTTTCCATCTTTTATAATAAGGGGAACGTTCATGTGATAACAGTAATAACAACATGAAAGCTAACATTTACTGGGCATTTTTACATGTCTGGCACTATGGCAAACACATTGCATGCATTATTATCTCATTTTCAAATAAGACTGAAGTAGGGATTCTCATCACTTCGCTGTGTAGATAAAGGAACCGAGTTCAGTAGTAGTTCCGGAAATCCAATCAGGCAGTCTCACTGTAAGGTTCACATATTTGAAGAATATTTATTGACAAAGGGAAATGCTCCTGATTATTCAAATACATGACAACTTTTTGTCATGTGCAGAGAAAAATATCAGCACCAGAATGTTAACAATGTATCTGGAAATGGAATTTGGAGAGATTACACTCTTTTATTTATGTATTTGTAACAACCATAGATTACTCAAATGATAAAGGAAAATGATAAAATAGGAAGTAATATTATGGGTTAACTAAGAAAACTAATCACCATGTAAGTCATTTTAATTGGAAAATATGTTTTGAATTCCAGAAATTTAAAATTACAATTACTTCTCAGATAGGGGGCTGACAGTGTTATTTTTCATGAGTTATATGATTATACAACAGTGCAAAAGTACTTGCTCAGTAACTGCCAAGAACTCCTTGTATCTACCCAGGAGATAGCACAATTTTTTTTGAGCGGAATTAGCCCCATAAACATCTATTGATGAAAGCAGCAAAACTCAAAGTAATGTTCCAAAAAGCTTTGCCCTGTCTTGTGTTTCAGTCAGGATGCACAATGGTCTAAGGGAATATGAATCCTACTAGGAGAAGTGACTTCTAGTTGGGTGATAGGCAACTCTAAAGCAGCACTTGCCACTGTAATTCAGATTCTTTTCAAGACAGAGCAAAGGGAAGAAAACTCCATTCTCAAATCCAAAGTTAGATCCCAAGATCCTCAGGCACCTGCTTCCTAGGTGCTTCACTGAAGGGTCTACTGGATGCACACACCCTCCCTTCTTTGTTTCACTCACTCTCCTCCCTTCCCTAAACCAGGTCCTTAACCTCAGGGGAGCGTGGGCACTGCACCTTCCTCCAGGTAAACAGAAGCCTGCACCACTTCTCAGTTGGCATCTTGAGTGGAAGCAGCTGCGTGGAGCCTTGAGCCCCCCCCTCCGCGGGAGCCTACGTGTCTGCTTGGTTTGCAGGGAAGCACTGCCATCTAGCGGACGAACAGCAACACTGCCATGACTGCTCCCGAGCTCAAAGGGGGCCTAACACAGATGGGATGTTTACAGAAGTCTCTTTGAAGCCAAATTACATTTAAGCTTTCCTAGGACAGGCCTCTGTCCTTTTCTTTTTACTTTAAAAGGAGTTCAGTGAATTGAAGGGAGCATAACTGGGCGCTGCTTTGCTATGGGAAAGGAAATGACTGGGAATAAAGGTACCTCCGTTTTGCCATCAATTTGCCATTTCCCTCAGCACAACAGGTTCTTTCCTCTTGTTCTTGAACATACCATGTGTGACTCTTCTGTCACTTAATCCAGCCCCCATGGACTCAGTTTACATAGGTGACCACCAAAGCTCATGTTAGCCAACCCTCCTGGTATGTATTCTGGTTTGGTGATGGTTGGGGAAATGTGCCATTAAGAAATCCCTAAAAATACAGATGAAATGATGACCCAAAATTCAGAGTAAGGTCTAAGATCTCCCACAGTCAGATTGGGAATGATGAGCACTTGTGGGTGTGCCCCACCAGCTGTGGGAGAGCAGCCTCAGACAGTTCAGAATACAAATAAATAGGGCGATTGGAATTTTTAAAATCCATTTTGGAATAAGATGATGAAAAAACATCTAACTATATCAATAATAATAATAATAATGGGTCAAATTATCACATTAAAAACAGATTGGCATAAACATGCTGCTATATTCCATTTACAAAACAGAAACCCAAAACATATGGGCAAGGGAATAGTCAAAGTTAAATGAAGAATAAAGATCTACCAGGCAAAGATGAACCAAAAAAAAAAAAAAAAAATCTGAGGTAGTCATCATAATTCTACAAAATAGCAATAAAAAGGGTAACTAATTTTCTAATTTAAAATTCAACTCCCCAAGAAAACAACAATGCTAAACTCGAGGTCATCACATAAAATAGCATCAAAATATATAAGTAATAATTAGAAAATAGGAGACACTAAAATTAAGTGGAAACATAAAAGACTAAGGGTAGCTAGGGCAATCCTGAAGAACCAACTGGGACCTATTATAAAGCCCTAGAAACCAAAATAGTATGGTATTGGCTTAAAAGTAGATGAACCAGACAGACATTATTACCCTATATACATGCATGAAAAAAATTTTTTTTAAATATTTAAATAAAAGAATAGATGAACCAATAGAACAGAATGGTGAATTGGGTGAGAAACAGGCCCACATAGATATAGTCAGTCAAATTATAAAAAGCTGACTGGAGAAATTAAATTATAAAATAAAACTTGACCCCTACTTTATACCAAATGTGAAAATCAATTCCAGATAGTTGTAGGTTAAAAGTGTTGAATTGAACCGTATGAAACTGCGTTTTTGTAAGTTGAATATTGGTATTGTTATGAGGTTCAGTCTAATAAAACAATAAGGCCTTTGGTATAGAGCACAGGAAAATATTTTCATGATATTCAAGTAGCCAAAGATTTATTTTACTGACATGCAAAATCTGATAATCATACAGTAAAAAATTAAGTAAATTAGAACACAAAATATTGAGAATTTTTGTTGATCAGAAGAAAATACTTAGAGTGAAAAGTTAAGCCACCTAACAGGAGAACATATTTGAAATATATGTAGCCAACGAAGAACTCGTATTACATAAAGAACTCCAACAAAGTGATTTTTTAAAAGTCAATCAACATAATAGATAATGGGCAGAATTATGGACAATGAGGTCACTCACAAAGAAATATCCATTAGACTACCTCAGAAAACTTACTACCGAAGCTCACCCAGCAATTTCACTCCTGGGTGTACACTCAACAGAAATGTATACACGAGTTCAGTAAAAGACATTTATAAGAATGTTTGTGGTCTCAGTATTTGTAAAAGTCAAAAGTGGATGCAACCCAAATGCCCATCAGTAGTAGAATGTGTTATAGTCACATACAGCCAGTGCAGATGAATCATCTGTAACTGTTTTAATCCACTTGGACTGCTGTTACAATGTATCACTAACTGGATGACTTACAAACATCAGAAATTTCTCACAACTCTGGAAACTGGGAAGTCCAAGGACATGGTACCAACAGTTTGGGGATCTGGTGAGGACCAATTTTCTGGTTCATAGATGGTTCATTGCTGTGTCTTCACATGGAAGAAGGAAAGAAAGAATTTGGGTTTCTTCAGCGTCTATAAACAGCACTTATCCCATTCATGAGTGCTCTAGCCTCATAATCTATACCCCTCCCAAAGGTCCTAATGACATTATATTGGGGATTAGGACTTCAAGAGAGGAATTGGGGGGGGAGCACTAATATGGAGGCCATAGCAACAGTATAGAGAGCTCAGAAACAATCTCATACATATATAGAAAATTTATACTTGCATATCAATAAATGGAAAATTAGTAATTCATATAAATGAATACCTATATCATAACATACTCAGGTAATTATAGATATGTTGAAAACTAAATGTAAAAAGCAAAACTTTAAAACTTTGGGAAGAAAATATAAAAACTACCCTTATAATTTCAGGGTAGGGAAGGACTCTGGGGTCAGTTGACTGACCCAACTCCATGACTTACTCACTGTGTGAGTTTGGGCAAGTTACTCCCTATTCTGAAAAATAAGGATAATAATAGTGCAGAAGATGTGGAGAACTAAATAAGTAATATGCATAAATTGTTTTTAAACACTGCCTGACATTTATTAAGTGTTTTTGTTTGGTTGGTTAGTGGTAGTAGCTGCTGTTATCCCGATGTTCTTGTAGAAGTACACCCAGTTACAAGGGGAAAGTGCTCTCCAGGCAGCAGATGTATTCCCAACAAAGTTCGGAAATTCTGGTAATTAAGGAAAGAAAAGGATATTCAATATCAGAAGATACCGAAGAAGAAAAAGTATCAGGAAAACTTGATCAAGAAAGGGCAAATTAAAAATTCAGAAATCACTCATATGAAAAATCAAACATATGCCCATGAGTTGTTACTCTTTCATGTGACCACTTCGTCTGTACATGTGTCCCCCATGGAACCTCAAACAGTCCCCATCAAGAAAACTGTGGGGTTGGAGTCTTGTCTGTGGTTTCACATTTGGAAATGTACCATGCAATGGGGTGGTCAATAAAAATCAGATGATCAAGAGTTAGATGATCAAGGGCTTGGAGCCACAAAGACACATGGGATGATGAAATCTGAAAACACATTTTTCTGGTAAAATTCTATAGAAATGAGAAATGGCCAAACAGAGTCTTCTCGGAAATCCAGTATACTTTGCAGCAAGACTCTTTGTTCATCTTCTGCAAGTATTCTTGCACTTATTCGTTTCTTTAGACAACCTTTTAATTCTATAATAATTTTATTTCACATTTTTCAAACAATGAAAAACTGTCCTGTACAAGACTGTTAGTCATCTGCCACAACAAATAACATGGTATGCAGATATAGCACTTTGCCGTTTCCTGTGGTAATGTTGCTGTTATACCATGCTTCTTCCTAGAATAATTTATAACTGTTTTTCTGATTTTATCAGCCAGTCTAACACATTTGCATCATTTCATGATTTTTGCAAAGTAGTATTTCGAATACTACAGAATTAATTTTTTAAAAAAATCCTGTGAATCCGGACCTTAAATTTAATTTCTGCAACAGTTTTGTCATTAAGACCAGTAGAGTTCCATGAATTTGTAGAGACATTATTTTGAGCAGGTCACACAAGTGGCAATTAAAGATCTGAAATCTCTAGGGTTTGCTATTTTCTTTCATAATAAACTTCAGAAGTTTATAAGAAACAAATCTCATTTGAAGATTACATGATAGGAGACATAGAGTCAGAATTAGGAAAAGGATAAATAAGTAGTAGGCCTTCCCTGCCACTCCCTTGCCTAGTAGGCACCCTTTTACCAAGACAAGAAGGTTTTGTTCCTGAGTATATCATATCAACATCCGGAGTATAGCAAAAGCAGTCTCTTGTTGCTTCATGGACAGCACTTCTAACAGGGATTGATTTTTTTGTTACCAGTCTGAAACTTCTAGTAGCAATGGGAAAAAAGGATGTGAACAGTGACTCTTAGGTAACAACTTGGAGGAAAAAGTACTGTCCAGTCACTGGGGCATCAGGGTCAGGGTTTAAGGTCTGACTCTGTAAGAAACGAGTGTCACCAGTAGGTGGCGCAGTTGGTCAGAAATCCACCGACCTGTTGAGGATGTATGGAAGTTGGCCTCTGAACTGTGGTTTGAAGCCACATCTGAAGGGATGCTCCTAAGACAGGTACTTTGACAAATATCAGGGATTTAACTAGATGAGACACAAGAGTAACAGGAAGTGTGAGGTGTTAGTGGGGGCGGCACCACTATGTTGGGACAGTGCCGCCTGTTGGTTTTGCAAGCACTCTCTCTTGAGAGATGGAGCTTTTATCTTGACTCTGCTCCCAAGTAGTCTATAGACCAAGACCCTCTCATCTAGCTGACTGATGCTCTGGAACACATCATACTTAACTGAACGCTCAGGTTTGGTGAGGACTTTGGAACTAGGCCCAGCAACTTCCCTAATCACTGGCTCTCCACCTAGGTAGATAAATTGACCTATCCCTTTACAGTGGTTGTTTAAATATCTCGGATAATCCATCTTTCCTATTTTCTATGAGTCTCCTCCCCTTTGGACAGGTATTTTGAAAATGGCTCTACACAATCAAGGTTAATAAGGTTATAGCTGGTGAAGGAAGGGCAAGTTTGCTTTGTCTGCTTGAGCTGGGCTATGTGTCGGTCAACTTTCCATTACTATAACAAATACCTGAGATAATCAACTTATACGGATAAAAGGTTTCTTTTCACTTATAGTTTTGGAGACCTCAATCCGTGGTTGACTGGTCCCATTGCTTTGGGCCTGTGGCAAGGCAGCACTTCATGACAGGGAGTGCATGACAGAGCAAAGTCTCTCTGCTCAATCAGTCAGGGACTGAAAAAGAGAAAGGGGCCAGGGTCCCACTATCCTTTCCAAAAGAATACCCCCAATGACCTAAAGACCTTCTACTAGGCCCATCTCTTAAAGATTCTACCATTTCCCAATAGCATCTCACTGGGGACTGAGCCTTTAACACGTGGACCCTGGGGGGACATTAAGGTCCAAGCTGTAACAGACATCCATCCCTTCTTGTCCTCAGACACCAGCACTCCTACTTCTTGGGCCTTTGGGCTTGAGCTTAGACTTGCACCCTGGCTGCTCCTGATTCTCTGACCTTCAGGATTATACTGGAACAATACCACCAGCTTTCCTTGGCCTCCATCTCACAGGTGATGGAAGATGATGGAACTTATCAGCTTCCATAATCATTTGAACCAATCACCATAATGAACTTCTGTCTACTTATGTATGCATCCTATTTGTTCTATTTCTCTGGAGAACCTCATTAATGCATTTCCATTCTGACTTTGTGTGTGTGCCTGTGTGTGTGGTGCTGGGGATTGAACCCAGAGCCTTGTGCATGCAAGGCAAGCACTCTACCAGCTGAGCTATATCCCCAGCCCCTGACTTCTTTTTTTAACAGCCATATTGAAATATAACTTATATGATATATAATTCAGTGATTCAAAGTGCAAAACTGGATGGTTTTAGTATACCCACAGAACTGCATGACCAACATCACTGTCAATTTAAACAATTTTTCATCATCCCTCAAAAAAACAAAACAAAACAAAACACTAACAGTCTCTCCCCATCTCACCCCAACCTCAAACCCTTGGCAACCACCAGTTTACTATCTATGGATTGGCCTACTCTGGATGGTTCAAATAAATGGAATTGTACCATATGTGGTGTTTCCAGACAGAATTCTTAAATTTTGGTAATGTTTTTGAGGCTTATTCATGTTGCAATAAGTATCAGTACTTCATTCTTTCCCATTGATGAACACTTTATTATAAGAATATGTCACATTTTATGTATCCATTCACCAGTTTATGGACCTAGGTTGTCTCCATTTGGGAGGTATTATGAATAATGCTACTATGAACATTTGTATACAAGTTTTGGCATGAATGTGTGTTTTCATTTCTCTTGAGAATTTACCTCACAGTGGAACTGGCCTGGTCATATGATAACACTGGTTTAAACTTTTGAGGAACTGGCAAGTGTGTTTTCCAAAGTGGTTGTACCATCAATCACTTCTTATTTCTAAAGTTTCTCAGTATTCCAAAGATTTAATTGCTATTCCATTAATTTTCTCATTGTTCTATGGTTTTATTTTCTTATTTATTAATCCCATATAGACTTAATATTTAGTAGCAACCTATATTTGGATTTTTCTCCAAATTCATAGCCAGTGACTTAAGAATCATTGTTGAGCAATCTCCTCATTGATATCTATTGTCTTCTTTTATGTATCAAGTATTTATATATTATTTATTTATTTATTTATTTATAATTGCAATTACAGGTTTCTTATACTGTTCCATTGATTTTTCCATCTATGTCCATATCAGGCCCACATTATTTTCATGATTGTTATTTTGTTTTTAATGACTTACATGGCCAATATTCCATTATCATTATTTATTTTTAGAATAACTTTTCTTTATTCTTTATTTTGATACTTATATCAAAGGCTTTCCAAAAAATCCCATGTGGATTTCTAAACCATGGTATTAGCTTTATAAATTAATCTGACACTAGTTGTTATTTCTACAATAGTTAATTCTTCCGCCTTGAAACATGTTCATTCTGTAGGAGAAATTTCAGAATAAGACTGGGTGACTTGTTTGCTCCCTGGATTAAAAGAGAAAGAAGAATCAAAATGTTTCTGAGGTTTGGGGCTGGGGTGATGAGGGGAAAGTTAATAGGAGCAAGTCAACACAGTATTGCTAAGGCCATCAGAAAGAAGATGGAAGGCTTTTGGTTTTTGATTTTTTTTCCCAGTGTTACTTTAGAGGGCAGAAAAACAGTCTATGTCTCAAAATTACCAGGAGATAAATTAAGCCACAAACAAGAAACCATTTTATATACTACATCTCTCCGAAAATGAAAAAAGTAGAAGGAGGTAAACCCTACGCCCCCAGAAGCATTCAAACCAAAGAGGAATTACCAAGTGTCAAGGACAAAGTCCTCCTATTGCTAAGGTTGGGTTGAGTTTGCTCTTCAAGTAGAAGTGACCTTTATATAACTGAAACGAGGGTCTAGGAGTCATGGAGAAGACCAGGGTCAATGACCACACTCTAGACAGTGTCCAAAGGAAGGAGAAAGGAGCTAAAAGGAGAGAGAGAGAATGTGACCAATGAAGTAAGACAGTCAGTAACAACCAAAGACTTTTGGATGACAACAGGGGTGGGGGTCAAGGAAGGGGGCTGATGGTCAGTGCCCTGAGAGGGAAAGTAGGCCCAGATTTAGAAAGAGTCCCTAGATTTGAAAAGCACATCATGTGTTACGCTGGAGATAGAAGTTCCTGTAGATCTATGTGACAGGAGGAGGACAGCTGAGTGGCTCTACAGAATCAACCAATGGTGCATTCGTTTCAGGATGAGGAGTTTATCCACCTCTGAAGTCCAGAGTCCTGACAGTGGAGACAAAGAGGTAGAAAGTATGGTAGATGCCTGACACTTACGGCTTGAACATTTGTGGATCTTAACAGTAGACATTGATCTCCACAGCCCAAGACACGTAGTAATTTGTAAATTTTGCCAAGACACACATTGGAAGCACATCAGCTGAGAAACTGCTATACAGCAGTGAGTCACTTTTTTGGAGAGCAAGGCTAGCCAGCTGCCCAACATCTGTATCATATCATGCCTTTGTTATTTTCTACTAATCACTGAATATGCTTAACAATCAGAAAGCAGTAGAGGCTCTGCTGCCTTGTGGATCCAGGTAAACTTATACATAATGTTGATATTAAAGTGATGTATGCTGACAAATTACTTTGGTGTTTGAAAACCATCTGGGAACTGGTGATACCACTTTGATGCTGTAGATATTGTTCTGTCCGTTTAATGGAAGTAATTATATTGGAGAAGTACTTCAAAAAGTGGAATTTTTAAAGCTCTTTGGGTACATTCCTTAAAATTATCAAGATTCTACTTATTGGAAGAGGTAAGGACATTATTACAGCGGAAATGCTGTTTTGAATTGGGAAGAGCTGAAATTTACGTCACAGGTAGAAGAATTTAATATGGAACAGGGAATGAATAAAGAATGTGTCTTAGTCTGATTTCCCCAGAGGGTATACCATAAGAAAAATATATGCATATACATGCAAGTACTGTATGGAGGACAGTGGTCACAAGAAGCAGGAATGAAAGAGAGTGAAGCTGTGAGAGAGCACACAGGGTACATTACTGGATCACCAGAGAAGCCATATGGCACACATCTCAGTACTTCCTGTGTGGGGTGAGGAAGGAGGAGGCATCTACCCATCAGCTTGAATCCCCACTGGTCCCAGGGACCACTCCATTGAGATTGAGTCCTCATCACTTCCCAATTGCACCTGTGAAGACACTGCAAGTCTGAAGGCACAGTGATAACAGGGAAGCTTTAGTATGGGAGGCAAGAGGTGCTGACAGGTTGTCCCTATTGTGGCAGCTCAGACCCTTGGCAGGGCTGGTCTCCACAGTGGTTGCTGGAATAAAGGACAGATGTGTCTGACAGGATCGAAATGGTGCCTAAGAGGGGCCTGATCCAAGACTCCTGTGGTTGAAGGAGTATTTTTGGGGTGAACATGATACTAAGAAAGTCCAGGACAGGTCCCCAGCTCTTCTCAGATACGAGGCCTTCTAACAAGGAGGCTGTGACACGAGTGTAGGATTCAAGTGGAGAGGCATTATCAAAGTCACTGGGCAAGAGCTGACTGAAATAATAGTGGCATAGTGTGTAAGCTTTTTGCTCCTGTGGCCAAAATACCTGACAAGAACAACTTAGAGGAAGAAAAGTTTAATCTGGGCTCATGGCTTAAGAGTTTCAGTTCCTGGCCAACTGCCTCCATTGTTCTGAATCTGAGATGAGGCAGAACATGATGGTGGAAGGGTGTGGCATAGGAAAACTGCTCAGGGCATGACAGCTGGGAAGCAGAGAGAAAGAAAGAGGAGCCAGGGACAAGATACAGTCCTGAAGGACATGCCCGAGTAGCCTACTTCCTCCAAACATGCCCTACATGCCTACAGTTGCCATCCAGTATTCCATGAAATTATTAATCTCTCAAATGGATCAACCATTGACGATGTTACAGCTCTCACATTCCAATCTTTTACTTCTGTACATTGCTGCATTTCCTAACACGTGAGTTCTTTGGGGGAAATTTTAGATCCAAACCAAAACAGATAGTGTCAGGGGTTGGTTTGAGACTTAAGTAGGAAACTTGAGTTCTTTTCATTCTCTTCATGAGTGCCTACACCATAAGAGTGGCAGCTGAGAAAGCAGACTAGGGGTGTGGGGCATAACCCAAGGGGGCCTGGCACACAGCCTAGAGCAAGGCAATGGGTTGAATCATCCAATGGGGTGAGGGCACCGTGGAAGCAACCAATCAGAGTCAAGGGTGGATAGAACAGACAAAACCTCAGAGGTACTGATATCTAGATGTCTCCATGAGAGCAGAGCAGAACAAGAGCAAGGGAAGAAGATCAAACCTATAGCCCATTGCTGCTGGCAAGGCTTGGAGCAAAGTCAGGTCACTGGGTTTCATCCTGCAATGATCTAAGGATATGGATGCTGAAGTTGTCCAAGAAGAGGACAGGAAGGAGAAGGAGACCTCGAGGTGGCTCCTAATGTTGCCCAGGATGGAAGACAGTCATAACAATTTGGAGGCAGTTAAGTGGGTGACAGTAGAGAACTTGGATGAGAATACAGGGAGAAGGGGTGTTGGAAACAGTGGTATTTGAGACTTTGTGGTAAAAGATTTTAGGGAACCAGCATGTTACCTAAGAATCACAGTAGCTGCTGAAGTTTGAAACCACAGGAGGATTTACACTTACCAGAGATTATTTCTACAAGATAGGTTGGAGAAGAGTATGCTAATTTTCACTTTCATTTAACACAACAGATGAAATTTGAATGTGCTGTAAGGAGCCTGTATTGTTTTTGTGATTATGAAAACAAGAAGAAGAAGAAGAAACCAAAATTACCCAAGGACAAAGCTAGAATTCAATCCCATCATGAACAATCGCTTGCCCACCACCTCCTGCCTCACAGGGGAACAGAAACAGACAATATGAGGTGTGGTTTATTAGTCTTCCCAACCCTCATTTTTACTAGATCAATTTAAATTATGAGACCTGGTTAACACAAAGAACAAATGGAAGTAAATGCTTTTACAAGATAGGGAGATATAAAACCCAGGGTAAATGTTTAACATGCCACACATAAAAGACCCAGTCATAGTTCATCAGCAGCTGCTTGTTTGGCCTTCATGTTTCCAAGAAGGTACCTGCCTCCTCATAGCCTTTGCCTTTAATCTAGTTCCACTCAGAAAGAGCTCGTGGAAGGCTTGCGGGCCATAAATAGAAGATGACAAAGTAACACTCATAATGGTTACCATTATTGGATGCCTGCTGTGTGCCCAGTTTATGCTCAATGTTTATGTTATCTATCTTAGCCCCTAAAATAAAGAAGTAGGTGAGATGGTACCAGCAAACTTCCATTTACCTTGGACTGGCTAGGAGTAGTCACAGGGATGTCATTTGTGGTTCTTGGTTGCTGACAACAGAGTCCATGATAGCTAACTCAAGTCAGTTAGGCGTTGCTTAAAACATACACAAAGGTCCTCCAGTCTTTGGGAAAACTCAAGAAATGGACTCTTGCTCCACTCTGAAAGTCACCCCATACAATCAGGTCATCATGGAAGCTGCTGTGTCTTCTACAATTAGGAGGTTGCTGGGTTGAAAGGTCACATTCTCCAACAGGAAACCATCACCAAATCCTCATCTCTAGGGAAATGGAATATTTTCCAGAACAAGGAAGCAACTCACTCAGAAAACTGTCCCCACCAGGCAGGCCACACCACTTTTGCTGAGCCCCCTGCCAGCAAAAAAGATGCAGGGGACTCTCTCCTCTTCCTTGACCCCATCTAGCTCAGATCTCACACACAGCTTCATGATCCCTTCCCCAAGAATTCAGCTCCAAATCAATTATAAATGATCAAGAACATTTAAACCAAATCTGGAACACCAGCTGCAAAGACTCTGGTAAGTTGAATGTTGTAACTTCTGAGTTGCTAGGGCAGAGGAAAGCAAGAGAGAAAGGTGGCTGAATGGAGATTGAGGATACTAGACCATTGTTTTAGGCGTGGTTGCTTCAGCAACTTGGGGCACCTGGTGCATGGTTGACCAGCTTTCCCTTCTCCCATCCTCAGGCGTCCCCAGTCATCAGTACACAGGTATTGTCTCATTAAGTCCCCACCTCAACCTTTGAACAAAGCATTAGCACCCCCACTTTACAGATAAAGAAGCTGAGGCTCATAAAGTTGAAATAATGTACAAAAAAGTAACAATCAAAGATTTGAACCAAGTTCCATGTCTCACTAATCTACTATGATAGAATTTACATTTGCTTTGCTGAAACCGAACGCCAAGGATAGTAGAGTCTCTATGTTCTCAATGCCCCTTGTTCTGGCTACAGTTTGCTGACTTTCAAAATAGTTGACAAGGCCAGGAACTCTCCTGTCTCCAAATCTTTGGCTCCAGCAATTTTCTTAATTGCTTCAGTGTCTTGATCCCTTGGACTACCTGAGAAGTCATATAGGGTCCGAAAAGAAGTAAAGATTTATCCATCAGCTGGCATCTTCCATTGGTCAAAGAATCACTCCATAAGGTACCATTGTCTTTTCCCCCTACATCTGACCACTCAAGTCCTAGTCCCTCCTTTGGGCCCAGATCAAATGTTATCTCTCCAAAAAGATTTTTTTCAATTCCCTGGCAAAGCACAACTCCACCTCCTCTGGGTTGTCCATGTGTTGTATACCTCCTCTCACACATTTCCCACCATCAAATTATACAACTGCTTCATCTTCAAGGAAGATGAGACCCTGGCACTCATCTCTATGTCCCTTAAATCTCCCAGCACTGGGCAAGTGTGCAGTAAGGATTCACTAGGTGGGGAAAGAATGAATGAATGAATGAACTTCCCCTGTGAGGTGCTCTCTTCTTTAGAATACTGGGTAATCTACATCCAAATCATATACATTACTCTAATCTCCTGGTGTTTTTCATTAGTAAGACTGTCCTTCATTACCACTGACTACCTGATTTCTCCTATATTTAGTGAGTCCTCATTAGTTGCTCACGACTGGATATTTGTACCCTGCTCCCCAAAATTCATACGTTGAGCCCTAATCATCTATGTGGGATTTTAGAGGGGGGTGATTAGGTCACAGGGGTGGCACCCTCGTGAATGGGATTAGTGCCCTCTGAAGAAACTGAAGAAGAGTTCTCTTCCTTCCACCAGAGAAGACACAGCTAGAAGACATTGTCCCCGGACACTGAATCTGTTGGCACCTTTACCCTGAATTCCTCAGCCTTCAGAGTGCTGAAAAATAAACTTATTATTTATTAGCCACCCAATTTTATGTTATGTGGTTGTAGCAGTCCAAATGAACTAAGCCATTAGTTAATGTTGAATGTATACAGAATATTTTTTATCTATTTATTTGTTTTGTGGCTTCTAACATTTAAGCAAATGAACTAAAAAAGAAAAAGAAAAGAACTTTATCTTTGAAGTTGAAATGAGACCATTTTTTCCCCACGGAACAACCACCATAGGATGGTTTTTACACCAGGGCAGGCACTTAGCCTAAGTAACAATTCATCAGACCAAAAAGAGTGGAAAAAGTCATGGAAGTAAAAGTATCAAGGAGTCTCCATGGTCTACTTTTAATCCATTCAATTTCCTGCTAAAGTAGAATTTCTTCCATTTGTGTCAATCCTTTGGGGTCAACATATAGCAACAGTCTCCTTAGTTTCTTCTGGAAACTTCTCCGTTTAGAGCCCCGCAAAGAGTGGCCAGCAGTCTCTGAGGCAGGTTCCCTCCTGCTGTGTGGTTAATGAAACTGGTAGGCCAGCCGCTTCCTCCTGGTTGCCATGGAAATGACCAGGCCGCTGGCCCTCCGAAAACGGAACGGAACAGAACAGCAAGTGCGAGACCACACATTCCAGCCTGGCTCGAAGATTACACCAGCTGTCAAGCCAGGGTGAAGGATCAGTGGCCAGGCAGAGGTCTGCAGAGCAGGCAGACAAGGCCCGTCACCGAACTCCGAAATGTAAGTTGTTTTCTGTGCTCTTCTTTTCTAAAAAACATGTCTACTTTAACAGACAGTTTTACATAGCTTCAGAATTTCTTCTGCATGGCAGAAAAGTTGTGAGAGAGTTTGAAGAGCCACTGTCAGGGTCACCTCTTTGTGACTTCTGCCCTCCTTGAACATAGAGTGCATGGGTGGGTTGTGATCCATTAAACACTTTCTTAGGTTCCCGAGATTATGAATTGCTTTTCACTGAGATTCTGCCATTAAAAGGCAACGGTTTCGGTGTATTGAGCAAAGAATGAAATGGTCTTCTCATTAGTCCCTAAATAGATAAACTCACGACAAATATAATAATTTTCATCTCTGTGGAATCTGAGCTTTTTGTTTCTATTTTAAAACATCTGGCCCTACTCTTGGGTTATTTTTTGATATGAAATGGTAATTAAATCAAAGATAAAGATATATTTCTTTTTCTTATTGTGATGACAAACAAAGAAAACCAGGAACTCTCAACTCATCGTCTTATGTGCTTCCTTTGCTGTTTGTCTTTTAATAGTAATGTATTTACTGGCTGTTTATACACTAGGTTTTTACAGAGTTTACTCACTGGAAAAAACAGAGATTAAAAGAAACAGTAAGCTTAAATGAGCATTAGCATTTGGATTGGATTGTTAACTTTTTTAAAAAATTGCTTCTTTTATTCAAAAATGGACAAAACATAATAAATAATGAACAATAAAGGCAAGGTGGGAGGGTGCTTTAGTTCAAATCCAGAAGTCCATACACAGTCCTGCATAGATTTTATTGTTTAATAAACATGTTTTGGACAGTTTTTAACAAAAGTATTCTGATACATTTGGGGAGGAATAAAATGTTTCAAAAACGTTGTGCATAATATTTATGAAAAACTTGTCCTTGAAACATATAAAATAAAACAGACCTTGTTTGTTTGAAATTTTGTTTGAAAGATTTCTTAATGAAAAGAACAATCCCTGAGAAGATTTTACTTTTTACTTTTAGACTGAATGATACAATGTTTGGAACAAAAAAAATATTTTTCATTCAATTTTTTTTTTTACTAAAATTGGGCCTTTTCTGAAAATAATCATTTCAATAAAGCATTTATGGAAGTGAGCACTTTTCAACAGCTGACTTGGACTTCCCAACTTATTTTTCCAGACCAGTTTTTTCATTGCTTAAAACTTGTATACAATCAGCTTTTAAAATCCAGTGCCCAGTGGTTCATGTCCCTGTCCATAAGAGCCAATAAACTGGTGGGCCTCAGTGTGGAGAGTGGGGCCATGCTCTTCTGTGGGCGTGTGGCCAGGGGCAGATGGAAAAGCGTGGGTTTGAACTCCAGTGATCCTGTCAACTGAGCATGTACCAAGTCACTCCAGGGGAAGACTTGACAGGCTGGCATGCATTGGCGAATCCATCCTCCCCAGGCCTGTGTTGAGTAGGAAGACACAGTTGCTGTACTTCAGAACCTCCCAATGGCTCACTCCATTGGGTATTCTTTGTCCCCCTATTCCATACCTATGCTAGTAGATGCAGATCTCGGCTCCTAGTGTCTTCTGTTCTGATGATGAACTTCAACTTTTTAAAAATGCTTTTATTAGTGCATTAGAGTTATACATAATGGTGGGGTTCATGGTGACATCATTAGACATGCATGGGATAGAGTTTGCTCCATTTCAGTCCCTTTCTCTCCTCTCCCCGCTCCCTCTGTTTCCCTTCCTCTAGTCTACTGGTCTTCCTTGTATTAATTGTTATTTTTAATGCATGCTCTATAGGTGAACATAATGATAGAATTCAAAGTGGCATGCTCATATACGCACATAGCACAATTTGGTCAGTTTCACTCCACGGCTCCTCCCTTTTCCATTCCCTCCACCTTCCCTTGATTCTCTTTATGCCATTGATCTCCCTGCTATTTTCATGGAGTCCCCACATTTTTCCCCTTGTTTAACTCTACCTTTAGCACAACAGAGAAAACATTTGAACCTTGACTTTTTTTAAACTTATTTTTAAACCTAATTTATAAATGCTTCTTTTTCAAGAGTGTTTCTGAAATGTTTATGTGTTTCAGAACCCAGTTATTTCCTTTTGTTCCCTACTCGTTTAGTGTGAGATTTCTGTAGACATTTTCAGTTGAAGGTCACAGAGTCTAGTAATGGAATCGAAGGCGCGGAACATCATGGCAGCCTGCCCACGACCCTGGGATGGGAAACAGCACTGTAATGTCCACTGTGGCTCCTTGGAGTGTATTTGGCTGTCTGAGTTCAAATCTTGGCCATTACTAACTAGCACTGGGACTCATTTAACCTCTCTCTGGGTCTCCATTTCCTAATATGAAAAGGGGACCATAATATCAACCTTTAAAATGATTGCAAAGTTTAAATGATATAAAACATGTGAAATAATTAAAAAGTACCTGGTAGGAAAAGAAGCATTCATTACAAGCTATTATTAATAGATAAAAAGATGTATAGTTTCTGATTTCAGCCAGTTTCCAACATACCTGCATCTCTCACCTTTTTTTATTTTTAGGCACATTGACTCTTATTAATGACCATTTCTATACTTAGCTAGCTTAGCTTATCTTAGGACACAGAGCTGAGGAACAGTAACATTTTTGATATAGTAGCATTTCTCCTCCATCTAGGACTCCCAATTTTCTTGGGAGTTAAGAGTCGTACTTTGACAGATGTCTATTAGAAATCCAGGAAGAACTGTCAAGGAAAATGCTAGACATATGAGCCCAAAACTTGGGAGGAGATTAGGAGGTGGAGATACAGCTTGTGAGTTGTTAGTACATTGGTGGTATTTAAAGCTGTGGGATAATCTGCAGTCACCAGGAGGTGAATGTACATAGAGAAGAGAGTCAGACAGAGTGGGAAGATGAGATGCCACCCAGAGAGACAGAAGGAGCAGCTGTGGAAGTAGTAAGAAAACCAGGAGGATGGGGTGTCCTGGAAGAAGATGGAAGGCAACCATGTCAAATGCTGCTGAGAAATCAGGGATATGGGGCCAGAAAATTGGCCTTTGAGTTTGGTATGTTGCTGGGTAGGAGTCACTGAGAACTGATGAGAATGTTCCCAACTAAGGGATAGTGAAAAAGTGGCTTAAAAATTGAAACAGGGCTCCAGGGCTCCATGGCAGAGCATTTGCCCAGCACAGGCAAGACTATGGATTTGATTGCTGGCTTTAAAAAAAAGAAAAAGAAAAAGAAAGAAAAGTCTAACGCAAACAGGTTCTGGCTTCTATATGACCACAGATTTGCTTATAAAAGTTTGTTTTCAATCTATTTCTGGGAAACTGACATAGCACTAAGAAAAAAGAGGTCTGGGCCAACTTAGAACTATCAGCTATGTCCCTAGCCTCACAAAATTTCAGGAAAGAGGTGAGATTTAAGGAGATGGAGGTGATTTCTTGGAGGAGAAGAAACAGATATGGTCCCCAGACCTAGGGGGCAGTATAAGCAGCAAGAGGGAGAAATCAAGTCTGGATTGGAGAAAACACAATGGGAGCCCAGGCATGATCACACACCACACACCACACACACCACACACACACACACACACACACACACACACACACACACACACAGACTCCTTCCCACAATGTTCCTTGTTGCCTCTTCTTTCCCAGTTTGATGTATTTCCAGTAAAAGGAGCACTTTCCATTTGCTTTTCTTGAGAGGCCTGGTCCCAGGGTCATTAGGGAAGCCAGAATCTTCTCTGTGGCCAGAGATTTAAAGAATTCATTTGGAGTTGCACCTTCACCATTTGATGGTCACTCAGTTTAACCCAAATTGTGATGCCCCAATTACCTATTGGAACTCTGCTGTTGTCACGGAGTTAATCTCCAAAGAGTCGTCAATGACATCAGGATCTTTTTAATAAGCTCCTTATTTTAGACGAGTTTGAAGTTTACAGAAAAATGGTGAAGATAGTACAGGGTTCCTATACAGAGTACACATCTTACATTAGTGTGGTACGTTTGTCACAATTCACAAACAGATGTTGATGCACTGTATTATAAGCTGAAGTCCAAATGCTATTCAGATTTCCTCTAATATCCTTTTGTGTCCCAGAATTCCATCCACAATCCCACATAGCTTGTACTTATTCCCAGGAGGTTTTTAAAAACTCTTAGAGATCTTTTGAGAAAGCAGTGGGATTGAAATGTTCTTTGGTTCCAATATTTGTATCTTAAACCACCAAAGGAAAACTTCATTCTTATCTAAAATCGAACGGTGAGAAATTTAATTTGAACACGGAAGAAAGGAAAAAGTTCAGGACTGACTTCTTGCATTAATAGTTCAAGGTACCGTATGGGAATGTAATAATGTACAACTGTAAGGGGAAGGTCTGAATCCTCCTTTATTATTGCAGAGGCAGGTAATTAAAATGTTAAAGGCTTGCCCGCTTTGCCTTGTTTCTCATCTCCTAGCAAAGGGATTAGGAAACTCATTTCCTTGGCAACCTCGCATGAAATGCTGGCCCAGTGATTTGAGCACAGTTCTCCCTGAGTTAGCTCTACAAGAGTGGACTCTTAAATGGTAGGTTGTGGGGCGGTTTGGCAGCAGGGGCTCCTATAATCCCCCAAGCTAGAGAAGTGAGGGCAAAGGCTGTGTCTTGCTCACAAATGTGAGACCCGTTCGGCCAGCACCCCATATTCGTGGCTCCCACCTTTACAGACTCGATCAATCTCTGATCAGAAATATTCAGAAGAAACATGGCATCTGTACTGAACATGTATAGGTTCCTTTTTCTTGTCATTATTCCCTAAACAATAAAGGATAACAGTTATTTACATAGCATTTATATTTTAGTAAGTATTATAAGTAATCTAGAGATGGTTTCAAGTACACAAGTATGCTCATAGCTTATATGCAAACACTACACCATTTGATACAAGGGGCTTGAGCACTGGCAGAGTTTGGTATCCACAGTGTGTGGCAGGTGAAGGGTGTTCTGTAAGCAATCCCCTGTGGATACTGAGGGACGACTCTGCTTAGGTTTCCCCAGGCCCAGAGAAGATGTGTAACATGAGACAGCATGGTGACCAGGGGCCCTGACTGTGAGCTCATGTCCCCAAGTGTATTCCACCCCGTGTCCCCACCGGACTCTCAGCAAAATTCCAAGGCAACCTCAAATCTACATCAGGCTGATTGGTAAGATCTCAGGAGGTTGCCAGATGCCATTCATGGTTAAACAATTTTCTGGAAAACAAGATGAATTTTGCTTGCTGATTTTTTGTTTGTCTGTTTGAACTGGCACTTCACTATGTTGCCCAGACTGCCCTCGAACTCCCGGGCTAAAGCCATTCTTTCTGCCTCAACCTCCTCAATATCTGAGACCACAGGCATAAGCTACCGCTCCTGGCCTGCTTGCTGATTTGGTGACGCGATACACCTCACAAATCTCAAAGGCAAAAGAAGTAGCAAATGATCAAACACATGCGTCTTTGACTTCGCTATGGTAGGATTAATTTAGATGATTTAAATATTCAAGAAAAGCCCCTAGGTGTCAGGTGCTCTGCTAAGGACTCAAGAATACGGCCCAAAAGAAAACCAGGGCTTTATTGCATCAGAAACCTGCCTTTCATAGCATCCCAAAAGTAAATTGGGGGGTTAAATCAACATGCAGTTGAGTTCAACATTCTGCTTTTCAGTCTGTTCTTCCTCTACTCAATCTACGAGCCTCTGAGAATTTCAGTCTATTTCTATGATTGAGTCCATTTACTGTCAAAGTTGTGATCCAGTTGATACCTGAGGGGTGCTGGCTTCACCAGCCTGTGGGTGCAGAGAAGGTCAAATTGACACAAGTTGCTTGTGCTTGGCTAGCTTCTGCGCCCCGCTACCCGATACAGGTCCCACCAATTATTTCTCAGAGTTCCCAGGAGTGTTATGCCTGTGCTCCCTTGTGTGTTTCCACCCCCAATCCCTGTTGGGTGTTGATTGTCTCTGGTCTCTGCTGTGAGGCTCCCTGACAATTTGAGGACCAGAAACAGTATCCAGGGGTATACCCAGCCTGTCCTCCTGCAGGGGCCAAATGGTAACACCTGCCCCTCATTCCTCGCTGTGCCAGATCTCTGATGTGCTCAGTTCAGAAGTGTCCACTGCTCAGTGTTCTGCTTTTTCACTTGTGCCCCTTCCCCAACCCCAAGTTCTTGAAAGCACTGCATGCATCCTTTGCCTGCAGCTCCACTGGACTCAGACCAAGGCATACGTCTGGACTGGGAAGACAGGAGGTGGCGGCCCCTCTCTGCTCATCCCTGCCTCAAGCTTTGTGCATCACCAGCACTCTTCCTTCTTTCTTCCTCAACAGTTTTACTGATGCAAATATCTGCCAGGAGATGGTCATTCTGAACTCATAGGTGTCCAGATGCAGCAGATTAGGCTTGGCTGCATTCTCTGTGAGAATGTCAAGCTTGGAAGTTCAAGAAGAACCTTAAAGGAGTTCAGGATGTATTTCACAAACTCATGATCCTGTCCAGTGAGAGGAACAAGCCACATGACGCAACTGGCAAACATGGTGTGTCCTGGAATGAAAAGGATGGTTTGTTTTGTCCCAAAGAGGGGGTTTAGAATCCCTTGGGGGATGTGTTGACTTAGTTTCTCCATAATCTCTATGTTCATTTCCTATTGCTACTACATCAAATTCCTACCAACTTTGTGTCTTAAAAGCGACATGAATTTTATTTTTCTACATATCTGGAGATCAGAAGTTCCACTGAGTGGGCTGAAGTCAAGGTGTCAGTAGGACTGGCTGTTTCTGAAGACTCCAAAGGACAACCATTCCTTGCCTCTTCCAGTTTCTAGAGGCTGCAGTTCTCCTGCGCTTGGGGCGACATCACTGCAGTTTCTGCCGTTGCCTTTTCCTTCTCTGTCTCCTCCTGTGTCCTCAGGACCCTGTGACTACACAGGACCTAGCTCATCAATCCAAGATCATCTCCTCATCTCTAGATCCTTGACTGAATTACATCTGCAGAATCCCTCTTGCCACATTATGTCACATATTCCCTGGTTCCAAGGATTGGGACATGAATATCTTGAAGGGCCATTGTTCAATCTACCTATTATTGTATTAGAAATAGGAGACTAAAAATGATATTTTGATCATATCCCATACTCTCACTATCCCTTTAGACATTTAATACACATTCAAATTAGTAGAAATGGAATCTGGACAATTAATTTCCATCAATTAATTCCCAAACTAGCTCACCAGTAATTTTAGAACCTCCCTTTCCCCACAATTTATAGAAGGGTAGTTATAAATATGATTTAATTTGTTGTGGGGAAAAACCAGGCAAAGAGATCTTTTGTTTTATGTTGAGATTATTCTCTAGTCAAAAATTTTTGTATAACAGTAATTGTCACTTGAGAATTCTTTGAGGTGGCCTTTGAAGACACCTTGATAGAGCATAGTAATATAGCCCTGTTATCATTATAATTTTGACATGGCAAAATATTATGAATAATGTTATAGTAATATGGACATTGTAGCATGCTTATGAGTAATAGTGATAATACTTATAATACCAGTGGAATGAATGTGTATATATATATATATATATATATATATATATATATATATATATCACACCAGTGGAATATATATATGATTATGTATAGTGGACTATATAATATATATACAATATTTATACTTATATATTAACCCATACATCTTGCTTTGCTCTTATAATCATCACATGCCACATTGAGAGAAATGAGTCTCAGAAAAACTCCTAGACTTGCCCAACCACATATTACTAGTTAGACATGAACAATCACAAAGATCTTTTAAATTATATCCTCTTAAGACCTAAATTTCATGCTTGAAGCTAATTTTACTTAAATTCCAACTTAAGGAGACATGAATTTTTACTTCCCTTTTTCTAACTCAGCAAATATGTCTGATGACAGAAAATAATTTAGGTTCTACTATTTAAATCAAATGAGATGTCAATCATATCAAAATCAACAGGAAGTCAGCTCTTGCCTCTCATGATGAACTTTATAAACCACAATAAAAGGGAAATAATTGATCTCCACAATAGAGTGGCATCTTCAGTGTCAGACGCTTATAAGGGCATGTGAAAATCCAATGGTTCATACCGAGGACGGGGGTGTGCAATTGTGGAATGTGAAGAAGAAAGAAAAGACAACACTTATCACATTAAGAAAACATTGGAGAGAGACCCAAATTAACTTAACTTTCAACTTCATAAGCTTTGAAATATTAAACAACAAGAATATAGCTCCCCCTTTTAAATATATTCTTATGCAGTGTTTATCTCAACCTGCCTCCTGCAGTGTGTTTGTGGAACAAAGTCAAAAAAAAAAAAAAAGAAAAATGCTAGAAGTCCCTTTTCTCAAGAGTGTTTCAAGGTCCTACACCTAAAGCCCTCACACCGCACCTCTGTGACCATCTCATCCACGTAAGCCAGAGGAGCTGACTTCCTCCTGGGCCTACACGGAAGGGAGATTGCACAGCCACAGACAGATTGACAGGCCTGAGACAGGTGACCACTCACTTCTGGGAGGAGTGGTGGCTCAGGGAGGAGTCTCCACTCCACGCCCCTCCTAGGTGTCCCATCTGAGTCCTGCTACCCCTCTAACGAGGGCCACAGTAGAGACAGGGCTGAAAGCGTAAACACCTTTGGCAAGGATAGTTGGTTTAAAATCCTCAAAGGCTTAAGAGACTGACACTAGACCCTTTCTGAGGGTAGGTTTTCAGCACTGGGTTCCTGGAAAGGATGGGTGAGAGGATGGCTAAGGAACTGAGAGGTCTCCTGCAGGGAGACCCTGGGAAGGGGAGATACACTTGACTTGCTTCACAGCCTGCCCAGAGCTAGTCCTCGCCAGCAGCTGGCTTACCACCAGCCAAACCACTCAGGGACTCTTGTCTCAAGAGACTGAGCTGTGACTTTCTGATGGCTGTCAGAGAGCAGAGCGCACATCTCTGAGGATCAAGTTCCCAGGCAAGCTGCGTTGGGATGCTAGAGAGACAAATGGCTCGGTGTTGTCCATTGGACTCTCCTGCTTTCTGCACCACTAGTTCCCTGGGAAGGATTCGGATGGTGTCTCAAATGCACACCCAGAGGAGGAAAGAGCCTAGTCCTTGCCCCCTCCCTCCTCAAACCCACTCTCTTGGTTTCTCCAGTCACTCAACTGTTCCTGATACTGAAATAGATTTATCTGGAGAACCTGGAGTCAGGGATTTGCAAGTGGTGAGATGCAAACCTTCAGAGAAAATGCAAAAGAAAAGTGTTCCCTCACTTAGAATTCTTTGTCCTATTGTTTTTCTTCCGGCAATGCAGTCTCTAGCGGACAACCGCAGTTACCTTCCTCAAACGTAGATCTGATCAGGTCTCTGCTACAAACCTTCACTGCTGAAGGAGGGACACAGGCCAAGCCAGCATTTTTATTTTTTCATCTCATTTTTAAAAAAATTCTACTGATCGTGGATTATTTGTAATATGGATAATACATAAACATTCTAATGTATGTATGTCCTTTGCAGATTTAAAAATGTTATCATTGGGAAGGGTTTTTAATTTTTTTATTGATGGGGTGAAGATCAGAAGAATTTGGAGACCAAATTGCTGCTGGCCGCAGGTCTAAACCCCTCAGCTTGGCCAGCAAAGTCCTGTCTAGCCCTGTGCTCAGCCTTAGGGGCTCAGGACATCTGATACGTGCTCTGAACACAGCAAGTACTTTAGTCATTCTGAGATTTTGTTCAAGTGATCCCTACATCTGTTCTGCCTCACTGGCCTCACCCTGCCCCTTCCCTGCTGGGCCCAAATCGCACCCTCTTTGGGAGTCTTTCCTGTTCTTTCCAGCCCAACACTTCATCTGCGTCTTTAGCAAACACTACCGAAGACCCTGTCTCGTAACTAGTTGCCCAGTAACTAGTTGCCCAGTTGTTTGTTCCCAGAGTACATTCTAAGTTCCTTGGGCAAATTTCAAATCCCTTGGGGGAGGCACAAATCTTCTTTTTTGATTTCCCATGACTTAGGCCATTGCCTGACATTAAGTAAATGTTCTCTACATGCTGATTTAGAAAATGTCATTTTCTTTAGAGAAAAGAGGATGCAAACCAACATTAGCACTTAGGGCAAACTAAATACTGTGGTAAACTTTCAAACATCTGTGCCTAGGATAAGAAGGCTTATCTTTCTCTTACATTGGTCTGGAGTCCTTGAGGGAGAGGGGTTCACTCTGCTCCACAGAGTCTTTCAGGGACTCAAGTTTCTGGCTATCGTTCTGCCATCTTCTGGGACCCTCAGGTCCTCTACAGAACCTCCCACCATATTCAGAATTCAGTTCTGTGGCACCACTTCACTACAAGAATTTTAGAAGTGAAGTCCAGTGGTGTGCCCAGGTGGGAGAAGAGAACATGGGTACTAGCGGGCCTTAGAAGTCTCTGATAGACCCAGATTCTAAGCCACAATTAGTGGCTGTATGGAACCATGGCAAGAACTCAGTGTCAATGCAGCCACGTCTTTCAAGCAAGATGCTGAAAACTATATGTAGCCACTACATGTTTGAGCCTTTAAATCACTGAACTGTTTAAAAACCAGAGTTAATATTCAGAATCAGCTTAAGTGTTGTTTTTGTATTGCAACTGAAGAAATCTCAATAGCAATTCATACTAGTAACTAGCTGCAGGAAGGCAGAGACTTCTGAATTAAGCAGATACAGACATCGTTACTTCAAAACAAATTCCACACGGATTCCTTCTCAATCTAGGATTACACCCAACATTTAGATCATGTTTATATTTGGCTCCAAAGGAATGTCTGAAACTGGACGCTTTCTGTTTATGAGAAGATTATTACTAGTAAGGAAATACTGTGTCGGTGGGAGGATGGCATTTGGACCATTTGCCCTAAACAGACTTGAAATGTCATAAATAATGATGTTTTGAATTCTATAGACTTCTTGTGGAAAAAAAAAAATCTAGTGACATTCTCCAAATCCTTGCAGCAATTAAAAATCAAATGTGAATTAAAATTTTAAAATTCAGAAGGGAGTTTAAGTTGAAATCAGAAGTGATTTTTCTTTTAAAGGAAGAAAGGCCATCACAGAAAAGACCTAAGGGAAGAAACAGGAAAGATACAAGGACCAGAAATTGATGAACTGCTACAGTAAGAAGCAGATAAATATAAAACTGAGCTGAGGTACAGGGAGTAAGGTCAGAAGAAAGCTAGGGCCTGGACACCCTAAAAAACACACTTTGAAGTCAAGACTTTGGTAGCAAACAAGGAGTTCTTTCACAGATGCAGTCCCTAAAGTGTGCCCCTGCAAATATCCTTGAAGATTCTGAGGAGGTGACAATGAGGGGTCTTCCAGTAAGGGAGACAATTTAGAATCCTGGACATATTCCACAAATTGAGTAAATTTGTCTGTTTTCTGTTGCTATAACAAAATATATGAGGCTGTGTATTTTATAAAGAAAAGAGGTTTATTTAGCTCACAGTTTGGGAGGTTTAAAATTCAAACAGCATAATACCAGCTCTGATGAAGGCCTCATGGCAAATGGCATCACAGTGTGAGCCTGTGGGATAGAGAGATCATAGGTTGAAATCGAAAACCAGAGCTCTGGGAGAGGTCAGGCTCACATGTATAACAATCCTCTCAGAAGAACTAACCAGCGTCCCCTGAAAACTACATCCATTCCTTTGGAGGGCATGCACTACTTTCCTCTAGGCCCTGCCTCTTAAAGGGCCTGCCTGCCTGACTAAACTTCCAACACATGAACCTGTGGGGAACAAACCACATCTAACCTACAGTGGTAGGACATCTATTTGCATTTTTGGGGTGTATTTTATCAGAATGGTGCCAGTGTTGGCTGAAACTGATAGGAAGAAGACGGTCAGGCTTACCATGAGTCTTGGCTCTGTCCACTGTTCAGCTCACCTTGCCTGTGTGTGGTAATGCTCTCTGGTTTCCCTGGGAGAGCCAGCCTCCCACCCTCTTGGTCCATCGCTTCCAGTGTGGATAGTTCTACTCACTGGTGCCAGGGCTGAGCATATGACCTAAGCAGGTCAGTTCGGTTTTACCTGGTACTATTGGGAAAGAGAGACTTTTTATCTCTGGGGGTTGCTCAGCTGAGAGAAGATAAACTCGGATCTTTTGGTAACCATCTTGTCTTCAGAAGGTGTGAGTTTTTCTGATAATGAAACCCATCCGGGAAAAAGAAGAACTATGAAATGAGGAGACATTTCTCATAATCCCTTCTTTTAAGTAGTTGGATCAAGCCATATTTGAACTCCTTCCTTGATATTTCAAATATGTGAGCCTTTTTTTTTCTCAAGATAGTCTGAATTGGGTTCATATAACTGACAGTTTAAAAAGATTTTTAGTACACTGGCATTTGTTAAACTGTTTTCCCATTCAGTCAATAAACATGGCTGAGTCCCTGCTAGGTGCAAAGCACTGTACTTGCAACTAAGACTATAAAGCCAAAAATGAGTTCCCTTGAGGGGTTCTACTTCAGTGTCATTACCTCAGTGATGACAGTGTAGTGTGACAGGCTCTGTAATAACATTTTTGTGTGGGGTATTGGCTGGGTTAGAAGATGTCATGCTAAATTTCATGGAAGAGATAATATCTAACTAGGGGGATATTTCTTGAGTCTGACAAATAATAAAATGAAAATTACCAACATAATTAGCACAGGGGGACAAGAATTTGAAAAATCAAAAAATAGAACAGAAGATTGACAGACTATGGGGACAGCAGTTCCCCTGGGAACAGGGAGATGCAGAATCTTTTGGGCTGGAAACCTCTAACCCATCTTGGCCTGACACAGCATTTTCTCGCCAGCCCAGCTTTCTGTGTGCCCCCTGTGCCATCACAGGAGCCCCTTAACACCCCCACCTTGGGCAGCGGTAGAGCAGGGGTAGAAGCAACCCTCATTTATTCATGCCATTCTGCTTATGCCATAGTGGAATCTGTCCACAAATCAATACATACACAGTAAAACTAGGGTGCTCACAATCTGTGCTTCAACACACTAAAGAAAGAAATTCATGGCAAAGTGATGGAGAAAAATATCTGACTGGCATCTTTGTGGTTACCCCTGTGCTTCAACCTGAATGCCCTTAGTGAGACTTCCTGCCTCTGGCTTCCTCATTCTGGCCTTTGGGCTCCCTGATGTCCAGTAGGCTAGGACCACCTGAGGTCCACCCAGGGCCCTGACTTTTGGGAAGTTGTTTGCAAATCCTCTTGGAGACTTCCAGACCCACATGCCCGGAGCAAATCAACCTCCTTCCCCTTCCTGCCTTCTCCCTCTCCCCTGCATGTCTTTGAAGAGAATAACCATCTGAAAGACTGAGGCAGACTCTTCCTCACTAGGTTGTAGTTATGTGTGGGTGCTTTCTCCCTTTGTTTTCCCTTTGCAGCCAGGGGTCCGAGGGGCTAGTGGAATTGTCAGCATTCCTGGTTCTGGGAAGGCAGGGTTACTGGGACATCAAGTCCCAGAAGTCTCTGACAGAATCTGGGACAGTTGATCATCTAAAATTATCTTGCAATTAATAAATTATTCCCTGTTTCTTACTAAGTGGGAGAGTCGCCAACACATCCTAACCGTTTAAAATCCTTAAGCCTCTTGTTCAGGGAGAGCTCTAATTCTCCAAGTTTCTCAAAGCTCTTTCTTTTATGACAAAATGGACCTGTTAAGACATCCTTTAAGAAAATCCTGTGTTAACTTCAAAATGAACACAAAATGCTATAAACCACCTTATCCAGGTCCTCCAAGTGGAATTTGATCTATCTCTCTGCTATTCTTATAATCATCTCTATGTTTAGTACAGCCTTTCTCTGTTCAGTCTCGTTTGTCCTCCTCCTTTCAGTATAACCCCCTTGAGGGCAGGATCCAGTCTGTTTATTTGTTTCTCCTGCCCCTGTGGCCTTGGCCAGGGCCTGGGCAGCCCATGCTAGGCCCTGCCTAGCTCCTCACACAGCTCTCTCCCCATTCCCACTGCTGCAGCTTCTGGGTTCTCACATGCAGGCCTGGCTTGGGCTTGGGCTCTGATGCCACAGCCAGTTGAATTCAGCATCAAGTCCATGCGCACATAAGCTCTGTGAAGACTGGTCCCTGGATTGTCTTCTTCTGAGCCATATCCCTACAAAGTGCATGCCACCTAATAATCTCTCAAGAAGCCTTAGTTGAGTAAATGAATGAGTGAAGGGAAAAATGAATGGATGGATGGATGGATGGATGGATGGATGGATGAATGGATGGATGGAAGGATGGATGGAGTGCATTACAATCACTGGGAACCAAATCTCATCTTCTTTCCAAGCTTACTCAACTGAGTTTGTCTTCTCCTCCCTGAACTCCAGTTGCCTGGTGATGGACTTGTGCCTGTCTACCTGAGCTCTGGCTTTTTTAGCTTTGCCTCCCTTGGGCTTCCCACTTCCTGTTTCACCTCCTGTGGCCTCATCTTGCACCCTCACATCAGCCTGGCCTCTTTCCTGCTGACACCGTACTCTTTGGACACTTATTTAATGCTTGCATCTACTGTTCCCTGTTCCTTCCTGTGCTGGTCTTTTTGATAGCTCTGGGTCCGCCTATTCACAGACCCATTCAAAATATCCCCCCATCTATGGTATGCAGTAAATACAGATGGACTGAATTGTGTTATTTGGTCTCTGTCTTTAATCATCAAGTAACTCAGGTGAAATCTGTTTATTTTGGCAAAACTAAAGTCTGATGCCTTCTGCCATGATGCTTCTCTTGATACTACAAGACAGAAGCACTCATCCATTCTACATCAGGCACTGTAGGGCTTTTCCCCCCAAGCTGGATATTGGTCTTTTTAAAATATGAATGCTTTATTACCTGTGTAGTTCATTTAGCAGTGCTTATATACTGCTTAGTTTTTGCCCACATAAAAAACTGAAAAAAATCAATTCATAAAATTTGTTTTGGGATAAGAGTAGATAAATCAAAATACCTGTAATTAATATTGGTGGGCAATTAATTATTTTCATTGTCTATTAACATAGTTACAGTTGACTCTGATGCATAAGTACATTTGTACTTATGTAGAGTCAGAAAAAAAGACAACTGGGTCTATAAACAGAGTAATATACTCAGGGTGGGGGTGTAAGGCATGTTTGTCTAGTTAGAAATGAAAGTTTACCATTAACCAACTGTTTCATTTATGACATTGAACAAATGCTATGCTGTTTAGCAAGCGGTGCGTAGGTAGACAAGTCTCACAAGGAACAAAGGTTTTGTCTCCTGAATTCCGGGAAGTCAGATACTGAGGGAGAGGGCTTAACAGGCACTAAACACTAGTAACTGGATGTCTGGAAGGTGTGCTCACTCAACTCCAAATCCCTGCCATAGATAGGATGCTGTCGCTGTCTTTGCTGACCTCGGCTCTGGCTCTCTTGGCAGGTTAGTCTCATGGTCAGTAGACATCACTAGGAGTCTTCTGTCTCAGCTGAGCAGAGTTCAGATTTCTGGCTGCTGCTTCTCATGAGGTTCTGAGATGAGGCCATTATTTCCTGTGTTTAGTAGAATTACAAGAGAGAAAAGTTTTCGACTGGGCCTTTAGGGAGCTCCTTTTCCTTACACTCTGTCTTTCTAATGAGAGGCTGTGATAACAAAGCTGCATATTTTCTTTCAGGTGAGCTCCAATGAATTGGCCCATGAAGGCAAAGCAGGACCACGCTGGCTTGCACTGGACAAGAATGGCAGCACCTTCCAGACACTGCCTCCTTCTGATCGGTGCACTGGGTGTCTTTGCACTTCACCGCTTCGCACAAGGTCAGAAGAACCGCACGCTCATTTTCACAAAGGAGAACACCATCCGGAACTGCAGCTGCTCTGCAGACATCCGGGACTGTGATTACAGTTTGGCCAACCTGATGTGCAGCTGTAAAACCGTCCTGCCTTTTGCAGTAGAGAGAACCAGCTACAACGGCCATCTGACCATCTGGTTCACAGACACAACTGCGCTGGGTCGCCTGTTGAACTTCACGCTAGTCCGGGACCTGAAGCTTTCCCTGTGCAGTTCCAACACCCTCCCCACTGAGTACTTGGCTATTTGTGGGCTGGAGAGGCTTCGCATCAACTCGGAGGCCAAGCATCCCTTCCCAGAGCAGAGTTTACTCATCCATAGCAGTGGGGACATCGACTCCAAAGAGAAGCTGGTGTCATTACACAAAGGCTGGCAAACATGTATGTACATCGCATTCTTAGATATGGCTCTTTTCAACAGAGACTCATCCTTAAAATCATACAGTATCGAAGACATTGCTACCATTGCCAATGACTTTCCTGACTTTTCTTACTTTAAAACCTTCCCAGTGTCAAGCAACAAAAGCTATGTTGTCACAGTCATTTACTAACTTTGTAAACTGTGTCCAACCTCCGGGAACTTGACAAATGATGGATCATTTGAACAAGGAGTCTGGGAATAAGGTCATGAGACTGCTATTCCTACTCACAGCTGTGCCTCTTAACCCCCAAACTCTGCTCACCACTGAGCCACACACAAACAACCAGCTCTCTCTGCTCTGCTCCATGCTCAGCCTTGGCAGTTATTTTGAAAAAGAAAGTGAAAAGAAACCAAAAAATGATGCAGTCTGGAGACTTGTCTCCAGAGCCTAGGTCATTGCAACTGGGAGCCTGTGGAGACATGTCAGACCAGAAGTGAAGAAAGCACTTCTGGCCATTTGCACGTCAGGAACAGCTTACTGGGGCTCATTGTAGAGTATGACCACCGAGAAAGGCATCTTCTTTTTGCAACATACAATAGTTGCCCTTTATCTGTGGGGGAGCACATTTCAAGACCCCCAGTGGATGTCTGAAACAGCAGATAGCACTAAGCCCTGTATGTACTCTTTTTTCCTATACATACATTCCTGTGATAAAGTTTAATTTATAAATTAGGCACACTAAGGGATTAACAACAATAACTAACAACAAAGTAGAACAATGATATGCACTGTAATAAAAGTCATGTGAATGTGCTCTCTTTCTCTCAGGGTATCTGTTGTACTGTACTTACCCTCTTTTTCTTGTGATGATATGAAATGATACGTGAAGGAAGCATCTTAGGGCAGGAGAATGGGAGATTTTAGCACACTACTGTGGACAGCATGAAATTTAAAACTTAGGAAATTTTTTTTCTGGAATTTTCCATTTACTATTTTGAAACAGTGGTTGACTGCCAGTAACTGAAATCATAGGGGAAAGAAATGTGGATAAGGGAGAATTCTGTACTGCCTTAAGTTTCTTTTTGCTTTGTTTTGTGACATTGCCTGGAATTCCCCTCAGTCAAGAATGATAGATATCAGAACTTTTGGGACTTTGAACTCACACAATGTCTAGGATCTCTGAGACTAATATTTTCCCATTATCTTGCTAAGAACAGATGCATTGAGAAATGGGAGCTTTGAGAGTGTGTTTAGGGAGGGTGGGGGGAGGCAGAACAGGCATGGATTGGGTGGGGACTTGGGCAAATGAGGGCACCAGGCTTCTGAAGAGGGGGACACAGAGGGCACAAGAAATGAAATAACTGCATATATCATATCTCAAAATGTCACTTAGAGAAATGCCTAATCCCAGGGAGGGTTTTCTTCTAGCCCTTCTCTTTCATTTCTGCCTGTCTCTGAATCTCCCATCTTTGTCTCCCTTATTCCACTCCCCCTCCCCTTTTTCTCTTCTTTTCCCCTTGCTTCAGAAATCAGAACTTAGATTAATATGGGTCAAAATATGAAACTACATTAGGGGCTAGCCTGGGAATCTAATAATCACTTTTTATTCCCATGGAGAAAGGTGCTCAAATTGTTATGGTGTGTGTGTGTGTGTGTGTATGCCTGCTGCTGGAGACTGAGCCCAAAGCCTCATGCATGCTAGGCATGGGCCCTACCACTGAGCTGCACGTGCAGTTCCTGGTAAATTTTACTTTTTTCTTTGTTTTTGATAATTAACAAAAGAAATTTTGGTACTTAGGCCATCTGGAAGTTCAAGATTGGAAAGTTAAGACACTTCATGTGACCTGGTCAATGCAGAAAATGGTGTTATGTGTGTTGATAAAAGGAATGAAACAACATAGCTTTAAAAATTAAACTGGCTCAACATTATAGAAAGAAGACTTTCCCTCACAGAGACCCTACATACCATTAGAGCATAAAGAATCTACGACAACTGTGATTCAAATGTCTATATTCAAAACATAATGATGTCAAAACATTTTTGCACCCCTGATTCCATAATGTTAAGAAATAGTTTAATATGATGTCCCAGAGATGGGCCACTTTCATCACAGATTACAATCATCACAGTTTTTTTCTTTTAACCTTAACATAGGGTGACTAAAGTAACCTGAAATTTCTACATTTGCTAATTGGTGGGGGATTTGGCCATTCGGGTTAATTAGCATGAGTATATAATGTCAGTGTTTAAATTAGGCCAAAATGCAGACCAGAGTTTGAATTTTAATTTAAAAAATGAAACAACCTCATTACTGACACTGTACTTTAGAGGTAACATTAAATTAGAAAAAGACAAAGAAGGGGGAGAAAAGGAGGAGAAAGATGGCAAGTAAGACATAAGTGAAAAAATAAATAATAAATATATCTTTACTGTCATTAGTTACTGAAAATGTAACAAATTGAATTTTAATCAATATTTAATATATAATTAAGTGATGTTATAAATTATGTACTTCCTATAAATAACTACCATTTGGTAGCATTCAATAGTTTCAAAACCCTTTCACATATGTTTTCTTAATTCTTATGAGAAATCATTGAAGGCTAATGAGATTTAACAAATAGAAGGCGGACTCTAACTTAGTTATAAGTCAAGCTTGAGGTTTCCAGATTTCTGAACTGAAAGTTTGGGTTGGGTGTGACTGTTGTGGAATAATGAAGAGACGGAAAATCCACAGCACAGACATGGTATTAAAGGGAACTCTGCACTCAGCAGCAGGGTGGGGGACAGCAGGGAGTGGTGGGGTGGCCTTAAACTGAGGGTGCATCTCAAGTGCACCTGGCATGTCCCCTGTGGCTCAGCTTCTGCCGAGAGCTGCCTTGGGAGAACACCACAGGGCCAGATCTGATGCTTCTGGGGAATTAAGAATTCCAGCTTTTCATGTGGAAATTCACAATTTGCAGATGTTGACATGCCACTCAGTAATTTTGTTTGTTTGTTTTTCATAACACCATGTGGTCAATAAACTATGCCAATGGTTACATCTGGTCTGGGGCTAGCAGCTTATCACCTGTGGTCAGTGGCAAGCTGGTAAAAGTTTAGCCACCACCTTTTTTTTTTTTTAAATCTATATCTGCATCTGTATATATGGGTCTATATACAGATACATAGATATATATATACACATATACAGAGTTCACTATAAAGTATATGTATTACACCATTTATAAATGATAATAAATATGTATTATTCTTTATTATGAATTCTATTATACAATTAATTCTCAAAGAATATTTTGGTTGATTTTTGCCAAATTCTTGTATCTAAAACCAACCTAGGGTTGCAACCAATAAGAAAGTGTAGTTCTGGCATGAATACTGTTGATATTTTCATTTATATTAGGAATAAGAGGAACGTTAAACAACAAAAATATACATGGGAACATTAGGTGCTAGTCAATGATATAAGCAACTTCTTTGCTAAATCAAATGATAGTTTTCAAATCCTGGAGGAGTATTCTTCTATCTGGGAACTATCTGTAATTTAAAGGCTATGGACATGATTTGTTTCAAGTTTAATCTGCATTTTTTCATCACACACAACAAAAAAATAGATCAAACTCAAATATGTAGTGCTTTTCCAATTTCAGTGTTTTAAATATTGTCACTACAACCAAACAAAAGCTACCAAGGAAATAGGGTTGAGAACAGACACACAGAAGGACACCATTAAATGACATGTCCACCCCACAGATGCAATAGACACAAATAACATAAAGGGAATGAAAGACAGTAAAGTGTAGTAAAATAATTAGGGAGTCATGAGTATTTATTATCTTAATTTTTATATGACTTATTTAGTTGTAAGTTTACATAATTTAATTTTTAACGACTGTGCTTAACACCCAGTTTGCAAAATTTCTAAAAAATTTGCCAATGAGGTCCTGAGAGCCAGTATGAGCCTGTGCTGACCCACTGGCTGAAAGAGATGCTGAAAGATCTGCATGAAGACTACGAGTTTAGGGTGTGGAGAGAGCATCACTTCAGTATAGAAATACCCATCTCCTCACCTGCCAGATCCGCAGGTGGAAGTCTAGGGGTGAGCAACGACCTTCCACGCAGTAGCCCACTCTTCAGTGGTCCCAGAAGCCCCAACGTGGGAGATGGTAGGGTTGAGGAATTTAAGATCTTCTGAGAAAATATGGGTTAAGAGCTAAAACTCTTCAGTGAAACTAGAACAGTCCCTCAAAAGGAGAAAGGAAACAAAGGAATGAGGAAGAGATCTGAATAATATCATACACATATTAAATTGGTAAAAATGGGAATCAGATAATCAATTTCAATTTATCAGACTTGCTCCCTCATAATTACAGGATCTCCCTTTGTCCACAATTTACAGGAAGAAGTTTAGAAATCTGATTTGATTTGCTCCAGGAAAAATGATGTGAAGGTCTTTTATTTATGTATTTGAAGTCGAACAGAGTCAGTAATCACAACGTAATGGTGCACAAGGTCGTGTTTACTCAGCTCATTTCTACAGAAACACTGAATCTGCAGAGAGAAGGAATCATAAAGTCTTACTGACTGAACCAATGTAGGCACGACCCACAAAGTGGTAAAAATAGCCCCAAACTTACCCCAACTTTAAAAAATTTTGTGCATGTGGAAACAGAAAGAGACTAACAATCAAAGAGGAAAACAGGGAAATAAACATTCACATAAGATGTAATTCAAATAGCCAATAACTAAATTAAAAATTACCTTTAAAAGAAATGTAATGAGATACTAATATTTGACCCATTAGGTTGGCAAAAAAAATAGTTATATGATATTAACTTTTATTGTGCCTGTAGGCAAATAGATATTGTCACACAGTGTTGCTGGGAGAAAAAACTCAGTTTGGAGTACAATTTAGGAACGTGTCTTAAAAAGCACACAAGCTAGAAGCCAACAATTTGGTTTCTCCATATCTGCTGTACAGAAACATTCCTCCAGAGAGAGATATATATGTCAATTAGTAAAAATTCATTTAACCACTCACATGTCAATTAGTAAAAATTCATTTAACCTTTCACCTATAAGCATACTTTTTATATGCATATTATACTTCAATAGAGAGTTTTTAAAACAATGAATAATGTTAACACTCAAGAAATTGTCTTCTAGAAATAATAAATATGAACACTTCACCACATTTATCCTAAGATTTTTTAAATAGAAGAAATGAAACACTATTAGTTTTAAAAATTGGAAAACAATTATGAACTTTATATAGTAGGTTCATTGTTGGAAGTAATATTGGCACCACAATTCTGAAACAATATTGAGTTTATTGTAGGACTGTGTAGAAGAGTAGATATATTGAAGTTCTGAGTGATCCATGGTTCCAACTGTGGGAAACATGAGTTGAGGGAAGGAGGGCAAGCAGCCGAGGATATTAGATTGAACTGAAGGTATTGGATCAGCTCATGATTTTTAAGACATGTTCCTTAGCTTTATCCATGGAGAGGACCTAGACATAATGACACTCTGTGGCAAAGAGCACACCCAACACTGAAATTTTGGTTTCTCAGTGCCATTTTCTATTAAACCAAACAAGCGTACAAAAACTAGGACTGTGAAGAAATGGCTGATTCCAAGGACAGAGCAGCAAAAGATAAGGTGAGCCTGGAACATCTTACCGTGTCAGTATGAAAAGCCCAAAAAGTCGATGGGGACCTATCAAAAGGATAAGGGGGCCAGATTAAAGGATTCTACTGGTCAATCCAGAGACAATCTCAAATCAAATAATCAGTTGTGGAAATGGATTGCAGTGTGTTGATTTGAAGAACATTCCAGAGTCTATATTATCATTAAAATTAGAAAGACAAAAGTTGGAAGAGGGAAGAAAAAAATTCTGCTATACAGAAGGAAAAGAAATAAATATGGAAAGAATAACAGATACTAAATCACCATTCTGCAAACACCATGGGTATAATTAAATCTGAAAAGATTTATTCGTGGATGCTAAAATGATTGGATGAAATACCAGGGAATATTTACACAGTCTTAAAGTACCATAATTCCACAGATTACTCATTAATTGCAAATGATTTTTTACAATGAGAAAGGTCCATAACTGACTAATTATTCTTATCATGGAAAAAAATGTGCTACCTGTACACAGTATTTTTTGTCAAAAAAAGGTCAAACATTTATCTAACCCAAATTCAAGTTGAAGGACATTCTGAAAAAAAAAAAAAGAAAAAGAAAAGAAAAGAAAATCTGACCTGGACTCCTCAAAAACCTCAATGTTATAAAAGTTAATAGTAATAATAATAAAAGAAGAGAAGGGATGGACTGGTCTAGGATAAAGAAGACTAAATGGCCATGATGACTAAATTTCTGGATAAATACTGGATATTAGATGATAGTAGTTTATGTGAAATTTCTCGAGTGTGGTTACTATATTATGGTTATATGTGGGATTGCTCTTGTTCTTAGAATATACACACTGAAGTTTTTCAAAGTGCAGGGTCACAATATCCACATGTAACTTTCAAATGACTCAGCAGTGAGAAAAAGAGCAAATGCAGCAAAATATTAAGTGATAAATCCAAGGAAAGAGCATATGGGCATTCATTGTACTGTTATTGCTTCTATTATTGCTTTGTTTTTGACCAACTCATAATAATGGCTCATATTTATGGCAGACAATGTGATATTTCCATATATGTATACACTATGCACTGATAAAAATCAAGGTTGTCACAGGAAAAGAGGAACTTGCTTTTTTGTACTCTTGAATTTTTTCCAAAAGAAAAAATTGGAGGAAAGAATGAGGTATATATGTGTGCACTTACAAGGAAAGAATTCAAAAAACCAAAATGGAAGGAAAAAACATGTTATAAAATGACATAGTAGGATACCATTAGTTTAAAAATACATACATCTTTTGCATTGTTGTGATCAAAACACCTGACAAGAACAACTTAGAGGATGGAAAATTTATTTGGGGCTCATAGTTTCAGGGGTCTCTTTCCACAGACAGCCAACTCCACTGCTCTGGCTCAAGATGAGGCAGCATATCATGGGGGAAGGGCCCAGCAGCAGAAAGCTGCTCAGTTCAGAGTGGGGTCAGGAAGCAGAAGAGAGAGAGAGAGAGAGAGAGAAAGGTGCTGCAGAAAGAAGAACCTTTCCAGGTCACACCCCCAGTGACCCACCTCCTCTACCCATGCCCCACCTGCTTACAGTTATCACCCACGCAGTCCATTCAAACTAGGATGAACCGATTAGGTTACAGCTCCAATAATCTAATCATTTCACCTCGGACTATTCTTGCATTGACAGAAGCTTTGAGGGGACATCTCATATCCACACCATAACACAGCACTACTATTAATAGGCAGGTAGATGAGTTGTATCAGTTCAGGAAACAGAAAACGCTCTAGGTATTTAAGCAGACAATGATTAAAGGCAGGCAATCAGTTGGCTGCAAAATCTCCAGAGGAGCTGGAGGAGTGGAAATTGGGGGTGGCCACTGCACCAATAAGTTGACAGGCATGTACTCCTACCAAAAATCAGTAAGCTGCTGCTGCTCAACACCACTGTCATCACCCACACTGCCTCTGACTCCCAGGAAGCTGGGACCAGACACAAATGTTAGCTGCCTTCAGTTACCATTATTCCTACATTCCCACAAAGCTGGTGACTAGAGAGAATGACACCAAGTCTGACTGCCACAATTCACTAAACATGACCTTGTTTTTGAGCTATTACAGTGGAAGGAAGATGGCTCCTGCCTCACTTCAACTGCTCAAAGCTCACAAGTGAGTTTCTAATCAGCAGAACCTAAGTACCATTCAGAAAGCCAGCTTCCAGGAATCTTAAATTGTGGCTTTTGCTTCTTATCCTTGTGGTACAGGAAGGTACAAAAGAGAGGTGGGCAAAGATGCCAGGTGCCAAAGGCTCACATCCGAAATGTTCCACAGTTTTCACCCCAACACTCATACAAGTCTTTCTCCCCACTTTTATACTTTTAGGCAATAACAATAGTCAAAGCATGCTCCCTCACAACTTCAAACATATAAAAATCCTCTTACACTTTTCCCCAAATCTGCAGAGCTAAAATCCAATAGTCATTGCTTCCATCTATAGATGATAAACTCACTTTCTAGAATAGCCACATTTACTCACTCCTTGGCATCTAATAAGGATTAAATTCTAAAGCTGATAACCACTAACCTTCTCCATATAAAAAATAGCAGGAGATGATGAGATTGAAGTGAAACTGGACTGTTCAAATTATTATAAAAACATGTGCATAACAGGGTAAGCAAGAACAGGAAGATGGCCACTGTGATCTTCGTTCATGTAACTGTCATAAGGCATAATTGGTTATCCACACTTTTTGCCTCTGTGGCCCATTCCATGTTCCTCTAGCTCCCTCAGCCAGGATCTCTACCCAAAACTTTATCCCTGAGGGGTCTGAGCCGTTGGCAGTCCTGCCTCAGTTGGACTGCAAGAGTCTTCCATTAAAATTTTTCTCCAGATACGGAAGTACCAGTAACTGGCCCCCAGGATCCCTTAGGTTCCAGATATGTTCTTCACTACCTCACCAGGTGACAGCAACCTTTTTTCTCTTCAATAATCAGGACAAATCATCTAAGACAATACAGTAACCCCTTTCCCCCACTAATGATTCAAAGCATGAAAAGCCCAAAATAGCCAGGGTACATACTCAACTGTCAGTTAAATGTGATCTTCACTGCGTCTTTGGATGGAAGCGTTTCTTCCTTGAATAAAGAAACACTATGCAGATAAAGGCCCACTTTCTAGAGACAGGAAGTGAACATTTCAAAGTAATTAGAAGTAATAGAAATGACACTACCACTTCCAGTCCTGAGGCTTTAGAGCTATGTGTTCTGACTACAGGGTCAGAAATTTGAAATGTATTTTACATATATTCCATAGAACAAACCCCAGTCTCTCCAGGATCTTCCCAACTGATGCCATGGCCAAGTCTTCAATAGGTTACTCCACTATGCCATAAGACCAGGTTCTCCTGGGTAACGAGATGCATGGAAACACTAGCACATCATGTGAACAGGAGCCCACTGCATCACTTTTAGCATCAAAAAACTGGTCCCTGGTCAGAAGCAATGCTCTATATGAGAGAACATCAGGTGAATTAAAGCTTTCACTAATTCCATGAAGGTGGTACTACAGACAGGAAAGTACATAGGACAAACACCTATTTCACCCAGTAAAGGAAAATTGTTGTTCCCCTTATGATGGAAAACATCTACTGTAATGAAACTGACTGATTATCCCAGGAAATGTTCCAAATTGGGGTTTGGTCTCTACTGTTGATGGATTGGGCACTAAGCATTTGAATCTGCACTAATGAGTGAAAGGAAATCCTTGTTGTTGAATCCATAATAAACCTTCATCCCTGACACCATGCCTACTTTATTTATGAGACTACTGCATAAGCAATGGAATAGCTATCTAAAGAGATAGAATAGTACCCAGAGAATGAATCATCAAAGTCCCTTGATTATTGTGAGCAATTTTTTTCAATGAGGTGACTTTGGAGTACCCATCTAATCACCAATATCCTCCTACTTCTTTCTAATCTGAGAGACTATGCATATAACCCTTCCCCATATCACCCTGTCTTATTCCTTCCAAATCTCTGGCAATTTACTTCAGCCTTTTAAATCTGGGGTCCTGTGAGATAATTAAATCATACAGAAAATAATGTGAGTGACATTTCTCAATTTTAATGAGGATGGAACCTAGTTAGATGCACAAAAATAAGTTCGTTATAGATTCATAAAAGATAAGCTCATTTGTTACATACAATGGATTTCAAAGAGCATTAAGACAAATTCTCTCAAGGAATCCCACTTCAGGAGTGGTGGTCCACCCAAACCATTAACTACTAATCATGAGTCAATATATCTCTCTCCTTCCAGCCATCACTCTTTGTAAGCAAAGCAGGCAAGCAGATGAATTGCTTGAAGTTCTTTAAGTCCTGCCTACTGGGACGATCTTCCTTTACCACTCTCCTTGTCTACACCTAACTAGGACTGTAATGCTACAGAGTCCACTTCCAGATAGGACCATAACAATATGAAACTGTGAACTAGAGACTTGGATTTTTTTTCTTCCTTAATCAATTGGTCACAGGGAATGCCTAAAGAGGCCATATGTATGACTTGAAGGAAGGGCTATGGGCATGAAGGGTGGTAATGCAGACAGAGTGAGCACTGTGAGCAGGAGTCATCTGCTCTTGCAATGTGCTTATGTCTGAGACCTGCCAGTCCCCAATCATGTATATGCTACTTCCATTCATTTATACAGTGCACATCCAACTTTATATTTTGGTAGCTCAGATAACCTCAGCTCATTTGGGGCAACTAAAATCATATGATCATTTGGTGTCCCAAAATAGACATTCACTCTCCATTAGGGATAAGGGCAAGTGAAGCAATTGCTCAAAAGGAGATTGATGATTTATTTGCCACTTAATTGAATTCAATAAATCTACTTAATATCTGATTCACATTAGTCACAGGCCTAAGATCATCATAATCATGAGAGTATTTCAAGTCATAGAACTTAGTTCGATCCCCTAATAAGACAATAAAAAAAGAAGGCCCAAAGAAACACTTGAAAACTCAGGGATCATTTAAAGAATATCTCCTGAAGGGCCGACAATGTTGGTGAAGGAGGAAACAACACAATAAAGGGCTGTTTGGAAGTTCTCCAGAAAAATAGGAGCTCTGATTTGAGACTTTTACTGATTTTCATGGCATAAATTCTCCTACGTTGGCAAAGTTCAAGCAATGAGTGTGTTATCACTGAACTTGGAGTTGAGAAGAGACACAATCAGTTCTTTCAACCCCAAGAAGCAGCTACAGCACACAGTGAGACTGTGGTGCTTCAAGCAGGAAAGTGGGTCTATCAGGCTAAAAGCTATTGATGGGTCAAATAAGAGGGAAGAGCAAGAGGTGAGTTATGGGTGAGGCTAACCAGACAAGTGTCAGTGAAATTGCTGGAGTGGTTTGAGGAGTGAATAGGACATGAGGATGTACCTGCAGGGATGGAGACAAAGGTATGGAGAAGTCTGGCTGTGAAGGAGACCAGAGAAAGGGAGCCACACCACAGAGAGAAGGCCTAGGAGGTGATTGGATGGGGCAAGCAGTTGTGCATGCTGATGGGATGACACAGTAGGAAAGGGTGACAGAAGGGATGGCTTTGAGGGTCAAGTTCCAAAGGGACGGGAATTTGGTGCACAAGTTGGTGGATTAATCTTCGAGAAGGAGGAGAACATTTTCATTTCCATGAGCAGAGGAAAGATGACAAGGACAGATGAAAGCAGGTTTGTAGATTCCATTCCCTCCAAAGACTTATCTCCCCAGGGAAGAATAACAATATTGTTATAGTATGAAACACTTTGAGAAGAGAGGAGGATATATATATATATATAAATAAGCATCTCACAATGTGGAAAGTCAGCTTACCAAGAAGACATATTATGAGTACTGGACAGATGCATTTGGTGGAGCCTCTCATACGTGTGGCCTCTTCACTGCCGTCTCTTAAGACATTTTAAAGTCTTTACCATTGGATTATTAGGGTGATAGGAAGAGGAACTGATTTAAAAAGAACCACATGATCATTTCCAGGTTTTTAACACAAAGTATATTACCTCTTGCTTAAAAATCTTTCTCGGTTGTTCGGTTAAGAGATATTAGGCAATCCTTGAGTTGGTTTTGTTTAATTTGTACTTTGTTGAAATAAACATCTTCTGTAGAATTTCATTTGTATTGTCAGTAGGTTGCACATAATATTCTCTCATAATTAACGTGGCCTCTTCCCTATCTCTAGTTACACCTAAAGTTATGGTGTGCAAGTGTGTATGTGTGTTTCGTGTTACTTTATTAGGCTTAGAATTTTCTTTGAAATCCCTACAATTTGGTTTTTATTATTTTATAATCTACTAATTTATATTTGAATATTTCTACTTCCCACATTCTTTGAATTATTTAAGCGTTTTTAATAATTTCTGAGATTGAATACTTTATTTTTGTTACTATTTTTGTAATTATAAACTTAGTTGGAAGCTACACATAATTCCAAGTGCCCCTGAGGTACATATATTTTATATGAAATAGCAACATCTCTCTTATAGAGTTTATAGACAATTTATATTTTATTTTTATCTTTGATTCAAATATTTGGGTAACTATTCAATTAATTCCCAAGGAATTAAGATTTTTTTGGTTTGTTTTTTCCTTATTTATTTTGCAGTGTTGGGGACTGAACCCAGGACCTTGTGCATGCCAGGCAAGCATGCTACCACAGAGCCACATCCCTAGCCCCCTTGTTTTTTCTTTCAGCTAGGAGGAGTTGCTCGGCTTTTTTTGATTTATAATTTAACTTTTCCTCTGGTTGGAGAATTTGCCAGTACATTTTTTTTTAACCAATACTAACCAACACAGGCCCTAATACATGGCAGGCAAGTATTCTACCACTGAGCTACATTCCCAGTCCTACCTGCTGTCCCTGCTTGTTTATATATTTATTTATTCATTCACTTTTCTATCTAGTTTTAATTTTTTTGAATGGGGTCACCTTAAGTGGTGCAGGCTGGCCTCCAACTTGTGATTCTCCTATCTCAGTCTCTTAAGTAGTTGGGATTATAGGCATGTGCCGTAGCACCTGGCCTGTAAAATCTTTCAGAACTTGTTCAGGTTTTTAAAAATTGTTACCAGGTTAATTATTGATATTTCTAAGTGTCTCACAGAAGAAATATATTATTAAATAGTCTAGTTTGTATATTATTAAATAGTCTCTTTTTATTTATCTATATTACACTTGAGGTCACTGATTGTATCATTAAAATCTCACATAACCTTATATAATTTTTGGCCAACTGATCTTTGTGGCTTGGCAAGAGGCATATTAAAATACTATATGTTGATAATATTTAGCATCCATTTAAAGTTTGTACTTATGAATATAACACAGAACAGGCAAATTCGTTGCTCAGGGACAGACACAGAGAAAGCCATGTCTGACAGCCATGGCGAAGGTTTGCTGGGTGAGGACAACAAAGAAGAGGGGGTGAGAGAGTTGAAGGTGTTGCAAGAGTATGACTGTGATCTGTGAAATCCAGTGTGGATAAGGAGGGAAACAGGCAGAGGAAAAGCATGCAGAGCGGAAAGTGAGGGTTCCTTGGGCTGCAGGCAGAGCAAGCCAGCTGGACAGCAGGATTGATGCAGGCCCTGGGGAGGTCCGAGGAGTAATCATTATGACCAAAGTAGAGTGGTAGACAGGACTACTGGAGGTGATGAGGGGCAGCCAGGAATGCAAGATCATCCCCTCAGATATCAAAGTCTGGAAGAAATGCACCAATATTAAATATTCATAACATTATAAGCAATTTGTTTTCTTCTTCATTTTATTCTGTATTTTCTTCCCCCCCCCAATTTTTAAAAAAATGTTCTTTTTAGATATATATGACAGTAGAGTGTATTTTGGCATATTATGTATACATGGAGTATAACTTATTCTAGTTAGGATCCCATTCTTGTGGTTGTACATGATGTGGAGTTACACTGCTCATGTATTCATACGTGAGCATAGAAAAGTTATGTCCAATTCATTCTACTGTCTTTCAATCCCCAGTACAATAAAAAAATGTTCTGTATTTTCTAAATTTCTACATAGGAAGTATTTCCTAATTAAAAAAGATTACTTTTAAAAGTTCACTTAAGTTTTTTTTTAATTCAAAGCTGCATTTCATTATTCTTTATGTAATCACACTAAAACTTACTGTGTATTTATTGTACAACTTTGCTACCTTTCAGTAAAACAAAACAATACTAAAAGAAGAAACTTTATCCTCTTTTATACCCAGAGGGGATGTTCTTAACCCTGCTGTCTTCAGTAGTGTATCTGCTTTTAATTTTTTACTCCTAGCCAGAGGGACAGACAATAATGTATAAATGATACTGATCCAACACAGGTGGTAAACGTTGCAAAGATACATTACTATTTTTGCTTTTGCCTTAGTGTTACAGTTCTTAGATATATCTATAAAGTTTTCATTGTGAATGTAATATAAATATAATGTGAATGTAATATAAATTCACATATAAATTGTGAATGTAATATAAATATCATGTGGGTATTATGGTTCTGAACTACACTCTCTCATACAGTAATGCTGGATGATTTCAACTGCTCATTTTACATGAGATGTTTTAAGAAAAGTTTCCTGAAGGAGACAGCCTAAAGCTGTTAATTGCTGATCATCTTGCAGGGAAATTGTTTGCCTCATTTCTGGAAAATCACATTTTCTAATGATAAAAATACTTAAATGGCCACTGGCACAAGTGTCCAGATGTTATTTTTTAAAATTTTCTAAATAATAACTTTTTAAAACTCTGGAACCTTTAAACCTGATTTGAGTCATGATGAATGGCTTGATAGAAAAGATGCTCTCATTATTAGAATCAAAGGCTAAATTTTAATTTATTGGAGTTTGAAACAAATAATTTATAATGTTTTCTTTGGCCCTGGGGATTGAACCCAAGGTCTCCCACGTGTTAATTGCACAATCACCAATGAGCTACACCCCCAGCCTAGAAGTTTTCTAATATTTTTAATTGGGGCAAGACACATGCTATGGATGAAAGCACTTGTCTCTATTTGCCAGTTAGCTGCAATAACTACATTTTGGAAGAGAAAGGGCCATCCTCCCTTTTGCCTGCTGCCTAAATGCTTACCTGTGGGGTTATCTGTATGGATAGCTTTAAAAAATACAACAATGAACAAAACTCTTTGCTGAGCAAAAGCTATGGCTAAAGAGTTATTGAGCTGGTAAATTCTTTAAAAATTGCATAATTTGCAAGAATAAAATCAACAATAATACAAAATTAAAACAATTCAGGGTTTTAAATTTTTTTTTGTTAGAATTCATGGGTCCTAATATTTTTGGGTCCTAGGGTTTTAACAGAAATAAATTCAAACTATTTTAAGCATGTATAGACACACACACACACACACACACACACACACACACAAGAAATCATTAAAAAGAACAACAAAACAAAAAGGGAATTTACTGCAAGGATTCCAGGGGTACTAAGGGAACCCCCAGGCAGGGACAATTCGGTTTCAGAAACAGTTAAGAACAAGGACCTGGGAAGGTACCAGTATCCAATGTGGTGTTCTCTTTCCTTCTCTTCCTGCAGCTACTTCCTTCTCTTCTGCTACACTCACTAATTTCCTTGGTTCCTGAGCTTGACACAGAAATTTATAATTTTCCCATAGCTTTAGGGTTCATTAGACATCCAGCCATTATCTCTGCCTTAAGTGCAACATCCTGGGAAAACCTGATGGGTTCACATTGGATGGGCAACCCAGCCTTGACCCAGTCAGGACAATGTAACCTGGTTTTCTGCATTCTGGGTGTGGGTGCCCTTCTTCATAGAGGAGTCAGTTCCCAGAGGTGGACAGGAACTGTCTGTCACAACTTTAAGAATTAATTCACCTCAGTAATTTATAACGAGTACACTGAGATCATGTTTTAGGAATAAAGGGATATAACCTGTATGCATACATCGACATGGAATAAAACGTTTATAACTAGATAAATGGATAATGTCTAATTACCATTCAGTCAACAAATACTTATTAAGTACCTGCTAGTGTATGCAAAATGCCATTTGAGGTACCAAGACTACAACACTGAATGAAACATAAAAATTCTCTTCCTCATTAACTGAAGCTTACATTATTTTTTAGTTAATGTAGACCTGCCTTTATCAGGGAAAGATCTAAAGAAACTTAGTTGAATAATTAAATGAGTCTAAATTTCCAAAGTAGAACTGAGATGTCCAGAGGTATAGTTAAAAAAACAATTCTAGGTCATGGATTTCTAGACTACTAGATTTTTACCTGACCAAAAAAAAATTTTTTTTTAAAGTAGAAAGGTTTCACTACATTTTAGTTAGCCAAATAAGGGCATGTGCTTGCCAAACACAGGGTTGGCAGAGTAGCTCAGTGGTGGAACACCTGCCTAGCATGCAGGAGGCCCTGGGTTTGACCCCCTGTACAGCAAAACAAACACACAAGAAATGGAGAGACTGGAAAACCACTACCTTATACTATCACAGAAATTCACAGAAAGAAAGATATTTTCTCATCTTAATACTAAAATGAAAGACATAATCTCAGAATAAAGGACCATTTTTTCCACTAATGGGCTTTTGGCTACTGTCTATGAACAGACTGTCATTATTCTTATCTGGCAGCTGCTTAGGGACAATTTTTCAGAGGTTCATACATTTGGTAATCATTGTTCTAGACTAAAAAATTCAAGGCTGAGTCAGCAAACAAAACCCACTTGTCTATTTCATTTGAATTTATGGGTCAATTAATTCATGTAAAGTCACAATCTGGTGGGAGAAAATTATACTGAAATGATTGGTAGAAATACATTTTTAAACTAACTTATTGATTCACATGTAACGGTTGATACAACAGTTCTATAGTCTTTATCATTCTGGAATACTAGAGACACTCCAATGTTAAATGGTGATGATACACTATGTTAATAAATTTAAAAAATAAATTATTCAATTTAAGGCTCAAAGCACAGAAGCACTTTCTCAAATAATTCATTTCCAATAGCAAACCAGCTGACAGGCAGTTGTAGCAGCTATCTAGTTTCAAGAATTTGATTTCCACAAGATCTATATATAATATCTGGTAGAAGGAATATTGGCTTACTTGTGCAGAAGGCAACTTTTTAGTGTTTAATTTTGCCCTTTAACTACCTGAATAAGGTAGATTGGCAAAGTTATAAATATATTTGTTATCTTTGACTATTTGGGCTCACTATAAGATCACAAGTGTTCTTCCCTCTATTCATACCCAATCAGCATTTTTCAATGTGTGGTCTTTCAAAAACTTTAGGCCACTATTTTAACATGTTCTGCTTCTGGGCCTTATCTTTGCTACCTCTTGGCCCAGGAGTCTGGCAGCTGACGAGGCATAATTTGAATCTTCTGTTATTGAAAATGGGAGTTCAATTTCGCCAATAAAACATTTTGTTGCAATCAGAACTTAAACCAATGCTGAACAGCCATATTATAAGAACTAAGAGTAATGTGAGTAAAATAAAAGTCAAGATGGCATTAACTTTTCCTATTAACTGATGGAAAATGTTACAGGGAGGTGCTCTTAGCTCCAAAACTAGGCCCTACTTGGGTAGGTTTCAAATCTAGGCAAAGAAAACCAGAGAAAAGATGTGTATAAAATAGAAATTCTTGGTGGTCTTGGGGCCTTCTGCTTCAATCTGGAATTTAAATATCAGTGAAACTGTTTGTTGGTAGAAGTTAATTGAACAACTTCTATAAAGAGCAATTTAGAATTAGCTAAATAAAAAAAGCATACACTGGGATCCAGCAATTCCAATTCTAGTACATCCTACTGATGTGACAGTGTTCCAGAGCATTTCATTGAAGCATTGATTATTTATAGAGTAGGGGAGGGAAAACTTGTTACTCTCTGAAGTTTCAATAATTGAGGCTATGAACTAAACTGTCCATAGGTAGACTAACAAGTGAAAAATCATTTAAATTATGTACATACGCACAGGTGTCCCACAAAATATGAGACTTGATGAAGAAGCAGATGATTAAAAGTTTTATTGCAAACTGAGCTACAGAAAAGAATAGGAGCATGAGGCTTCTGGGGGCAGGTGGTGGTAAATTATGGGAGGATAAAGGGAAGAGCTTTATGGTAAATAAAGTTTGTCTTGTTTCTCAGATAGTCTCTTAAGTAATACAGGTTGTCTTGGAGGAGCCCATCAGAATAGGTGACAGTGACTGGTCATGGTTCAATCTCTTCTGATGTTATACAGTCAATGTTCCCTGGTCCATGAGATTCCCAGGGAAGGGGTTCATGACAACTGAATTCCTTTCTAGGGACTCTACCTTTAGGCAGTTAAGGGAACTCTTGAAAAAGCCCCTCTCTGCACTTTGGTGGTGGTGGTAGTGGTGGGGCAGTAGAGTGGGAAACAGGAAGGCAAAAGGCCAGAGAGATCTTTTCCCTCTTTTAAAAAGTTCAAAGTACTCAGAATGCCAAAGCCCCAGAGTTTAAGGTATCATTTTTTTAAAATCCCCAACAAGAGCAAGACTGGAAATAACTTCAATATCAAATTTTATGAGACTCTTAAGTAAATGATGCAGCTGTGTAAAAGAAAAATGAGACAAGCCCTTTTTTTTTTTTGGTTCAGATTTAGACCAATATCCAATGAGTTAGGTTAAAAGTATAGCTTACACACCATCTGTGTAAAAACCGAAATTCATTTAAAATATGCACATTTGCTTTTGTGTTCATAGGATATCTCTGGACGATCATGAGAAACTGTTAACACTGCTGCAGAGGAGTGCACTTTTTCACTACGAATCCTTTTTGAATTTTGAACCATGAAACTGATTTCACAAAACCCACGCATACACACGAAGGCTAAGCATGCCAGGAGGACTTGGCGATAAAAAGAGAAATGGGGTTCAACCTCAGAGGCAGTCACCTTGTTAAGACCTTGGCAGTTAAGATAGTCCCTTTGTTACACAAGTCTGAAGACTGTCACAACATCCCCACCCCCAGTTTTCCTTCCGTTTGTTTCTGAAATTAACGATACTTCGGAAAGAATTCAGTCACAGAATTGCTAGCAAACTCCCTGTCTTCAAAACACTACATTTGCTTTCCTTCTAACAGCTTTGTGTGGTGACGTCACCCCAGGTAACAGTTTATCACAAACGAAACTTAATGTCTTTCAAAGTGCTCTATGGCTATAAAGCTGTAAAAACACAAAGTAGTAATGCAATTATTGATAACTCCCAGTCTCAGCTTCGAGAGGGACACCCACCCAAAGAACACAATTTCCCTCCCCAACCCGCCTTCTCCTTCTGGCTCCTCTCCTCCCCTCCGCCACTATTTGCCCCGCCCAGCGCTTGGCGGGAGGTTTCCTCACGTGACCGCTTCGCGTAAGTGCGGAAGACGCACTGCAGCAACATTGTCCAAGAGACGATAGAGTCTACTCTTTACTCCCCTCTCTATGATCCTCTTTGTGACCTGTCGAACAGCACTGGAGTCCCAGAGTTCCGTGCCAATAGTCCTCCACGCCGGAAGAGGGCGGTGCAGAAGCTGACGTTCTCACGACAGGCGCGAGGCGCTCTTTCTCTAAGTATTGAAGGATCGTGGGAGCTAAAGCGCATGCGCACTCGGTGGTGTGCGGTAGCGAGAGGGAAGACACGACCCGGCTAGAGCTCCGGAGAGCGCGCGTGCGCCGTGGCGAGCTCCGCGCTGTCTGGGCCGCAGTGTGGGAGCCGGTGTGTGACCGCCGTGCGGACCGCAGGGATGTTCCGAAAGGCCCGGCGGGTGAACGTGCGCAAGAGGAACGATTCCGAGGAGGAGGAGCGGGAGCGCGATGAGGAGCAGGAGCCGCCGCCGTTGCTGCCGCCGCCGGCCACTGGCGAAGAACCGGGCCCTGGCGGCGGGGACAGGGCCCCCGGCGGGGAGTCGCTGCTGGGCCCGGGGCCGCCGCCGCCCTCCGCGCTGAACCCGGGCCTCGGGGCTGAGGTGGGGGGCGGCTTCCCCGGCGGCGCGGAGCCCGGCAACGGGCTGAAGCCGCGCAAGAGGCCTCGCGAGAACAAAGAGGTGCCCCGGGCCAGCCTGCTCAGCTTCCAGGACGAGGAGGAAGGTAACCGCCGCGCCTTGGGCACCCAGACCCCTGCAATCCGACCCCAGACTCCCGCCCCGTGGCGCGCCTTCCCGCGACGCCGAGCTCCCGCACCCCAGAACAGCCCCTTCCCTCCCGGCCGCCCGCGAGTCTTTCCCCGCCTCCGGCCTTGTGCTCAGGCGGGGGACGCGTTCCCACCAGCCTTTTCTCTACTCCTCGTTCTCCCGTGCGTCTCCTCCTCTCGGGGAAGGAACTCTGATCCGTCATCCGAGTCTTTGAAGTGGAAATCAGTGCTCCCCGTCCCGTGTCTCTCTCTTGGGTGTCAGAGAACTTGATTTGAGTCCCTCAAAAGATTGCTTTTGGCACGCTCTCTGAGCCCTCTGCAGGCCGCTGAGCCCGCGCCCCGCCGGTGCCCTGCTCCCAGGCATCTTTGAACTGGAAGGCTGGGTTTTGAGAAGCAGTAGTAGGTCTGGGAGCAGAAGTCCGGAGTCACATCTCTGGTTCTAAGTAGCAGACATCTGCTTTCGCCTTGGATTTTGGAACAGTGAAGAGACAGTGTAACAGGAAAACATGCAGTTGCTTCCTCCAGTCTCCTGTGAGAAATCAGGCTGCAGTGGATTTAGATTTCTGAACCTAAATGAGCCTTAATTTTTTTTTTTTTTTTGTTAACTTCCCAGCCAGTTGAGTGTTTATAACTTAAGTCTGTGTCATGAAAAATGAAATTAAGAGTTTTGGAAATCTTACATCTTGATTCAAAATGCTTTCATGTTTATAGTTAGGCAGGCAATTTATCTGTTCTTTTCTGTTACTTTGAGAGGAGTACAGGTCAGTTTTTGTCTTTGATGGTAGACTATTTGGTAGCTTTGCACTTGACCTAAAATTTCAAATTGAAGAGGGTAGTTTCATCACTAAAACTTATTTTTGCAAAGTAGTTTGCTTTTAGCTTAGTCTTCAACTGTCAGTTTGTGATGGATGTGGAGTTACTCAGACTTGATAGCACCTTTTGATTTTGGATATATTGTTTCAGATTCCTTAATGGTTTGAAGATTATTTTAGGGACTTTCTGAGTGATTTTTTTTTTTTTTCCTCCTGAAGTAGTTGATTTAAGGAAAGTAGTAATAAGTACATTTTTGTGAAGTTACTTGTGTTATGCCTCAAAAGTCTCAGGATGTCATTGAATTTATGAAGTTGACCTCAGTTTTTGAGAGTCTGTGATAGATATCTGAAGTAATTTAAAATTACTGATTATTTGGGAGTATACACTTGGAAGAATTTAAAAAGCACATATAATCATGGGAAAGAAGGAAAAGTGCTTGGTATAGACCTTATTTAATTTCTTTTTTAAGAAAATGAAGAAGTTTTCAAAGTGAAGAAATCAAGTTACAGCAAAAAGATAGTAAAATTGCTCAAGAAAGAATATAAAGAAGATCTTGAAAAATCCAAGATTAAGACAGAACTCAACTCATCAGCAGACAGTAAGTACCAACTAATAGGATTCTTTTGAAGTGACAAATGGACATCTCTTTCTCTGTGATTTGTGACATGTTATGAATTCATTCCTTTCACTGTCATTCTCAAGTGTCCACTTTGAATAGCAAAGCAGTTCTGTTGTTTACTTCTCACCCAGTTGCTTTTGTAAATGCATTTTTAAGAAAGATAAATTGTTGCTACTGGAATGTTTCTCTTGCAATAACTAAATCTTCCAGTTTTCTTACTTGTGTGTGGACACAGGTTCATTCCTGTTTAGAGGAGTACTGTAGAAATTCCTCTACTGGTATTTTATGGAGACAAGTTGTTAACATTTTTGGTGCTATTTCCACACTGGGTTTAATTCTTAGAGAATATTTAGGAATACAGTAAGGTTAATGTTGATAATACATCCCTTAACAGTCTTCTCTGAAACATGCGTGAAGACTCCTCAGTATGAGGCAGGTACATAGTACAGATGATATCTTTTTTGTTCCTCTCAAAACCTAAGTTTAATCTCCCCTCCCCATCATGATTAGAGATGGAAGCTTGGACCTCATGTGTGGTAGCATCACTGAGTTACACCTCCTACCCCTAACTTTAAGCATTTTTTAAGCCATTATTTTGTCTTTAGGAAAGTAGATTCTTTATAACATGTTTGATCTGAGTTATTCTTGTATAAATGCTTTATAGAAATCTCTTTATTTTGTAGAATTATTATTTTACAGGTTCTTATGGATAAGTGTGCTGTTCTCACTCAAATATACAATCTAGTTGTGGAGACAACATCATGTAAACAAGACTCCATGTTTAGCAAAATGTCCCAATGAGTGGTCAGAGGCTAACTACGCTCCCCCCCCCCCCCAAGAGGAGGGAGGACTGCTTCATAGAAAAGTGGGGCATGAAGCTGTATCTTTGATAATTAGAATTCCAAAAAATAGAAGAGGGAATATTTGGGGATATCAAGAATTAAAATGACTAAAACTGTTTAGAAAAGAGCAAGTATATCTGACTGGCAAAAGCAGGAGATTGGTAAAGGAAGTAGTTAAGATGCATAATGTGGAAGATACATTATTGACAGATTGTGAAGGATATTCACTATGCAGTAAGGTGTTTAGAATTGCTGGGTTCCTTGGCACACCAAGATGGTGATGTGATAAATGCCTTTTAAAACCTTAACCTGGTATTAACATGCAGCATGGATTGGCATGGTTAGAGATTAGAGGTCTGAAGCAGTTTCAACTCAAAGAACAGCTTTGATCTATTAATAATGAGTTTAAAAACGTCAAGGTGACTCAATGGAAGACAGTGGATAGATTAAAAATATTTGCTATTAGTATGGTAAAAGAAATGGAAAGAAAGAATTATTTGAGAAACATTCCAAAGGAGAATTGATAGACATTATACATGCTTTTGATACTAAATTTAAAAGAAATAGTCAAATTTGAGATTTTTGTACCAGGGTGGTTGAGAATAATTATGAATTTTATATAGAAAAGGGCAGGTAGTTGGAGTAGTATTTTTAGGGGAATTGATTACTTTAGAGTCCAGGAAACTGCCTCATTTTCCCCATACCTCTTGAGAAACAAATGTGTAAAATGAAATAGTATAAGAAAGATCCTGGCAAGTGGCAACTAAAAAAGGCCCATTGCTGTGGTTGCCATTCACACTTGGGTTAGAAATTGAGGTGAGTATGAGGTTTATGAGGTTTCTGTGACTTCTGCCTGCCTTCCACCCTCACATAGTTCTAATAGTCTACTCACCAAATATCAACTAATATCTTCCCCCAAAGGAGGAGCCTTTGTATTATAGGTTATCATTAATACTGCTGAAATAGTGGTTCTAGAAGCCCTTTTGTTAATCAGACTTTTTCTACCTCTGGTCTTCCTTACATAAGCAAGATGAATTAACTTCAAGATGAACAATATTGATTCAACCCCCATTTTTGTGATATTCCTAAAATAATGTTTACTCTTTAACTTGAATTTGAATGGAAATGACTAGTGAACAGCTGAAGTTGTAGATTTAGATATAGTGCTTATTTGAGGTGATAATTAAAAGTGAATGGAATTGATAGGGAGACAGTATAAAGGAAAAGTTACTGAGGACCAAAGACTACTGTCCTATAATAAGCATATGTATTATGGGGAAGATGTACCAAAGTAAGGCAAAGAAGAAAAGGAATGAAAGCTTGAAGATATTTGTCGGTTGTATAAAAAAGGTCAGGAAAGTGAGGCCCAAAGGGCTCAAGGCAAAGGGCTATTGACAGGATAGCTAAGTTTTTTCTCGAGGAATGTGTCTGGCCACTAGCCAGGTTTTGTGCCACAAAAAGAAGGAACACCTTTTCCTAAATGACTCAACCTTACTATCAGAATTACCTGTGGCTGCAGATGTCGGATTAGCTTAGAATGGAAGAAATCAAGGGCCATTTGTTTGCTAGGACTGACTCTGAAAGTTATTGAGAAAGTGGAAGAGAGCAGAGAGAAGTAGAGGACAATAGCTAGAGGAACCAATGAAATCACGTAGAAGAGGAAAGAAAGCCTGACTAAGTTTAAGGTGAAGCAGATAGTTAATTGTGAGAGCAAGTGTCCTGAAGTAGTAGTAGTAAATGAAACCAAAGCGCCAGTAGAACCTTGAACAAAGTTGGATGTCTGGATGGGTCACAAGACCACTAACAAAAACATCCAGTTCTCACCCTTATATTTGCTCAGTTATAAGCAAGTAACTTTGAACTCAGTGAAACATTGAATCTTATAAATACTGCTGAAATTATTCATTGTCCAAGCATATCTGATTAAGTAGACTTTTTGCAGTTTTATTTTCAGTCTGCGGAAAGCCATTGATTCAGTGTGAGTTCAGAGCAGAAGGAAATGGGTAATTTTTTTTTTTTACTCTACCTAACTGTACATCTGATAAAGTGAATTTTAAAGTCTCATAGCTTCAGAATACATTAAGAAGGAAGTCTATGGCTAATGAAATAGGTGGTAAATGGAAGTTAAAAGGAGAAGTCCTTTATCTCTAGTACTCTTAAATTAAGGGACTAGAATGTGGCTTGTGAAGAAGGGAGAAGCATTTTTAGGAGGGGACCATGCTAGGGAAACAACAGAAAGCATTTTTCTGGGGCTGGGGGTATAGCTCAGTTGGTAAAGTGCTTGCATACAGGGCCCTGGGTTCGATCCCCAGCACCGCAAAAAAAAAAAAAAAAAAAAAAAGCATTTTTCTGATTTAGAATAAACTTTTGCTTTACTCTTACATTATATTCATTGTGCCCATTGTGAACATTGCCAGGTTCTGTGCTTCAAGGTAAAAACGCTTTGATTTTCTTGATTTTGCTTGGAATGGAAAGCATAATAGGATTAGTTAGTCATAAGTAATGTAAACCCAGGACAGTTTATATTAAAGCTGTAGTGATGTCTGTTTGACCCCAGTGGAAGAAAAGCAGTCTTGAGACAGGCCCATGAATGGACTGAAATCGAGAAGCAGAGAGCCCTCTTCTCTTCTCATCCAATAGAATGTGGCCACTCCACAGCTCCCTCACATATTATGGTTGTTAAAACTACCTCATTTCTAACTTCTCTTTGTCCTAATTCCAGATTCCCAGAAAGAGAATCACTTGCCTCTGTTTTCAGTCAGAGCTCATTCTTAAAACATTGAGTCATGGAAGTGGGGTCAGGCTAGCACGGTGTAAATGTGACTATTGGGGGAATCTCACCTCCCTGATGATAGGTAACAAGTTTCAAAGAGACCTATCTGGTCTGAAAGAAAAAAATTTCCTTTTTTTGTTTTTTAACAGAAAGTTGCCTCAAAGTGGTGTAGAGTTTAGTGGAATGTTGCCATACAAAATGAAATAATGCTTAAAAGAAGTATGAGCAGTTACCTTTGGAGTTCAGAGGAAGACAGTTTGATTAAATTGTTGAAAATTTGACTAAAATTAGCTAAAGTCTTAAAGAATCCCTGTATGCTCTATATTATTTTCACCTAAGTATGCCTGTTGGGCTATTTTATATTCATGTAGCAGTTTTGAGTTTTTAATAAACAATTGAAATAATCCACGTTTTAGCATTAAGCCTACAATTGAATAAAATGTTCCTCCTTAATTTATGAATTATATTTTAATTACTTCAAAAATTTAGATGAACAACCTCTGGACAAAATAGGGCATGTCAAAGACACCAATCCTGAAGATGGAGTTATTATCAGTGAGCATGGTGAAGATGAAATGGACATGGAGAGTGAGAAGGAGGAGGAAAAGCCAAAGGCTGGTGGAACATTCTCAAATGCTTTATCTTCTTTGAATGTTCTCCGTCCAGGTATGTATTTGAAAATAATTCTCAGAACTAAACTAAGTTCTCAAGAATGGGTCATCTTTAAAAATAGTTATTAAGGAAGGAAATTAGTCTTTCTTATTATTACAACTCTTAAGCCAGGGTGTATACATTTGCAAATACAGAAACTGAGAGAACTAGAAGTTTCCCAGTTTTCCCAAGTGTATTTTCTTTTCTTTTCTTTTTTTTTTTTTTTTTTGGTACTGGGGATTGAACGCACGGCCACTTGACCTCTGAGCCATATCCCCAGCCCTATTTTGTATTTTGGTTTAGAGACAATGTCTTACTGAGTTGACTTAGTGCCTCACTTTGCTGAGGCTAACTTTGAATTTGTGATCCTGTCTCAACCTCCCGAGCTGCTAGGTTTACAGATATGCGCCACTGTATTCCACACCAAGTTTTTTCTCAGATAGGCAATTTTATTAGTAAAGCAATTGTGCTTCAAATAGAGGGGTAAATGGTCCTAAAGTATTTTTTTTCTGATTAACACTTTAATTCTTTCAAGATCTGCTATAAAAATCAAAATTGCTGTTAGTTTTATGTCCATATTGTCTTTATTTTTTGTTTTCTATGGGAAGTAGTTTGCAAATATATACACTGGCTAATCAGCTTTGGAATAAATGAATGGTTTGTAGCCAAATTTCAGTTGTGAAGAGGTACCAGCCACCTCTTATTAATGTTTATAAAATTTAAAGAATGCTGAATAAAAATAAATGAATAAAGTGGAATAAAAACTAAAAAAAAAGAAAAAAGGAACCAATATGTTAAAAAAAAAAAAAGCCTATCCTGGGCCGGGGAACTTGTGATAAATTGTGTACTTGTATCTCTGGTGGCTAGTAGCTATCTGCTGTCGTCCTTTTGGGAAGCTATTTGGCGGTATGAATGAATTTTAAATGTTTCTTATCTGTTATCTTGTTATTTCCTATCTAAAAATTTATCTAGGAGGTGTTTTTATTTCAACATTATTTACAATGAGCAAAATTTAGAAAAATAACAATTAGACCAGTAGTAAGCTATTAATTCTTAACATAGGCAAAAGGTTATTTTGAGTGTATAGTTGATTATACTTTATCTGTTCAGACAATATTGCTAAGCCATTAAAAATTATGTTTATGTAGAACAACAGTAGGGAGAAAAGTTTTTTATGGTTTAATATGAAAAACAGGTACAAAGTTATACATTTAGTATGCTTACATGCAAACTAAAAAACTATAAGAGAAATGTATTATGAATCAGTATTTTTAGGGTCATGAGATTATGGGTATCATTTTTTTTTATCAATTTTCTAGTTTAATGATGTAGTTTTATTACTTCTCTTAAAAATGAAAAAGAAAAATACAGATGAAATTACTTTGGTGGTTTTCCCTCATCTCACTCTTTTCCATATATACTGCTGCTTCCTTACTGACTTTTAGTTTCCATTTAAACTTAAATAAAAATAAATGAATTCGATTGCATAGTTTGGGAAGGGGGTGCCAGCAGCTAGTATTAAAACATTGCTGTGACACAGGTCTCTTCAATTACCTTATTCTTCATAAGAAAATACAGATTTCATTACCCTAGCACTGCCATATTTTATAATTCTTAGCATTTGTTTTCAGGAGAAATACCAGATGCAGCTTTTATACATGCTGCAAGGAAAAAGCGTCAAATGGCTCGGGAATTAGGAGATTTCACTCCTCATGATAGTGAACCTGGTAAAGGCCGCCTTGTTAGAGAGGATGAAAACGATGCCAGCGATGACGAAGATGATGATGAGAAACGCCGTATAGTGTTTTCTGTGAAAGAAAAGTCACAAAGACAAAAAATTGCCGAGGAAATAGGTAACTTGATTTAATTGGATGGAAAGTTCATTGCACTGTTATTAAATGCAATTTAAACTTATAATCAAATAAAAATTATTTACATTTATTTAACTTTTATTTTAGAGAACTGTTCTTGCTTGGGTACAAACAACTTATTAAAATTTTTTGAAAACTATAATGTGATTATAATTACTGGCGTTGAATGCTTTGTGCTAAACCCTTTACATACATTAATTTATATAATTCTCTCAATGTTCTTAAGAGGCAGTGGATTTTTGTTCTTCCCTTTGTAGAATTGATGTCAAGCTTGCAGAGATTAAGAAACCTAAGATTTTAACCATTACTTTAAATACTAAGTCTGAGTTATTAACAGTAGTGCTCAATTCTTGTGAAACCGGACTGCATCGCCCCCCATTCCACTTTTTGGGTATTGCTTAATTTCCTTTGTTGCTCATGGTTGCAGGTATTGAGGGGAGTGACGATGATGCTTTAGTAACTGGAGAGCAAGACGAAGAACTCAGCCGATGGGAACAAGAGCAGATAAGAAAAGGAATTAATATCCCTCAGGTAAGAAGAATTAAACCTCAAAAATTAAAAAATAGTTAAGAAAAAAAGACCTTTTTTCTATTTTGTTAAAGTGAACGTAATACATATTGAATTTTTGTCATTGATTCAGGTAGCATAATCAAGAAAATCACATTTGTTATATGTATTGAACAGGTCTTTAGAAGAAACTGTTAAATTACATCTTGTTTTTTACAGTCAGAATGATGAATTTCTAGTTTCTTAGTTCAGTGTTTCTCAAAGTGTTTTTTCAACTAGTCCATCAGCATAACCTAGAAACCCAAATCTTAAAGAGTTTGAAACCGAGGGTCATGCCCAGCAATCCCTGTTTAACAAGCCCTCTAGGTGATTTTGATGCGTACCAAATTTTCCTGTATGCCTTATTTTCTCTGACTTCAAAAAAATTATTTCCATTTGTGTATGATCTATTAAAATGTATAAATGCATTCTACTGTCATGTACAACTAATTAGAACAAATTAAAAAATTAGCCCAAAAAAATTACTTTGAAGAAGATAGATTTCCCAGGATTGTGAAAATGCACAGTTAGGTGAAAGACATTTCCCCAAATACTTACAATGATTTGTTGTTTTATGGAAGTAAATAGTATTGTGGGTAAAATTGCATAAATGTAAACTTTTTTTTTTTTAAATAATGTTTTGAGGCAGAATTTGCATGTATTTGAGTGGTATTAACAAAACAGTATAAAGTCTTGGACTAGAGTCAAAAGCCTTCGTTTATTATTTCTGATTGCCCATTTATTCTGAAATACCCATTGGACAAGTCCCTGACCCTCTTCCATTGATAAAATGGTAGTCCTGGATTATTTCTTTAATGTCTCTTCCAATTTTAAACTTTGGATAATCTAATTTTTTAAAAATTACATTCATCAAGTCCATCAAGAAGACATAAGACATTCATCCAACTCTATTTGTATTTGACTTTGAAGAATTCTGTAGTAATTTATTTTAATTGCATGCTGTTTGGTAAATGGGCATAATATTTGTTGTTGTTTTTCTCTTTAAATTTTCAAGACATTTTATTATTTTTAATGTTTAACTCTTAGTTTTCATATATATCCCATTTCTTTTCTAGGTTCAAGCGAGTCAACCCACTGAAGTGAATATGTACTACCAGAACACTTACCAGACAATGCCTTATGGTTCATCCTATGGCATTCCTTATAGTTACACGGCCTATGGATCATCAGATGCCAAATCTCAAAAAACAGATAATTCAGCCCCTTTCAAAACTCCCAGTAATGAGATGACTCCCGTTACTATTGATTTGGTAAAGAAACAGCTTAAAGACAGGTAGGGCAGATCAACTTCTTAAAGACCTGTCCTCTAGCTTTCTGTTCCCTCAGGCAACATGTAGTCTGGGGTAGCAGATGCAGAATATCAGCAAAGAAGATTCACTGGCCCATCTTCAAAAGCCTAACAGAAGATGACTTCATACTTTGTTCTGCTACCTTCTTGGATTACTTCTGTGGAAGCCTCGAAAAGTTATAAAAAAAAATTGCCACTCCATGATCTTTTTGAAGAAAGTTCTGAGTTTGCACCTCTTGGACTCTGAAAAAGTGTAGTCAAGATATGGGGGGAAAAGCAAAACAGTGAAATTTTGGTTAGCCCACCAAATAACTTTATATGAAGTCTATACCATTTTTTGAAAGAAAGAGCAGTACAGATGAAAAGATCCCATTCCAAGTATTTTTATGTTCTAATAATGGATCTAAATGCATTATAATAATATTGCAAGAGTCCTGACAGCATAAACTTTTGGATGTAAATGTTATATTTATCCTTTTGTGTTCTGAAGGTTGGACTCCATGAAAGAATTGCACAAAACAAATCGACAGCAGCATGAGAAGCATCTGCAAAGCCGAGTGGATTCTACCAGGGCTATTGAAAGATTAGAAGGGTCTTCTGGGGGTATTGGTGAACGGTATAAATTTTTGCAAGAAATGCGAGGGTATGTCCAAGACTTGCTTGAGTGTTTCAGTGAAAAGGTAAGAATGCAAAAATATTAATCTTTTTGAATAAGGCAAAGTAGGGAGGTCTAGACGGCCTTATGTATATAGAACATTCTTTAATTCTCAGGAAATATCCTCTGAATTCAACTTTAGAAGTGATGAAAAGTCATGCTTCATTTTCTTCACTTCATTAGTGGCATTATCTCTTGAGGGTAATATAGTGCCATTGTTAAAAACAGAAAAAAAGAGAGTACCTCAGAGCACATTTAAATAAGACTTTGGCAAGTCTTGTCTCAGTATAATGGTAGATTATTGACCAGTGCTGAATAGAATAGAAGGGACTTCTCTGGTGGAATTTTCATTTTATGGTTCGGGTTTAAACTAATTTTTAAAATACTCCTACAAATAGTTATTATTTTTTTATTTTTTTAACTCTAGGTACTTGGTTGCCATTGCTATTACTAGTTTTGATCTAAAAATCCTATCATTCATTTCAGAAATCATTCATTGGGCATAATTTCTTTTAAGGTCTCATTTATTCCAAGTTTTTCTTTTTCTTTTTTTTTTTTTTTTTCAGTATGATAGTTGACACAACTTTTTACATCCTATTAACTGTTTTTAAAAATAGCTCACACAGCTAATTTCTCAACTAACATCCTAATTAATTTTTCTTTAAGATAAATGTACTGTTTGACACATTGGCTTATAAATATTTTGAACTTTATCACCTTATTGTTCAAAAAAATTGAAGTGATGGTCCTTAAATACTCTGTCTTTAAACTTTGGATTGAAAGGCACATTCCCCTTTTTCATTGACTAGGATTAGCATAGAATCTGTAATCATAAAGTATGATAAAATGAGTGTTTTACTTTTGTCTTTATTGATTGCTTCAGTACCATCAAACCAAAGGCTAGCAGAAAAACACTGTCTTTGTGATGGGGCTTAATGGTTTCAGTAAGCTTGTGGTCAGATCCAGCATGGTTAGCATTCACTGTGTCTTCTCTATAGGATATATCATGTTTTTCTGTAAACCACATCCCCTTCTTGTTTTCCGGAGAAGTAATAACAATCTGAGTAATGATGTCCTTTGTGGCGGACCATTTGCTTGGAGGTGGGGAAGAAGCATGAGCTCCACTGTGCTGAGCAGGGACTAGAGTCAGAATTGGAAATGGAACCTAAAATGTATACAGTGACTACATTTTAATTAAAAGGGGTAGATACTTGTTATTTTAAAGATGAGTATTTTATTCTGATATCTTTTATGCATTCATTTGTATTAAGAATGTGTTGATGAGCTGATAATATCAAAATTGTCATCCTGAAAATATTGGGGTTAAAAATTTTTAAAAACTGTTTAGGGACAATTGGATAGGTTTGACTATTCAGTTTAGTTGTTATATTTTAAAGATATTCTTTAAGGGTAAGACCATAAAAGATAAACATTCCTTTATTTTTTTTCTCTTAATCTTTCAAGTGATTTTTGGACCTAGATTTTTAAATTATTTGTAAGTCATTTTAACTTCCGATTGTTTTCTTTCCCTATATTTATCTTTCTTCTCATGTTCTTTGCCTTCAATTTGATCCTAAAATAATAATGATTATTTTGAGTTTGGAGAGGGTAAAGAAATTGTCATGGTGCAGACTCTTGAGATCAGTTCATATTGTTAAAAAACTTGAGTGAGAGCTAAAAATGAGTTTTCAGGTTTTAGTTCTCCAAGTTTTTCTTTAGTCTTTGTTAAAGGGCATTTTAAGTACCTAAAGAGAAAAATTACATGATCAAAATCTTAATTATAAGTTGATAGATTCTTCATATTGCCAGCTTGGTTGTATAACTCTTACAGTAGAGAAATGTTAATGTCCAGGACTAAAAGAATGTATCTTAGATACATTTGTCTTTAGTCCTGTGTGATTAAAAAAAAGGAGCGTGGGTGGGTGGGAGGTGGAGAAGTGTAAGTGACAATGATTTGGCAGTAATTGCTTAAGAAAAAGAAAAATGTCAGATTATAACAAATTTTAATGAGTCTTTGGACTCAGCAGTCAAGGATAATCATTACAGATTTGGGGACATTGTTGCCCATGGTGTGGCATATTAAAGAACAAAATAACTCCCATTAACTTGACCTTTGTGTGAATATTTGCCACTTTTGCAATGGAATCATACAAATATATACAATTGCTTTTATTTCAGACATCTTTGTATTCCACCTACCTTTTTTTATTTTCCGTTTGCAGTCTTTTCAGTTCAGGAAGCTGCTATAACACTTGGTGCCAGAGTTCCCAAACTCTAAGTAGTATATTTAACATTTGCACTAACCATCAGGAAACTAGAATTTCTGGTTTCCTCAGGTATGTGTAGTGGTTGTTAGTGATTTGTGAAAGTTTCATAGCATTTGGTTAAAGTATAAAGTATTTATAAAGGAGAAAGCTTTCTGGGGCTTTTTTGGACTCTTAGGTCTTAAATTCTATAAGCTTTTGTATTCTATATGAATCAGGTAAATGAATTAGCTATGAATATTAGTGTGGAAAAATTTTTATTGACTTTGTAAGTTGACAGTTTATGTGAAGAATTTTATTACAAATATGGGAAGATTTAAACACTGGAAAGGAAGAGAATTTTCTGTTTGATATGTATTGATTTCAGAGAGATTAGTGATAGCTAGAAATTTTGCCCTATTAATCAGTCAGTTACATGTGAAATGTGTAATAAAATTTCATAGTACAATTAAGTACTATAGGTACTTAGTATATAATGAGTGACAGAGCAATTTAAGTGTCCAGTATTGGGCAGTTAGCAGCAGACTCTTGTTCTTATATACTCATAGAGCCATTGTGAGTATTTTGGCATTGCACATTGAAGATGGTTTACTTTAATCTTCAAAAATTGTGGTGCAGATCCTAAAAAATTAAAAATGGACATTAACAAGGCTTCTAAGTACTCAGTATTCTCTAAAGATAAGCACTAAAACTTTTGACATTTCTTTACTTGCTCTCTCTGTTAATATAGAATTGTTGAATTTCTTAACCAAACTTTTGCTCCAATAACTAGGCACTGGACATTATTGCACTTACATGGATTTAAAGAAGAAGTGATGTTTCATAAGCATTGCAAAGTTGAATTGCTATTCATGTCCTGTTGGGGATTCATGATTATTTTGTCCATAGAGAGGGTACTTTTTCAGAAATCCGGAAATAGTATGGAACCCTCAAATAAGTAAGCAGCTGAGGAGTTTGGTGTTACGGAGTGTGTTGTATTTTTACAGGTGCCACTGATTAATGAACTTGAATCAGCAATACATCAGCTGTACAAACAGCGAGCTTCCCGCCTTGTCCAAAGACGACAAGATGATATTAAAGATGAATCTTCGGAGTTTTCAAGCCATTCAAGTCAGTCCATCTTGAAGGTTTTTATTTTTCATTAAACAACCTTGTTTACTTAGTGCAGCCTAATTGAAAATTAGAGATGGAGGAGCTTTTTTCCTTTCTTTTTCTTTTCTTTCTCTCTTTCTTTTTTTCTTTTTAGTTTTTTTTAAAGAAGTTTTCTTGTTCTTGTGTCAGGCAGAATTATAAGAGCATGTACTTGAATTGTGTTTAAGAAAACATGGCCTCACAAAGAAGGTCAAGAACATGCACTAATACACTGTCAGTCTTACTGTTCTTTGGACATATTTTTTCATTTCCCCTAAGAGTATAGAAAGTGTATTATCAGTATTTTATCTTAATCACTATCTGGCCTTTTATTTTTTTGTTTTCATTCTGTCCATAACACTGATAAAAATGCTGTTTTTGTTCATAGTAAATGATTTTCAGTTTAGGGACTGGGGAGTTTCATGGTAAGCGGGAGGGAGATTAAAGGAGTTTTGAGCTTCATCAGCCCTTTGGATAAAGCAAATTTTTGTGGGTTTTTTGTATTTTCTTTTTAAATATTTCCTTCCACTTCACATACTGGGTTTCCTACAATTCTTGAAATTTAGTCTAAAATGTAGAAATTAATGAATTTATATTCCTTTCCTTGTGACTTGAATTTTGAAAAACCGAATTTAATTGGAAATCTCTTTTTTTTTTTTAAAGTGGATTTTTAAAATAATTATATTATTAGTTTTGTATGTGGTGCTGAGGATCAAACCCAGTGCCTCACATGTGCTAGGCAAGCACTCCACCACTGAGCTGCAATCTCAGCCCTGGAAATCTCTTTTTAAATAGTATAGCTGAGATTCTTTAATCATGTTTTAAAAAGCTTTTCGATTTCATTTTTCCCACTGACTTCCATATTGATGTAATAGGAATTTTCCTAATGTGGGTTCTTCATGGCTTGTTTGTCACCACTTTGTTCCCAGTGTCCACAGTATCAAATGAAAGTATGTATCAAATTACCTGAGATACTCATTTAAATGCAGATTTCCTGGTCCTGTCCCTAGAGATTGTTACTAGGTCTTCCAAGTCCAGAAATCTGCATGTTAAACAACCATTCCAGGTAATTCAGATGCAAAGAGTCTTCATGTTGTTCTTAGAGCCAGTGCTTTGCCATACAGGGTATTCTGGGAAAGAGTCCTCCTGTGTGTCACATGGGTTTTGGAGAGTCTTAAAAACATGGTAATGTGGCCCTCAGAGCTGAGACAGACTCATCTGTGAGCTTTATAAATGGCTTTGACCCATTTTTGCCACAAAAGTTTAAATTGACTTGACACTGGGCACCTAAATGACTAATGCATCCTTCCCAGATCACTTTTTGATCCATACAGAACCAGATTTCTGGGGAAGATTACAGGTAAACATGATTTGGAAGGAGAAAATAATTTCCTTTCAAGTTAAATGGTTTGTGTGAGCTATATATCTTATTAAATCTTCCCTCCCATCTATAATCTGCTTTTCATAATAAGCAGCTATTTACTTACAATGGAATTTGAAGTAGGAGTTGAATGATGTATGTTAATTTAGATGGAAAGTTGGAAAGAATTTAAATAATGGGAAAATGAAAAATACTATCCTAGTGGGAATACACATTAATTGACAAAGATTGAGGAAAATTACATGGGACACTGAATCAGTTCATTTTCTGATTTTTTTTCTTTTAAGAAGCAAAGCATAGATTGAAATTTCATCTGTTCATAAGCATTTATCTGCAACGTGTGATTACGTGTAAACAGTTCTTACAGAAGTGAAGGAGGCCATTACTTTAGTAATCTAAACTGACATTATTAACTAGTGAACTCTGGAACACACCTTCTTCCTTATATCAGTTATTTTAAAATACAAATGAAGAATTCAGTTAAAAAATGTCAGCTTTTAAAAATAGTAAGATCTAAAATAGGATACACTGAAGTGGAAAACTAATTTTCAGTTTTGTTTTTCCTGTTGCCAGTTGTAGTGACATCTCTTGATATGTGGGGAAAAATATGCACAAGCCTTGAATGGATTTCATTCATCTTACATGTGTTCTGGTCCTCTCATCCCCAATCCCTTAGCTTAGGTTTATTCCTTCCTATTAGGATCCTGTATTTTTCCAGAGTGTCTTCATAGTATGGGGGTAAAATGTAGAAGTGAGTGAAGTATAGCAGATAGATGTTTTCCCCAACCTTTCCACTGTAGGAAAGAGAGCCAAGGAGTCTTTTTTGGCAAAATAGAATGGGTCCAGAGAAAGACATTGGAGCATTAACATTTGGGGAGCCCAACAAAATAGTTGGCACCCTACCAGTGATCTGATGGAGATGGCACTTCTAGACAGCTCCCACATTGTGCACACAGAACTTTCATTCATGCCCTGTATATGTGAACAGACTGTTATTTATCACCAGAAAGACTAACATCAACATGGGACCAGAGGGATTGCAGAAACAGTGTTGGTGGCAAAAGAAAAGTTTAACACTTAATTGATAATTTCAGGGACATAATAAAAGGTATCTTAACAAAAGTATAGGATGCTGTAGAAGAATGGTTTTGTAAAAATAAGAAGTCCCTTCTTAGAAACTAAAAGTATGGTAAATAAAATATACATTTAAGAGAGTTAGAAACCAAAGTTAGAAAATTGCCCTAGAAAGTTTGCAAAATGAGAGATGGAAAATAGAAGGAAGTAGGGAGAGAGAAGTAAAGTCTGTTGTGGAAGAGTACTGCTTGAGAAGGTATAAACTGACCCTACTCAGATAGATAGGACTTTTAGTCTTCAGTGTTGCCTTTGTCTAAGAATAAATTCCTACAAAGCAAAATTAGAGTAAAATAGAATAAATCATTAAACTCTTGGCAACAACAATGTTTTCTTAGGTCTTTCTACCTGTTTCTTTGCTGTCATTTCATGCCATTTGATATATGATGCCTAAATTCTTTCTTAAAAATATAATCTTTTATTTTCCCCTTTGCACGGGTAATTTAGATTTTTTTGTTTGGTCATCATAATAGCATAAACTAGTCCTGTTACTTAAACATCAAAATAGTGAATAAACCCAGTTGCATTTGGTTAGGGTTGTTGAACTCTTAATGAGAAATTGATTCTTTAATTTTTCTACTTCTTTTCATGGGAACCCAGAATAATACTGAGATATGTTCTAAACTAAAATCCTATCCAGTTTACCGTTATTGCAGAATCCTGCTGTTGAGATTAGCAAGCAGTCTGTCATAATGGCTTATTCTGTACAAACTCTTTCCTCAGTATTGTTGAAGGAAGGCCTTTAATTTTAACTATTGTTGTTTTACAGATAAAGCACTGATGGCACCAAACCTTGATTCCTTTGGGCGTGATCGGGCACTGTATCAAGAGCATGCCAAACGTCGGATTGCAGAGCGAGAGGCTAGGAGGTAATTCTAAAGATGCTTACTGTGGCTTTGTTTGGAAGGGAGGAATCTCTTTTATCTAACTTCATGTTGGTCTGTAGGACTCGTCGTAGACAAGCCAGAGAACAAACGGGGAAGATGGCAGATCACCTTGAAGGCCTTTCTAGTGATGATGAGGAAACTTCCACAGACATTACTAATTTCAATCTGGAAAAAGGTAAGACTTTTATTTGGAAGTAGGACTTGTCAATTTGGTTTTTACTTGGCTGTGGTTTTTACCAGGAAATTGTTGAAATTTTTGTGGCCTCTATATTAAATTGTATAACTAATATCATGCTGAATTCTCAGAAAATTCAGGTGTATTTAGGACTTGAAGAGCATATCTGATATTACTCTTAAGAGAATATTAAGTGACCAAAAAATGTTCAACCTTGGTATAGCTGTGCTGCAGCCTATCTAATCTGGAAAAGTATAGCAGGACATTGGGGCACTTGGTCTGAAGGAGCTTTCTGTTTGGGGGAGTCATGAATAATTTCTATCAAGAGGACTGATTAGGTGCCAGGCATTCCCAAAGGGTCCCCAAATATACCTTTCCCACCGTTGGCTGAAGTTATTTGAAATTGTGTTATCTGCTAGCCATAACAGAAGCTTATTTCCTCTTACTTACTTCATGAAGTGAATATTTCTGAATGTGTAGAAATTTTGAGAAATAGCAATGATCACCCTTGTGCTTGTCACCCAGTTTGAACAGTGCCTACTTTTCACCAAGTTCACTTTATCTGTGTGTGCATGGTGTTAAACTATTTGAAAGTAAATTATAGTAGATATTATGACACTTCACCCCTAAAAACAGGCGGAGTGTTTCATAAAAGCACTGTGTGTAATCACAGTACCATTAACACTACTAAGAAAACTAATATTTCTTAATATAATGACCATATCAATTTTTCTCAGTGGTATCTCAGGAAAAAAATTTTTTTGAACTCTTATGTTTTTGATGTTTTGCTTGTTTTCAAAATCAGGATCCTCCCAAGATTCATGTTTCACATTTGGTTGTTATAGCTTTTGATCTAGAGCAAATGAGTATCTATTAATACTCACTCTTGCTTGTTTATTTGTTTAAAGACGTTAACTTTTTAAAGAGACTAGGCCACCTATAGAAAACCTCCTCAATTCTGCATTTATCTGTCTGTTGTGGTATTGTTTAACTTGTTCTTCTATTCATTACTTTTTACTTTTCTTGTAAATTGGAATTCAGGGTCTGAATGCTTGATTAGAGTCTGGTTAAACTTTTTTTTTTTTTTTTTTTTTTTTTTTACAAAAATACTTCATAGAGGATGCTGTTTCTTATATAATTTCACACGACAAATGCTAGATTGTCTCACTTTAAGGGGTCTTAAGATTGATCTCTCCATTAAAAAGATTTCCTAAATCATCTAGGGCATCACACAACTGTCTATTCCAAAGTAACTTTTCACTTAAAAATCCTAGCATCTATTCTTCTGAAACTTGACTGTGTCAAATTATTGTAATCACCAATAGAATGTACGCACGTTGCTAGGTACTGAACCCAGAGATACTGCGCTGCTGAGCTATATATCCCCAGCCCATTTTTTAAATTTTGAGACAGGATCTTGCTAAGTTAAGTTGTCAAGGTTGGTCTTCAACTTAGCTGTACTCCTTCCTCAGACTCCGGAGTACCTGGGATTGCAGGCACGTGCCACCAGGCTCAGCTACCAATAGACTTGAAAAAGGAACATGATTGGTCACTGATCATGATGCATAACTAATTTACATAGCATTTTGTGGACTGAAAAACTAGCAGCAGCAAAATTTGTATTTTAAGCAATTATAGTTAATATAACATGATTGCTGAAATTTGAACCATGTCGGGAGTGGCATTACTTAACTAAGTTTCTGTAATAGAAAATTGCATATATTGAAAAAAAGTTGTACACATTGGAAACTTTCAAAAACAAGAACTGGTTGTGCATTGGAGTTCCTGAAAGATAAAGTAAACCTAAACTTCTGTTTATCCTTTGTTCTAAATTGCAATTAATAAATTAATCCTTTATTAATGAGCCTCTTATTGATATTCAAGCTTCAGTGAAAATAGTGGACTGACTTTTTTTTCTACTTTACACTAAATTATGATTCTCTGTGGGGTTTTGTGTTGTTTTAGATCGCATTTCAAAAGAATCCAGCAAGGTTTTTGAAGATGTCCTTGAGAGTTTCTATTCAATTGACTGCATTAAATCACAGTTTGAAGCCTGGCGTTCAAAATACTACATGTCCTACAAGGATGCTTACATTGGCCTTTGTTTGCCAAAGTTGTTCAACCCCCTCATCAGACTGCAGCTTCTCACTTGGACTCCTCTTGAGGTGAGCGACTTCCATCACTGTTGGAAAGCAATGTAATGTGATTCCTCTGTCATTTTAGTTTCAAAATAGAGATATATGCTTAAGCAACATGTTTTTCAGAGGAGATAGGGCATGGACTATGACTAATTAATATAGACTGTATCTGGGAATAATCTTATGATATTTTGAAGTTTTATCCTTTCCATTTTTTGATTTACATATAAATTCTTGCTCAACTAAAATTATATGTAGTAACTCTTGTATATGTATGTGAATAGTGAGAACTTAGTCCTTTTATCCTAGCAGAATTTAACCTAATGGGAAAGCATAATGGGATAGGTGGGAAAGGTCTTGAATTAAGTCAGTGGCAGTGGAAATTGAGAGGGTGAGACAAATTAAGTGTGGGAAATAGAACCAATAGGGCCTTTTGGCCTCTATGTAAGAGAAGAGACTAGAACTGGCTATTTGAGACTAGTGATGTTTATGATAGGGTTTTGGAAGTTACAGTAATTGGGGTGTATCTCTGTGACTGATGTTGACTGGGTTGAATATGGAAATTATAAGGACAAGGGAGCTGTGAGTGTAGCCCTGGAAACAACTGAAATAAATGAGCTCTGGAACCATTTAACTCACAAGCTCTGTCAGGCCTTGTGGAGTGTCCCCTGTGTGTGTGTTTGTCCTGGTATTTAGCGGAGGCTCAAATCTGTGTGTATTTGGAGGTCTTTTACTACATAGCTTCTTCCTTTGCCCTACAACTTCAACAATCTCAGCTTCCCAGAATTTCCACTGCTGTCTCAACTTGGCAAGTCTACTGTGCTCTGCATGGAATCCCCATCCCATTCTAGTGTCCTGAGACAGCATCTCACTTAACATTTGAGTCCCTTTAGTGGATCATAATCCTTGCTCCCTCTGTTCCATCATTTGGAAATACATGTTTCATATATTTTGTCCAGTTTTTACTGATTATAACCAAAGGCTAAATCTAGTTTCTCTTACTTCTGGCTTGAAATGGAAGCAGTCACTATTTTAACTGTTTGGGTATCTTTTTAACGGTTTAGGCAAAATGTCGTGACTTTGAGAATATGCTCTGGTTTGAGTCTTTGCTGTTTTATGGTTGTGAAGAACGAGAGCAAGAAAAAGATGATGTAGATGTTGCACTACTACCTACCATTGTGGAAAAGGTGATTCTTCCTAAACTAACAGGTAAATCTCCTGTCTTCTGAATTTCAGACCATTGGGCTTCCCAAATCTAGTTAACAATAGGCCCAGAGATGACTAGATGGTAGGGAACTCTTAACTTGAGACTTGAAGACCATGTTGGTGTGTGCCTAGAATTGGGGACAGTAATTGATTTGTAGGTGAGTTTTAGTGACCCTAAGACAGCCTGAAGTCAAACTGAATACATAGTTTGGGATTTATGAATGTGTGAGCTTATCTGGGGGGCAATTTCAGTGCTTTCATCAATTTCTCAAAAAGATTAGGGGTTTAGGAACCCCTATTTTAAGTATTAAAAATGAACTTTAAATAGCTGAGTGTGATGGCACATACCTGCAATCCCAGCAGCTGGGGAGGCTTAGGCAGGAAGATGATGAGTTCAAAGCCAGCCTCTGCAACTCAGCGAGGCCATGAGCAACTTGGGGAGACCCTGTCTCTAAAAAAAATACAGAAAAAGGGCTGGGGATGTGGCTCAGTGGTTAAGTGCCCCTGGGTATAGTTCCTGGTACAAAAATTAAAAGAAGAATAATGAATTTAAGTTCAGTTAGAAATTCTTCATACTGAGACATCCTTTGGAATACAAAAATCTTCCCCCCATCTTTATTTTCACTGAGTAGCATAAATAAGAATGTATCACCTCTGCACATTCCTGTATGCTCAGCATTCCTGCAGTTAATTGAACAAAGAACATTGAAGCTTGTTTTATAGAGAAGGAATAAATCAGGATTTACATTTATTATGGAACTGCTTAACATCAGATTTAAAGAAACTGCAGTTTACTTTTGTATTTCAACATATCCCTATTTTTTTCTTAATAGTGATAGCTGAAAATATGTGGGATCCTTTTTCTACAACACAGACTTCAAGAATGGTTGGAATTACACTAAAATTAATAAATGGATATCCTTCAGTAGTGAATGCAGAAAATAAAAATACCCAGGTAATTTACTATCTTTAAGAGACTTTTTCCCCCCTTCCTTTTGAAAATGAACAAGAGTTGACAATGAATGGTTATTCTAAATCATCTAAAAATTGTATTTTCCTACTTGGACATCATGAACCTTTAAAGCATAAAATACATAAAATTGGAGATACTGGTTTTCAATTTAAAAAATCTATGTGGAAGAAAGATGTTAATCTAGATACTTCTCATATTATTTCTTACCACCACATCTCTACTCCTAATCTAGCTAATCAATGTACCTTTAAGAACTATGTCTTGGGAGAGAAAGAAAGATGAAAAACTTCTAAAATGGTTAACAATTGATGGTTTACTTGTTAAAACATTTAAACGGCGTATAAAACAACTAGATAACTACTTCCAAACTTAAAATGCTGTTGTCCCTTCATGGACGTTCTTGGCTAAATGTGAAAAAGGTGTTCTTTATCATTGTTTACTTTTTACTGACCTCATTTTGAAAAGAAGCAAAGTATGTGTCATGTAGTAGACTAGGGGATTGAAAGATCTCTAAATGACTTTATTTCTTGGTAATTGTTGAGGGGGTCACTTAATAGAGAGTTGTAAATATTAATGAGTTAGGGCCTTCAGTGAGGAAAATAAAAAATTTAAGAAAATGGTTCACTCAAAATTCAGTACACAATTATATGGTTTGGAATATGGCTTATTTTTATTATCATAGCTCTTATTGAAGCATGTGATCTACTTTTAACTCTTTAGGTATACCTAAAGGCACTTTTGTTGAGAATGAGAAGAACTTTAGATGATGATGTATTCATGCCCTTATATCCAAAAAAGTAAGTGACCATTAAGAACATGAAGAGTAATATTCTCCATTCTCTTTCACAGAAGGCTTCTAAAATTCTAGAAGACTAAAAATAACTTGAAATATAAACTTAACCTACATAGTATAAACTCAGAGAGAAAGTTATTCCCTTAAGTGCCATAAAACAGTTAATGCTCTTTGTTCTCACTCAGCCTCAGAAATAAATTTTCATTGACCCGTAAACATAGTATTTTCCAGAATGTAAGTGTTTGAAAAATTATTTTTTTTTTATTGAGGTGCTGGGTATGGAACCCAGCACCTCAATAAAATGCTAGGTAAGCATCCTACCACTGAACATACCTCAGCCCCCTACTTAATTCTGTTGTTAAACTTTTACTTATAGAAATATTTGTTTATAGGGATCATTTGGAGGCACTTATATATAAAATATTTGATCATGGTGTATTTTCTCTTTCCTAGTGTCTTAGAAAATAAAAATTCTGGGCCTTATTTGTTTTTTCAACGACAGTTTTGGTCTTCAGTTAAGGTATGTATTCATAGGCTATCTTAAATATACTGAGATTTTGTTTGACTTCATATTATATTTTGAGAATATTTTCATTTTTGATTAGCTCTATAGGGGTAGAGCTACTTATAAATACAGAAGCTCCATTTTACCAACTACTTTCATTCCCAAAGTTAATAAAGTTTGATATTTCCATAGGAGAAAATGAATTCTGAGTTTCACATTGAGGCCCAAGCTACCAACAAACCACCTAACTAAATAAACCATAACTAATGTATTCAGCAGATAGAGTACAGGGTCTCTTCTGAGTTTTAGGGATTTAGCACTGAATGAGATAGAAGTGGATCTTTTGTGGAGTTCACAGTCCAGCACAGTTGACAGATAGCAGGTAATCACAGGTGTGATGAGTTTTAAAGGGGAAATTCAAGGTAGTAATGGGAGCTATAACATGCATCAAGACCTTGACTAGCTAGTTGCAGGAGATCATCTTTCACTCCGAGGTTGTGCACCAGAGGAATAAATGGAACTTAACTGTGAGATGAAGGAGAACAAGCTACCCTACAGAGACTGAAAATACATATGGCTAAGTTAGAGAGGTATTAGGGAGTCTTGATGACAGACTCTAGTAAATCATGTGCAAGATGGATGGGTAAAAGTTATAGAAAGCCACCAGATTCTTTTTCTTTTTCTTTTTCTTTTAAAGTATAATTTACAGGACTGGGGTTGTGGCTCAGTGGTAGAGTGCTTGCCTAGCACGTGTGAGGCATTGGGTTCCATCCTTAGCACCACAAATAATTATTAAAGTAAAAAAAGGTTCTTCAACAACTAATTTTAAAAAGTATAATTTATAAACATTTACTCTTTAGTATATAGTAAGTGAGTTTTTAGTGAATGTAGTTGTGTTATCACTACCAAAATGAAAAATGTGTAATGCTTTCAGCATTCTGAGAAATTTCCCATTCCCTTCTGTAGTGAAGCTCACCCTAACCTCTCCTGGCCACTTCCCCCGTATATTTATGTCTATGGTTTTATTTTCAAGAATGTTTTTAATCCGTAGAATTATAATATAGCAGGGAGCCTTTTGAGTCTGCCTCTTTCATATAACAGTGTATTTGAGATTCAGCTACATTATGTGTTATCAGTAGTTCACTGTTTTCAAATTGGGCTGTTATTTTCTTACTATGCTTAAAGTCCTTTCCGTATTCTGGAGAGAAGTCCTTTTGTCAAATAATGATTTTTTGAAAAAATATTTTTTAAGTGGAAGATGGACACAAGACCTTTATTTTATTTATTTTTACATGGTGCTGAGGATTGAACCCAGTGCCTCACACATGCTAATAATACACAAGTGCTCTACCACTGCACCACAACCCCAGGCCTCAAGTAATGATTTGCAGAGTTTTTTAGTGTGTGTGTGATTTGTGTTTTCATTCTTTTAATAGTATTCTGTGTGTAGAAGTTCTTAATTTTGATGAAGTCCAGTTTATCAATTTTCTATTATGGATTATGCTTTATGTCATATTTGTAAAATCTTTCTCTTAACATAAGGTTGCAAAGTTTTTCTTCTATCTCTTTTTTTAGAAGTTTCATAGTTTTAGGTTTTATATTTAGCCCTATAATCTGTTTTGAGTTAACTTTTATGATGGGCATGAGGCCTGGATTAAGGTTCTTTTGTTTCAGCCACCCTTTGTTAAAAAGACTATCCTTTTCCACTGAATTGCTTTTGTACCTTTGTTGAAAAGTAGGCAACTATATATATATATATATATATATATATATATATATATATATATATATATTTTTTTTTTTTTTTTTTTTATGTGGGTCATGGGAGGTTTTTAACAGAGCAGGGTCATGAACACATTGCCATTTTTAAGATTATGTTTTCCTGCTGTGTGGAGGTCATGGGTAGTAGTAGTGAAAATGAGAACTTGTATTTTTTAAACATTATCTCGTTGAATCCTTAGAGTGGCTCCACAGTAGATGCTGTTATTCTCACTCTGCAGATGGGCACAGAATAACCTGCCCAAAGTTGTTTCATTGGTAACGGTAGAATTGGGACTCTAGCTCAGGCCAGTAGCTCTTTTCACCTGGTGTTCTGAATTAATACCTAATGCCCCAAGGCCTCCCTTGTAAATAATGAATTCTTTATTATGCAGCTGGAATGGAACTAGGAGAGTCACTCATCACTTATTTCTCTCACAGAACCCTGTTTGAGAAAGGGTACTTTATGGAGCTCATCCTCCTGTTTTTACTGGAGTAACTGCAGGCTGCAGAAAGAGATGATGGTAGCTTAGACTATGAGGGTGGCAGCCGGAACTAGAGAAATGACAGATTGGTTGGAGGTAGAGTCAAATAAGTTGAAGAAGAGACCAAGAATGGCATTCAGGTTTTTCACCTGAGCATTTGGTTGGGTAGTGTTACCATTTATTGATAAGCCAAAAAGTCTTTTGGTGGAATGGAAAAGGGCCTCCATTTTATGATAATGACAAGAACGTCCTGTCTTCTGAGAGTTCATAGGACTATCTGAGGCATAATTTTGAATAGAGGACACTTTCCTAAGAAACAGCATTGCTCAGTAGTACTTTAGGCAGTGATGAAAAATGTTATGTGTGCTGACTAATATGGTAGCCACTAGCTACATGTGGCTATATAAATTTTAGCTAATTAAAATTCAAACCTTCCACTATTCTAGGAAATAGCTGGACACTGAAAAGTGCTGTACTTTGGCAAGGCATTATCCTATGTATTTCATGTGGCATTTTATTGTGTAACTAATTTACTTTATTCCTAATTTAATTGCTTAACATTGCTTCTTTTTTTCCCCTTCTTTCTAGCTATTAGGAAATTTTCTTCAGTGGTATGGCATTTTCTCAAATAAAACTCTTCAGGAGTTATCAATAGATGGTTTATTAAATAGATACATTCTCATGGCTTTTCAGAATTCAGAATATGGAGATGACAGTATCAAAAAAGCCCAAAATGTGAGTTGTGATATCTATTGTTGTTTTTAAAGCACATAACTCAAAATAAGTTTCCTTTGTTCAAAGAGGGATATGAGAATTTTATGACTGCCTTTTATTACCAGACTTAATGTAAGGCTGGCAATCAGTTTACCCAGATAGTTGCAAATCCCCAATCCCCTAGTATTTTCATATCAAAGTAGGTAATGTGCCGGGTGCAGTAGTACATGCCTATAATCCCAGCAGCTTGGAAGGTAGAAGGAGGAGGTTTGCAAGTTCAAAACCAGCCTCAGCAACTTAGTGAGATCATGTTTTATAATAAAAAATAAAAAGTACTGGGATGTAGTTCAGTGGTAAAGTGCCTCTGGACTCAATTCCTAGTACCCAGTAAAGTGTTTGTATCTGTTCATTTATTTATATCAGTGTTTTTTGGCATTAATAAAAGTTTTGATTTCATGATAATTTTTTCAGTTAAAATGAATGCAGTTTTGAGTGTTATAAATTACTTTTCACTTATTTAAGAAATATCTTGTTTTTCACTTATATATTCAAGTTACACAGTATATGTATTTTTGAAGCAATGACAAAATTAATGAAAATTTGCAGGTAGGAGTACAAAGTTTCATCCCCCCTGAAAAAGTCTCTGACATGATGCCCCACTACCTCAGATATGTTTCTTTGTATTTCCAACATGGGTATTGGCCTATACAATTACAACATAGCGATTACCATCAGGAAATTAACAGATATATTACTGTTACCTAATCCTTAGAAATGCCTCCTAGTGCACATTTTATCAGTTATGTCAATACTGTCCTTCTCTAGCAAAAGAAATCCCAGAAGCTGGGTGTGGTGACTCACACCTATACTCCCAACTACTTGGGAGGTTGAAGCAGGAAAATTGAAGGTTAGAGGCCAGTCTGGGCAACTTTGCAAGACCTGCCTCAAAATGAAAAGAGCTGGGAATGTAGTTTAGTGGTAGAGTGCTTGCCTAGGATGTACAAGGCCTGGTGTTCAGTCACTAGTACCGCAATTTTTTTTTTTTTTTTTTAAATAATTAAAAGTAGACTATTCCCTTGAATGTTTTAAGGAATATTTTATCTGCCAGTTTATTTATACAGTGCCCGGGCATTTCCGGGAAAGTATTTTGAGAATGTTTAGGCATTTGCTTGTTTCTTTGAATTCTTTTGAGATGGCATTAATTTTTTCTTTTAGACGATTGGGAGGAATTTTCAGGGTGAAGTCTTAATAAGTGACGTTATCAGTACTAAATATTTGAAAAATTTTGATCCTGGCACAAGCTAATGAGAATCCAGTTACCTTAAGGGAGCAGTTTTTACTGTGTACTATTATTTATTTACTTATTTCAAAATATTTTGTTTAGTTGTAGGTGGACACAGTACTTTTATTTTATTTTATGTGGTACTCAGGATTGAAGGTAGGGCCTCATGCGTGTTAAGCGAGTGTGTTTCTTTTTTGCTTTTCTTTGTTTTTGGTCCTGGGGATTGAACATAGAGGTGCTTTACCACTGAGCCATATCCTTAGCCCTTTTCATTTTTTGAGACAGAATCTCTCTAAGTTGGTTAGGTCCTTACTAAATGGTTGAGGCTGGCCTCAAACTTGTGATCCTCCTGCTTCAGCTACTGGAGTTGCTGGTATTACAGGTGTACACCAGTGCACTCAGCTACGGAGAACTCTTTTTTATTTTTTTAAATATTTGTATAGTTGTCAAAGGACCTTTATTTTATTTATTTATGTGTGGTGCTGAGAATTGAACCCAGTGCCTCAAGATTGCTAGGCAAGTGCTTTACCACTGAGCCACAACTCCAGCCCGCTACGGAGAACTCCTAACACATGTCCTTTTGTGTTCACTCAATGAGTTTGACATGTTATATAATGTAAAACCTGAAGTGTTTGAGGCTGGAAATGTGAGCTTGTGGCTTCATTACCATTGCCTCTAGAAAATGAGAATTATTGTCTTTTATGCCATTAGTTTTATTATCTTCCATGTTAAATTTGTTTCCTTTAGAACTGTTGAGGCCCAGTATCAATAATCTTTCCCTTTTCCTGAAGCTTGACAGTTTTAATAAATGCTCAGAGTTTAAAAAAAAAAAAAAAAAAAAAAAATTAAAAGTACCCAGATCATGCATTCTGTTTGTTATATCTCTTTAGCCTCCTTTAATCCAGAAGAGTTTCAGGTCTTTCCTTGGCCTTAATAACCTTGACACTTTTGTAAATGATAGGCCAGTTATTTTTTAGAATGTTCCCCAAATTGGGTTTTCCTGATATTCTGTCAAGATTAAATTCAGTTCTTTTCTCATATTTGGCAGAAATTGTCCCAGATTTCCTGAGTGTGGCCCCTCAGTGTCGACTTCTGTAATCTTACGACATTTCCCCTCATTTGGTTGAAATACTTGCTTTCTGCTTTCTGGCATGAGTTTTTTTGGTCTTAATCTGTATTTGTTCTGCCCCAGGCCTGGAATCAGTCATTTTTCCAGTGATCCCTGTGTTCCAGTAATGATGAGCCTTCTTTATTCACTTGGACTGATGTGACTACTCACACTAAGCTATCCTTTTTCTACAACGAGCCTCACCCTTCTTAAGCTGTGGCACTCCGTGTCATGGTGCTCTGTACACCTCACTAAGGCTCTTGCACTGGGCTGCACCTGTGGTGTGGATCTTGCTTAACCTTGCTCTGGGCCATATTTATACACTCATTTTTATATAACATCTGTCCATGAAGGAGAACTCATTTCATTTAGGGCATCTTGCAAGACTGGAAAATAAGCAATTGGTTATCCATTTTATAGCTAGATTACTTAAAAATGGGTCAAATCATCTTTGGAATTGAATATCTGATCCATATATAGTTAATATAGAAAGGAGGCTTAAAAAGAATCTCTTCAGGCTAATTAATTAATATAGTCTAATAACACCTCTTCTGGTTAAATACATTATGCCCATTATCTAGATCCAGCTTTTAGATATTATCATTTATTCTGTTTTAACTATTGTTTTTTATATTCTTTTCAACATAGGTAATCAACTGTTTCCCCAAACAGTGGTTCATGAATCTGAAAGGAGAAAGAACTATTTCTCAGTTAGAAAACTTCTGCCGATACCTTGTACACTTAGCAGATACAATTTACAGGAATAGTATTGGGTGCTCTGATGTGGATAAAAGAAATGCAAGGTAACTTTTTATTTACAATCACTTATTGAAACGGTAACCTATTTTTTAGTTGTTAGATTTAGTGATGTTAAAATGTTTTAAGTACTCATCTTAATATAAATTGTACAATCACTTAGTATTGTAAATCTACCAAAAGTACACATAACTTTTTTTTTGCAGTTTTATCTTTTTTCAGTATGTTAAATTTATGGAGGTTGTTAGGGAAAGATTTCTGGTAAGGGTCAGCCTTGAGGAGAATGAATATTCTGTCTCCTCAGTGAAGATTTGGGGAGAACACAGGCTCTAGGAATGTGATGAACTTAGGTCCTATGCAATTTGTTATATAGCATCCTAGAAAAGATCAATTAAACCCAGAGTATGTTGATATAATATCCCAATTTTAGGACCTTCATGGTCCATGCTTTTCTTTATCATATCATAGACTAAAGGTTATCACTCATGATTTGTAGAATAATGTATGCCTAATTTTTATCAAGAATTGCTGGGAAGGAATGAGTGAACCATTATTCTTTCTGTGGGCATTTGTATAATTTGAGGCTAAAAATTTAGCATAAAAATATGTAATAGTAAGTAGTCCATTTTGAAAGAATTTTCAAAATTTTGTGATTTTTGTATATTCTTAATATCAATTTGTTTGGACATACCACAAGTATAGCTCTATAAGAAAACTTTTTTGTTCAGGAAATATTTTGGGGCCCTTGTTGCCCTTTCTCAAAAAGAGTCTTATGTTCTTATGAGAAACCTGTTGATTTTTCGAGATACAATTAAAAGCAGAGTAAATAGTAAAGTTTTTAATGATAAGATTCTTAGTGTTGCTTTACATTTTAATTTTTTTTTTGTGTATCATTTTGGTGTTGATTGTTATTGGCACTTTTTTTCTCAGTATATATTTTTTTACTACATAAAGCCTACCACTTTTAAAATTTTGATTTACATATACTTAACAGGGTTTTTGTTTGAGAGTAATTATCAACAAATATTTGCTTTTCTATAGAAAAGAACTTCAGCTATTTAAGCATTTGCTCTGTGCAGTGCACATAAAGTAAATTCCCCTTATGCTGCAAAGAACTTATGCCCCTAAAGAACTTTATTACTATAATGTTGTAGAGGAGATGAGTCAATATTGTCATGTTGTGTGCTGTTTCTCATGAGTGGGTCAAACTCAAGTGTTGAAACAGCTATTCTTTAAGTGTGCTTCCTGTCTATCAGCATTACCTGGGAGATTTTTAGAAATGTGTATTCTCAGGTTCAAACACACATGGAATCAGAACTCTGGGGTGGGGTCAGGTAATGTTTTAACAACTCTAGGCAATTCTGATGTTGTTAAAATGTGATGATCCTTCATGATAAGGTAGAGTGACTTCTGGCTGGTGCAGTAAGGAAAACCAGATTGTTTTGTTTAATGAATTCAGAGGAGTGGAATTGAGGCAGGATCTTGATGGATTGATGATAAAGACACACAAGTAGAATTTTGTGTTCCAGGAGTACTCCAAAAGAATTGGCACTCTGGTTTAGGAAGGAATGGGGGACAGGGCTCCGAAGAAGTTTGGGAACAGATTGCTTTTTTATTTTGTATGATATTCAGATTAATCCTCTCAGTTAACTGTCCTTTATAAATGATATGTGCAGTATGAATTGTATAATTATGCATATATGTATTTATACCACCATGGGTTGATTAATACCATTCATCTGAGTGAAATTATTTTTTGTTTTTAGCAGTCTGTGGGCTAGTCATTTTACATATATGTTTAATTTTATATGATGTAGTTTTCATATGTTTCCCATATTTTAAAATGCATGTTTAGACAAATTGCAAAATCTCTGTAAAGTTGTCATAGCATCAAGAGCAAATTTCCCTTAAATGTGCTAATTAAATGCTGCTACATTTTTTTTTTTTTCCTTTAGGGAAAACATAAAGCAGATAGTAAAACTTCTTGCAAGTATTCGAGCTTTGGATCATGCTATGACTGTTGCAAGTGACCACAATGTGAAAGAATTTAAGTCTTTGATTGAAGGAAAATAGACCTATGAGACTGAAAAGCCTATTTGCTTTAATACCATTCCCAATGTATAATTTTGTATATATGTAAAGTTTCTTACACTGTAAAATACTGATTTTCATTTTAATACAAAAAACATTATATTCAATACTGTGTCCTTAACTGCGATTTCTTCAGAATGGAAAGGAATTCAGATTATTTCTAGGAGTCTATGAATGTTTTCCTTACTGCCTGTCATACTTTGTTTACAGAAGTATTTTGTATGATCATTCAAATTAACCCTCAGTTAATTGTCCTCTATAAACAATGTGTGCAGTGTAAATTGTGTAATTATGCATATGTGTATATAGATATATATATATATATATATATATTTATATCACCATGGACTTTCACACTGGAAATTTGTGGTGTTTTTCTACAGAGAAAGCCTTTTAACAGCAGAAAATTATCCAGTAGCAAATTGTCTTAGGGAAATTACTACACTGTTGTAACAAAAGGGCTGGCAAGTGACTAAATAAATGTTCATCCCCTTTTGGTTAGCGTTGCTATCACTGTAGCTGTGCTGCCTTAAAATTGAGAGTTGAGTTATGGACTTAGTCATTGAGTGAATGTTGAACTTTCTTCCTTGAATCAGCATTACAAGCAAATGTGGGTTTCATGTGAACTCTAATATATGCAATATAGTTTCAATGGAATGTGAAAGTTTAATTTTTGAAAATTATAAGCCCACAACCTAACTGCATGGTTTAGGCTGACTGTCCTGTCTCATTCATAATTTTACTCCCTGCCCAGCTTACAGATACATGCATTTGAATTTTAGTAGTCTTATCATTATATTTAAAATCCCACATATGTGAGTTATATATGCAATAAAGAATACGCCTTGCTGATTAGCCACACCCAGGCAGTTTAATATCCATGGTCTTCTATAATGTTTGTACCACATTGTAAATATTCAGAGAACTTGTTTTAAAGTTTATGCTTTCTGATTCTGTGGTTTTCAAAAGAGGAACTTTTTGGAAATTAAGGACTATTGTTTGATAATTATATATGTAATTATGCTTTAGCCAAGCATTAAATTAATTTTTAAATACATTCTTTGTTGTATTTTACTGATGACTAATTTTAGAGCATTTCAAATGACTCTAGTATAGTGAGGATTAACAGTTCCATATGTACCCTTGATCAAGGCAAGTAATATTTAGAATAGTATCTTGCAGCATACTTGCTCTGTCAGTTGTATCTTTATTGTGGACATATCACTTATCCCTACACATTCATTCTGGGTGAATTTTTGTTATACTGTACTGGCCTATAACATTCTCAATTTCAGTGAATAAAACATAACATAAATATGTCTTTGGGCCTTAAACTTTAAACTGTTTCCAAACCCCTTAGGCCTAGTACTCTTCATATATGTTTTTAAGAATTCTTACAGTGAATTAAGACATTTTGTCCTGTGAGGTCCATCAGGTTACTTGGGTTTCAGGAATGGGTGTGAGCTAGAACTTTGCAAGGTAAATTTAGTATACTGTGCAGGAGACAAATGTTTTTATATCTCAACCAGAAGATTTTCATTTGAAGGAAATTAATTTACTGTAATAAATTACCCCAAATTGGGTGAGCAGTTCAGGGAACAAAAATTTGTTTTTTTTTAGAATTCTAGAAGTCAGAAGTTAGAAATTATGTGTAAATAGAGCCATTCTTCCTATAAAGACAATAGGATTAAATCCTTCCTTTTACAGCTTCTGTGGCTGTTGCTACTCTTTGGCTTGCAGTCACATTGCTCCTATCACTGTATCTGTCTTCTGAGGGTATGTTTAATTCCCCTCTGTCTGCCTTTTATAAGGAGACTTGTGATTACATCTAGGGTCTACCTGGATAATCCAATATGATCTCAAAAGTCTTTAGTTCAATCACTGCTGCAAATTATTTTTTTCCTACCTGAATAACCATTCATTCAAGGCTTGAAGGATTAGGATTGGGGGGGGGGATATTTTTTAGGTTATCACAGGCCTCATTGCTGTTTCAAGGATCAAGAGGGTGTTGGCTTGTCTTGCAGGCCCTTAGGATCTCACTGTTAAATCTCTATGCCACCTATTTGTATTTTTAAGTTAGCTCACCCTAAAGATATGTCAAGTTTGGTGAAATTTGGTCAGCTATTTTCAAATGCTGTTAGTGTATAAATAAGAAGAAATCACACGTTTAAAAAGTCACTAGTAAAATTGCCTTTGTTTTTCAACTCCTGGGTGTGTGCTTTTTCCAACTAAAATAACCTATTTTTGAAAGGATTTGAAAAAACTGTGACCTAAAAGTCCTGTTACTCTCCAGTTAAATTTAAAGGAAGAGACAGTAATTCAAAGGCAGAAGTTTTTACCTCAATCTTAGTCCAAAATCAAAAGGATCCAGGAATAGAAAGAGCCTAGCACCCATGATTCCCACCCTGAACATGGAGTGGTTTCCTGTGTAGATTCCCAGAGACGTGATGTGCAAGGAATCGTGGGCTTTGGGGTTGTTTGGTTTACAATCTCACCTTTAAAATACTAATTTTCATTGTCATAAAAATATAACTGCCAAGCAAAGCAGTTGAAAACTATGGCTACTGAAGCCATCAATTTGGTGGGTGGTGGCGGCAGCAACTGGTGCATATCAGGGGTATGGATATATTTATGCTTGAAAAGACAAATAGGAAAAATTCCATTCTCAACCACTTCTACCTAGTTTTGTCAAGTGCCATCCACAATTGAAATGGACTCTTCCAGAGAGGGGAATGAGTAACCACTGACAAGTTGATTATTTTAATATTAATTTAAATTTTTAGGCTGCTATGGGTAACCACTAGGAACAGCAAAACGTTTTTTTTCTTAGAAGACAGTACTAAATGAATCTCTCGTCCTCAGAACTAATCCAAGTGTCTGCATTTCTCTTTGACGTAAAGTGACTTTTTAAATTAATTTTAGCTACCTTAGCACCCTGAAACCAGGGTGGGTCCAGCTTCTCTAAAATGGATAGAGAAATGTCAAGTCACATGACAGGGCCTGGAGGGGGAAATGATTTTGCACAGCATCAAGTTTAAATTCTGCTTTTGTTGGCAAATGCAAGAAGGGGAAGAGGTAGAGGAAAAAGCAAAGACAAGTGGAAACAGTTTCTCAGAGTGCTGGGTTCTTCAGGTTTTCAATTCCTTTTTGCTTTGTTGGCTTCAACTTCAATCATTCTCATATCTTAATTTGTTAAGTGGAAACTGAATAGGTATGTGGGACACAGACATTACCCAGGCATGATTTGTTGAAAAAATGAGATTTATGGGGCTAATGCCGTTAGTCACTAAGTTCCACCGTTGGCAAAACCTATTCGTCATCCAGGGACAGCCATTTTTTAACTCTGCCTTCAGCTCCTGGTTGGTGACTCCCCAGTTTCCATCGTATATAGTTGAGCACTCTTCACTGTAATGCTCCAGAGCGCTCCAGAACACACACACACAAAGGTAGCGAACAGAACAGTTTCAAACCGGCCTTATTTCTTATTGCTGCCCACCCAGGAACTTAGAATAAGAACTCGGAGCGGATCGCTGTGAGACACCATGGACAGCTCTTCAGGCGCCACCTGGTTGGCGCGGCGTGCTGACGGTCCTCCCCCTCCCCCTCGTAGGTCTAGCCGAGGGAGGCAGCAAGGGGTGGTCCTGACGCCCAGTTTGGGCACGTATCAACAGCCAACCCCCAAAACTCTTCCCAGGAGTCCCTCCCTGGCGCGCACAAGGAGGGCTGGGGAGCTCTGGAAAGCTCTCGCCAGGGGACCTGGAAGGCCGAATCTTCCCTCTCCCAGCATCCCCGGCGGTGGGACCTGCAGCTACGGCCTAGGGGACACGCTGGCCGAGCGAAGGTCGCTGCAGGTGGAGGCAGCAGCAGCTGCCGGCGGGTGCCAGGCCGCGCGGGGGCACGGGGTGGGCGGGGCTCCTTCCTACGCCCCGCCCCTTCCCGCATGGGGCGGGCCTTCCGCCCCGGCCGCGGCGCAATGCGGAAGAGATGGGTCTGCTGGAGCGGAAGTGACGCTTCCGGCGGCTGTGGCGGCGGCGGCTGCGGGAGGAGGAGGAGGAGGAGCCGAAGGAAGAGGTGAGCTCCCTGCGGGGGGCGGGGAGCAGCCGCGGCCAGACCCACCGGCTGCGGGGTTGGCGGGCGGACGCTTCTAGAGGCGGTCTCGGTCGCCGCAGCCTTCGCTGGAGCGGTGAGGGTGGCTCCGCAGCTGGGGTGCGGGAGGGCGGGCGTGGTGGTGCGAAGAGACTGTGGGTTGTGCGGGGTGCGGCGTTGGACTGGGGGCTGTGGTGACAGCGGCTGTCAACCTGCCCACAGGAAAGAAACCGGGTCCGTCTGAGCGCCGGGACATCTCTTCTGGCGCATAATGGAGGCGTTGGGCTCCGGGCGCCTCCGTCCCCCTGGGAAGGAGCCGCTTCCTCGGGCGGTAGACTGCCGGTCGGGTCCCTGCCCCGAGTTGACTTCCTTTCGTAGGGATCGGTCCCACTTGCGGTACCCGCAGGCGGCGGCGGCCGCCTGGGGCCCGGCGGGCGGCGGCGGCAGCCTGTGTCGCTTCTGCCCTTCGCCGCCGCCCAGAGAGCCCGCGGTGGCTGGTAATCCTTTCCCTTCTCGGCCCCCTAAGGAGCTTTGAACCGGGTTCTAACCTCCCCTCCCACATCCTCTCCTCCCCGCGCCCCCGAGGGTCGGCGTGAAGTTCCCCGGTCGGTTCCCTTCCAGCCCAGTGACACATCTTGAAGCAGGAAGCTGATAACCCCCAGTGAAAATACGCTCAAAATTTTTCCCTTGGTAAACATAAATTAAACGGGAAACTCATCTCAACCAGACTGTTATGGACTTCCAGTGCTAAAGCCTGACCGGTCTTGAGGAGAGAATTGGTAGTGTATTCTTTAGCTTTTTGGTTAGAATTTAGTGACGACTGAGGTTTTGGAATGAGCCATTCAATCCCAGCTCTCTTATTTTCCCTGCCTGCCCCCCTCCCCCCGCAATCAAAAACCTGGCAGGGAGGGACTTCTGGATGCCTTGCAGTCCTTGCAGCAGAAAGAACCCTCAGCTTCATTTGCTTTGGTTTTCTTGGTTTTCGCAGGGCTGCCTCTGAAGAAAGGAGAATGGCGTTCAGCAAAGGATTTCGAATTTATCACAAATTGGATCCCCCACCTTTCAGTCTCATAGTGGAAACTAGGCATAAGGAAGAATGTCTCATGTTCGAGTCTGGTGCTGTGGCCGTGCTCTGTAAGTCGTCTGTTACAGATCAGCTGGGCATGGTCTCTGTTTTGATTTGAAATTCTCAAAATCAACATTTAGAAAAAAGACTTGACGGCCTTCTCATTATATCTAGCAGTTTATGCTTTTATTTCCTTTTAATCAAACCTTATTTTCCTGTAAAGTTTTTGTTAGTAGGTTTTTGTTGGGGGAATGCTAGGAGGTTATAGGTTTTGGTTACAGGAATTTGCATTTTGGGGTTCTTCTGCTGCTTCTTAAAGTATATCTTTTTCCATATAAATATCATTTCCGTTTATGTCTTGTCACATCATTAACCCTTAAAGTGACTTGCTTGACAGTTTTTACTGGAATGAACACGATTTCTTGCAGATCACTTACAATAATAGGTGTTATTTGATATTGTTAGTATGATGTTGAACAAATGTATATGTATACGTAATATGTATATATATGTGTTTTCGTGTGTGTGTGTGTGTGTGTGGTACCGGGAGTCCAACCCAGGGCCCCATGCACACTAGGGAAGCACTATATCCCTGAGCTACATCCCCAGCTTTTATCTTTTTGTTAATTCTGTTTATCTTCATTAGATTTAGGCTATGTAGGTAATTCTCAGGGCAAAAAAGTTTGAATATTGCTTTTCTCTGTAAAGCTAGCATAAATGAATATATAATCTCTGTGGTATATTATTTTTCCTATTATAAACTTTATAGTAATAATTAAAATATATTTTGTTTTCAATTTAATTTTTAACTAATACATAAAAACAAATTGTATTTATTCAGTATCACATAATGTTTTGATACATGCGTACATTGGTGTTTAAATCAGGTTAAGCATATTTGTCTCTTAAAGCGTTTATCATTTCTTGATGGTGAAAACTTGCAAAATTCTTTCTTCTAGCTTTCTGAAATATGCAGAACATTATTATCTATAGGCACCCTACTGTGTAATAGTAAAGTATTATTTTTTGTGGGAGGAGTACTAAGGATTAAACCCAGGGAATGCTTTATCACTGAACTCTATCCCCAGCTCTTTTATTTTGAGAGATGGACTCATTAAATTGCCAAGGCTCTTCTTGAACTTGGGATCATCCTTCCCTAGCTTCCTGAGTAGCTGGGATTACAGGCATGTACCACCATGCTTGGCTTAAAATATTTGTATTTAAGAGCTAAAAACCTTGTTTTTATAAATCATATTACTTATAAAATAATTTGTCCTTTGGCTTAGAGTTATAACAAAGTGTGTGTTGTGTAGGGAACTGTGTTTGGAAGGTTGTGACATGTTCTCTTTATCTTCAGCAGCCCCAGTCCCCTGAATTTCAGTGCCTCCTGAATATTAATCTGTAAGAAGAATCTTCTAAAATCATTTTGTATTCAACCAAAGTGTAATTCTGTTTTTCACTAAGATTAAGTTTGGACTCCTCAGCCTTTCAGTCAAGGCTTTCTGTAATTTGGACCCTCTCTTTCTGCCCCATATAGGTCTCCTTTATGGAGATTTTGGTGTTTCTTCAATGCTTTCTTTTCCCAAGTATCATGAATTCTCCAGCCTTCATCATGTTGTTCCTTGTTATACTTTCTTCCTCCAAGACTGCTAGAGTGCTTCCTCTGTCACTGTGGTTCAGCCCTGCCAATTGCACTCAAGTCCTCTTCTTTTCTGAGAATTTGCCCTGCCCACTCACTACAGTTCACTTTTGTCTCTACATCCTCTTTATTTCTGTAGAACTTCATCTGCATCAGAAGATGAACCTTTTTATGGTGAATTTTGTTGTTCTCTAAATGCTTATACACAGGTGTTTTTCTTCAAGATAAATGGTAAAAGTGACCCTAGTAGTACTCTTGATTTTCACGTACCAAAAGTTTATAATTTCAACAGTATCTAGTTGCCTTAGGTTTAAAGAGTAAAGTTTTAAAAATTTGACATGATAGTCAATCAGCACACGGTGTTAATTGGCAGTCACTTAATTTTCTTAGCTTATGCTAGAAGTGTCATGTGATTCCAAACATGCTTGTCTTTCAAATTATTAGCACGTATGAAGAAGTAGGTTGCAAGTGAAAATAGATTTGGACCCCTTGGGACCAAATTCCACTCACCCAGCCTTATGACTCTCTTTAGAATCCTGTTGATAGGATTCCAAGGTTAAATTAGTCATGATGCTTTGAATTGATCGGTGAGAAAATGGTTTTCAGCCCTGGCTGCACATTAAAATCACCGAGGGAATATTTACAAATATGGGTTCCTGGGCTCTAGCCCCCAAGAGATTCTGATATTATCACATTGGGATGACAGTTTCTGAGCAGAATTTATATTGGCTTTGTTATGATAGATGAGGGGATCTTTATTTTGGGTTTATAGAGTTTATCTAAAATACCCATTTTTCCCGGATCTTGGTGAATGTTTTTGTCTATGATGAGGTTAATAAATAGTTTTCTTGAAAACTTCAGGCTGAACCAAGTGCTGATGTTGTCATAGCATTCTTAGTATGTTATTTCATATCACATGGATTGTGTTCAGGTTTCAATTTCTGAATGCTGGGCTCCTTGAAAAGGCCTGTGTCTTAGTAAAGATTGCATCCCAAGTGTTTAGTAGTGTTTACTCAGACAAATGACATTAGGAGGAAGACTAACCTAAACTTAATTACAGAGTTGACAAATGCAGTTATCATATGTTGGAAAATATAGTTTTTGGGTTTTTTTCTTTCAGTTTTTTTTTTTGTAGGGTTGGTGATTGAACCTGAAGATTCATACATGCTAGACAAGAACCGTACCACTGAGCTATATCCCTAGCCCAATTTAATTATATATTAATTGACACATAATAATTATAACAATTCCTGGGATACAGTGTGATGTTTTTATACATGTACCTTGTGTTAATGATCCAGTCAGGTAATTAACATATCCAGAGCCTTCGTTATTTCTTAGTAGTAAGACATTCAAAATTCCCTCTTTAGCCATTTTGAAATATACGTTATCATTACTATAGTTACCTACTGTGTAATAGAGTACCAAGACTTATTCTTCCTATCTGACCTTAACTTCGAACCCTCTGACCAGCCTCCTCCAAACTCCACCTCATCTCCACCACTCTCTTCAGCCTCTGGCAATCATCATTCTACTCTACTTCTATGAGATGGACTTTTTTCTTTCTTTCCTTTTGTGTTTTTTTGTGGTGCTGAGGATTGAACCCAAGGGATCTCACACATGCTATGCAAGTGCTTTTCCACCTGAGCTATATCCCTAGCCTGACATTGGCTTTTGTAGATTCAACATAATGAGATCCTGTAGTACATATTTTCTGCTCCTTGCTTATTTCACTTAACGTAATACCCTCCTGGTTCATACATGTTGTTGCAAATAATAAGATTTCATCTTTTAGGACTAAATAGTATTCCATTTTGTATACATGCCACAAAATACAGGGTCTTTTCTTAAAAATTTTATTTGTGGTGGTGCATGCATGTAGTTAGTTACTTGAGAGACTGAGGTGAGAAGATCACTTGAGCCCAAGATTTTGAGACTAGTCTGGGAAACAGGGAGATCCTATCTCAGAAAAGGAAAACAATGAAAAAAAGAATTTCTATTAACTGAACTACTGATATAAAAGATATATATTACTTATTAAGATTTGTTACTGAAAAATCCTATTGTAACAACTGTTAACCATATTATTAAGGTTTTTTTTGAGTTGCCAAGAATCTGTGATGAATGTTGTTTGTTTATCCTATAAACACTGTTAACAATTTGTTTAAAATTACTTTTTAAATGGATAATAATTATTGATTTCTTCTGTTGCATTTATTTTAAAAAATTCTTTTGAAACATTATTATCCTTAGACAACAATTTTCAAATAAATTATTTATTTTTTTATGTATTATGTATGTATGTGTATGTATGTGGTGCTGAGGAGTGAACCCAGTGCCTCACATGTGCTAGGCAGGCGCTCTACCACTGAGCCACAACCCCAGCCCACAATTAATGATTTTTACTGGTGTACCCATTTTTGAAAATTTTTAATCCAGAAAGAGTTGTGTTAAATTTAAATCTGGTCTGTGGAGCAGTGGTTCAATTTAGCAGGTGGACTCATTGACATGTATACTTCATTTGACCAATATATATATCAGTATGATGGTCATAAGTTGTAACAGTACATATTTTTTTCCCTAGAAACAAATTTATAAAGAGATAAAAGAAGACATGTCTCCTATTTGTATAAGTCAATGTTCCTAGTCTTCTACAGTTCCATACAAAAAAAGACTTTCACAAGGAAAGGCAAGTTGTCAATCACACATGAAATTTATAATTTCATAATTTTGCAGTCCATCTCATGCTCAGTAAATATATGATCCACTTAATAATTGTATCCTAAATAGAAGATGAAAAAAAGAAAAGTCAACAAATGGAAATTGGAGGATAATTCTAAAAACAGGAGTTATGCCAGGCATGTGGTGCATACCTAGAATCCCAGCCACTTGGGAAGCTGAGGCAGGAGAATATTAAGTTCAAGGCCAGCCTGGGCAATTCAGTTACGCCCTGTCTCAAAATAAAAAGGCTTGGGGAAAGTAGCTCAGTGGTAGAATGCCCCTGGGTTCAATTCCCACTACTTCCACCCACACATATAAATAAATAAAAACAGGAATTATATTTCACTTTAAAAGATGGCGCTGGGTACTATGATTGTGACTCAGTGGTAGTGCTTGCCTAACATGTGCAAGTCCTATGTTTAATTCCCAACATTAAAAGAAACACAAAATAAAAGATAGGGATATAAGGTGATAATGTAAATTGATAATTCTTAAAGCTTCTGTTCTTTTCCATATCACATGGTAGTATGGTGGTCAAGATGAATTGCATTTTATCTTTGTTGTGGTAAGATTATTTTCAGGTTTTCCAAGTCACATGACTAGATTCATTTCAGGATTCAAGCCACACACTAAATAGACAGCAAGACCACATCACTTAACTCTGGAACTGGTTTTGCTCCAGGTTGTCCATCTGAGATTCTTTGTCAACCTAATTTTTTTTTCAAATTATGGAAATATGAGTCATGAAACTAATAGGACTTTATTCTGGAGATTGCCACAGAATGTGAAATGTCCTGTTTTTTTCTATAGAACTGTACAGTATAAAGGAGTTACAATAATGAAAAGTAGTTGCTATCTGCAGGAAGTAAATATTGTCACAATATTAAACCAGTGTATTCTTTCATGGTGCCCTTAGAGTCTTCTTAATTTTTCACAATGCCTTTAGGCCACAAGAAATATTTAATAGTTCTTTTTATTAAATAGTTATGGCCAAACAATAAATATTTAAGTCCCAGCTTTAGTAGCTGTTCAAATAAAATAATGCACATAAATTCAAAATAATTATTTCCTTAATAAAAAAACCACAGTTATTTACTAATGGAATGTATTGCCTGTTGAATATTAAAAAGCTTTTCAAACCTTGCAGTCAGGTGGAACATGCCACCCTCCTTTCCTTTTCCACATTGATTTTTGAGTGGTATTTGCTGTTTATCACCACAATCACCAAACGACTTCACAAAGATAGGCCATCAAGAAAATGTGCTGCAGTGTAATATTAAACTCTGAAACACTTCAAGCTGATAGCTGGCCAGTGTCTAAGACGTGGTGAGATTCTTTCCTTCATTTTAAAATATCTTGCAGCTCCTCTGAGAGTCTGCTGCAGTGCCCTGGGACAGTTTAGCATACAATTTAAAAGATCTGGCATTCAGTTCTGTGGATTATCTTTTGTTCATGTTTTAAGAGGTGGAAACTGAGTCTTGGAAAGATTAAATAATTGCTACAATGACATAATCTTCCATTTGATTTTTTTCACTGTAATTGTTGTGTTGTGAGAATGGTGGCTGTTTTTGTGGGTGGGTAATGAGGAACAAAAAGGAAAGAAAGCCAATAGAGAAATTGAAAGTGAAATTAGTAGGATTTTCTAATGAGGACATTGTTAAACATATATTTTTGTCTATAAACTATTAATATGTTAATATATTAGGGGAAATATGGTTTGATCTAAAGTAAGATCATAAAAACATGAAATTTCTTTGCTGGACCAAGTTAAATGTCATGTTATAGAATTTTGGATGTCAAATGTAGTAGATGGCAATGACAAGCAATTTGCATAGATTTGTTTTGTTTTAATTGGCAAATGCTGTTGGTCAGCATGATTGTCCTTTAGATAAGTTGCAGTATCCTTTCTCTTTTTAAGAAGAAATTATAGGATAGGGAAGAAGTGACGTTTTATAGTTGACTATTTTAGCAGAGAAATCATGAAATTTAGACTTGTTATATATCACTATATTAGGGTTACAGAATTTCATTTTCTTTTTAGAAATAATTTTTGAAATGTGCATATTTAATAAAAAGTAAACAGCAAGCCAGGCATGGTGGTGCATGCCTGTAATCCCAGCATTTGGGAGTCTGAAGCAGGAGGATCACAAGTTCAAAGCCAACCTCAGCAACTTAGTGAGGCCCTGTCTCAAAATAAAAGGAATGAGAATGTGGCTCGGGTTAAGCACCATTAGGTTCAATCCTCAGTACCAAAAAAAAAAAAAAAACCCAGCTATTCTAACCTGGGCCAGTGGCAGGATTAGCCCACTGATGTTGAATCAAGCCAGTAGTTTCTAAGTACTTTTATTTCTTTACCCATTTAACTTGCTATAAGGAAAAAAACAAAAGAAAGGCAGAATTTCTCTGTAACTGAACTGCATTAAGTGATTTTTTTTCGTACATGATTATAGGTCTATCAGATGTTATAACTTTCTATAAAATATAACTAGTCCAGAACTATAACATGAATTTGACTTCTGACCACGATAAGGTAACAGGCACTGAATTATCTTCCTGCCTTAAGTTACAACAACAAAGTGAACAGAGTATATGACATGATTTTCAGACATTAAACAATAGGCAGCAGAAGAACCTGACCCTCAGCAGAAGGAAAACAAATGAGGAGGGCCTTACATTTGCTTGCTTAGTGCTTGGAGAGCTTCCAGGCCACAGCAGCAGAGGAAGTACTCAGACAAATCTGGCAGGCTTCCTGAGTTGAGGGGACAGAATAGGGAATATGGGTGGCCAAGGCATCTAGAATCTTCAGGGCTCAGTGTTGAAAAGGAGATAACTACTGGGAGAGCTCCAAGGGATCTGTGGAGGGCTCTACTTGAGACTTTAGCTGAGTACTGACCAGTGCCAGTTTGTGAAGGCACTACCCAAGACAGGGAAAGAATCACCCCAAAGGAGCAGGCAGAAAAGTTTCTGGAACTTACAGGACTGACAGAGTTCATTTTGAACAGCCAGAGTAGAGAAATCTTATAATACTCAGGGAATTGGGTGGAATACTCAAAAGGATGTATTGCTAAATTCTACTCTGATCCTGCCTACAAAGCTTAAAAGCAATACCCAAGAGGATCACACTATTTCCCAACAACTTAATTTCCAAATAACTATTTCTCAGAACAAAGTTTCATATTATATATATAATATATAATACATATGATATTTTATATATATATATATATAAATCTTTTAACCTGGTAAATCTTGTTAAAATTTAGAATGTTTATAGGAGTACAAGTATATATGTTATATATATAATACATATGAAATTATGTATTATATACTTATATATATGAACTCCATAAAATTTATGGTTAAAAATTAGCATACATGCAAAGAAAAGAAAATATACCTCATAATGAGGAGAAAAGACAGTCTGTAGAAACAGATGCTAACATTAATAAAGGACATAAAAACAGCTATCATAAATATACTCCATATGTTCAAGAAGCAGAGGAAAGAATGAACATAAGGAGAATGTGAAAAATGTGACTCATCCGGGCTTGGTGGCACACATCTGTAATCCCAGCCACTCAGGAGGCTGAGGCAGGAGGATTGCAAGTTTGATGCCAGCCTGGGCAACTTGGTGAGACCATGTCTCAAAATAAAAATGATTGGGGATGTAGCTCAGTGGTGGAGTGCCCTGGGTTCAATCCCCAATCCCCCCTCACCACTACACATAAATAAAAATGATACTCAAATCAGTTTTCTAGATAGGAAAATAACAATATGTAATGAAAAAATACACTGAAAGGGATTAGATTTGACACTGTAAATTACTTGAAGACAGTAATAGAAACTATTGAAAATGAAGTAGAAAAAAGATGAAAATAAATGTATCATTGAACTGTGACACAACCCCAAGTGTTCCAGTATGTACATGTAATTGGAATGCCAGAAAGATGAGCTGAAAAGGAAAATGTCTGAAAAAATAGTAGTTGGCAGTTTTCTAAATTTGGTGGAAACTTATTTACCACAATTTGTAATTTTGCATTTGTTGGTTATAGAATGCCTGTCTTCCTAGTATGATTCCTAAGAAAAGATATAAGGTACTCTGTTTTTATTCCTAGAATCTTGCTGGGATCTTGATGGTACATTGTAAGCATAGTAAATGCTTATTGCATTTATGAAGGAAAGGTTATTGTTTCCTGAAATGTTGCCAAGATTGTGTTATGCAGTTTATATAGATCATTAATTTGGATAACTTAACATCTTTCAGGTAGAATTTTAATTAATTAAAAAAGGGAAATCTTATGCTTTTTTTTTTTTTTTTTTACGTTTACATAGGGCAATGATGTTTATTTTTTTTTCCCTTCCCCCCCACCCCTCCCACCCCTCTTTTCCCTCTATACAGTCCTTCTTTCCTTCATTCTTACCGCTCTCCTTATCCCTAACCCTAAACCTAACCCTAAACCTAATGCTAACCCCTCCCACCCCCCATTATATGTCCTCATCCGCTTATCAGCGAGATCATTCGTCCTTTAGTTTTTTGAGATTGGCTTATCCCACTTAGCATGATATTCTCCAATTTCGTCCATTTGCCTACAAATGCCATAATTTTATCATTCTTCATTGTGGAGTAATATTCCATTGTATAAATGTGCCACAGTTTCTTTATCCATTCATCAACTGAAGGGCATCTAGGTTGGTTCCACAATCTGGCTATGGTGAATTGAGCAGCAATGAACATTGATGTGGCTGTATCTCTGTAGTATGCTGATTTTAAGTCCTTTGGGTATAGGCCAAGGAGTGGGATAGCTGGGTCAAATGGTGTTTCCATTCCAAGCTTTCTGAGGAATCTCCACACTGCTTTCCAGAGTGGCTGCACTAATTTGCAACCCCACCAGCAATGTATGAGTGTTCCTTTTTCACCACATCCTCGCCAACACCTATTGTTGCTTGTATTCTTGATAATCGCCATTCTAATTGGGGTGAGGTGAAATCTTAGGGTAGTTTTGATTTGCATTTCCCTTATTACTAGGGATGTTGAACATTTCTTCATATATCTGTTGATTACTTGTACATCTTCTTCTGTGAAGTGTCTGTTCATTTCCTTAGACCATTTGTTGATTGGATTATTTGTATTCTTCGTGTAGAGTTTTTTGAGTTCTTTATAGATTCTGGAAATTAGCGCTCTATCTGAGGTATGGTTGGCAAAGATATTCTCCCACTCCGTAGGCTCTCTCTTCACATTTCTGATAGTTTCCTTTGCTGAGAGAAAGCTTTTTAGTTTGAATCTATCCCAGTTGTTGATTCTTGCTTTTATTTCTTGTGCTATGGGAGTCCTGTTAAGGAAGTCTGATCCTAAGCCAACAAGTTGAAGATTTGGACCTACTTTTTCTTCTATAAGATGCAGGGTCTCTGGTCTGATTCCGAGGTCCTTGATCCATTTTGAGTTGAGTTTTGTGTAGGGTGAGAGATAGGGGTTTAATTTCATTCTATTGCATATGGTTTTCCAGTTTTCCTAGCACCATTTGTTGAAGAGACTATCTTTCCTCCATTGCATATTTTTGGAACCTTTGTCCAGTATGAGAAAATTGTATTTATTTGGGTTTGTGTCCATGTCCTCTATTCTGTACCATTGATCTACCTGTCTATTTTGGTACCAATACCATGCCGTTTTTGTTACTATTGCTTTGTAGTAGAGTTGAAGATCTTGTATTGCAATACCCCCTGCTTCGCTCTTGCTACTGAGGATTGCTTTAGCTATTCTAGGTTTTTTATTCTTCCAAATGAATTTCATGATTGCTTGCTCTATTTCTGCAAGGTACATCATTGGGATTTTAATTGGAATTGCATTGAATCTGTATAGCACTTTAGGTAGTATAGCCATTTTGACAATATTAATTCTGCCTATCCAGGAACATGGGAGATCTTTCCATTTTCTAAGGTTTTCTTGAATTTCTTTCTTTAGTGTTCTGTAGTTCTCATTGTAGAGGTCTTTCACCTCTTTTGTGAGATTGATTCCCAAGTATTTTATTTTTTTCGATGCTATTGTGAATGGGGTAGTTTTCCTAATTTCTCTTTCTGAAGATTCATCACTTATGTATAAAAATGCATTGGATTTATGAGCATTGATCTTGTAACCTGCTACTTTACTGAATTCACTTATGAGTTCTAAAAGTTTTCTGGTGGAATTTCCAGGTTCCTCTAAATATATAATCATGTCATCAGCGAACAGGGATAGTTTGAGTTCTTCTTTTCCTATTCGTATCCCTTTAATTTCTTTGGATTGCTCTGGCTAGAGTCTCAAGGACGATGTTGAATAGAAGCGGTGAAAGAGGGCATCCCTGCCTTGTTCCAGTTTTTAGGGGGAACGCTTTCAGTTTTTCACCATTTAGAATGATATTAGCCATGGGCTTAGTGTAGATTGCCTTTATAATGTTAAGGAATGTTCCCACTACCCCAATTTTTTCTAGTGTTTTGAGCATGAAGGGATGCTGTATTTTATCGAATGCTTTCAATAGATGCAGAAATCTTATGCTTTTAAAATAAATTTTCTTTTTATGTATGATGAAATGGAAAGAGGCATTAGTGCCAGCTTGCTATATGATCTTGGATGAATCACCTAATCTCTAGCCTTTTCTTCTTAGAATGGGAAACTTGGGCTACATGATCTCTAGCATCCTCTGCACTGGAGGTTCTATACCAAAGTGCTATCTTCATGCAAATAAGCTGACCACAAATTACTGTGCATGCAACCACAGGCAAATTGTGATTCTAGGAAGAACATTCTAATTTACAATCTTGTCTTCATTTTCTTATTGACATTCTTTAGCTTTCTTCTGCATCAGCATCTGTACCCAGTCTGGAGGGTTTGAGCCATAGCCCAATGTTGACACTGGATATAGGACCTTTCCTGGCTGACTTTATTATTTAGTTTGAATTATTGTAATTCATCAGCAATTAAAGAAATTTACATTGAAATTTAATCCTAAAAGTGACTTTTAAGTTAAATATAAGATAATTTTAAATAATCTGTTAATCTGGGGTGATACATTAATATTCTTTCTTATTCAGATTACGAGGTTAAGCAATATGTTATGTTCTCCTTATGACAACTATTTTACCTTTAACAAGTATTTCTTATAGGGCTACAGCTGATGAACTCAATAAACAAATTATTATGCTTGCATTTGAATTCTTTACTCTGATTTTAACACTTCATTCTTAAATTCTAATTTGAGAATGGAGTGTATAATCTAATAATGGTGAACCATGGCATAGTCCTATACAATTAAATTACTATAACACAAAAAAGAGTGGGTCCAATAATGTGATACAGAATGATTGATATGTTAATTAATGATATAATAAAAAACTACTGATATATTAAATTTTGGTAGAAAATAATTGATATATTTATACTCTGAGGGTTTTCTGTAGTCTATAAGTAGATCATCTCTACAGTTTCTATTTTATCTTCTTGTTGCTTAGGCCTGTCTCAGTCATCAATTTGTTCAGGTAAAATAACATGTACAGAGCCAAAATAACGAGTGAGTAAGGTTATCCGTATAAAGTTATGGAAAGTCCAAATGCCTATTGAACTTTTAGCTAATACCCCCCTGGCTTAAGGTACTTGGAGAAAAGTAACTTCTCTGATCAGGTAGAATTCCAGTAGTTTCTGGTTGTCTCACTGACAGACTAGTTATCTTGTCTTCTCTCCTTTCTGAATTTATATAGTATGCCTAAGAGTGTTGTCAGAATAAATTTTTTAACCTTTTTATTTTGGGAAATATTAAACTTAAATCAAAGTAGAAAAAGTAGTATGAATGACTCCTAGGTATTTATTACCCATCCTTACTAATTATGAATTCATGGACATCTTTGTTTATCTATATCTCTATCCTCTATCTCCCCATTCCCATTTGTTTTGAAGCAAATCGAAGACATCACTAATATTTCAACATGTGCTTCTAAAAGATGAGGGCTCTTTATTTTTTGTTTAACATAGCCACAATGTTATCATCACCAATTCTGAAAACTTAATGATAGTTTTAAACATCAAATATCCAGACAATGTTTAAATCTTCCTGATGCCTCATAAATATTTTTTTATTAATGTTTATATCATTTATTTTATTTTGCTTAAAGTTCTATTCTATGGCCTTATTTCTATTTACGTGTTCACTAGTAATAGAATTAGAGGGTCTTCAGCTGATCAGTGCCAACAATCTGAGGATATGCTTAAAACATAGATATAATTGTAATTTTATGCTTATGGTGACTCTGTGTTGTTAGGACATACATATTTTCATTATATTGAAAACTAAGTAAATATTTATGACATGAATGAAAGAAAATGTTAAGTGTGATGTAGGAAGAAGAGTTTTTTCTTTTAAAATAAGCTGTCAAGGAAGTTAGGTACTATTTCTTCTTGAGGTATCAAACAGTAACTTTTTGGAAGCTGCGGTTTACCCTACCTTACCTGTTTATAAACTAACGCCCTCTTTACCTTGCCTGAACTGCCAAAGATCTTGATCAGCTAGAATTACTCCCCAAACAATGGGCTCTTTAGATATTTTATTACAACTTGTAAAAAGAAAGGTTTGTTTTTTGTAGGATACTGTTTGATAACTATCAAGAACAGAAGAAAGAAATAAAAACTTTTTTACAAAAGGCAAGTTTATTCCTGTCATTGAAAGCATAGTATATACCATGGAAGACTGCACTAGCAGGAAAATGACCTGAATTTCTGTGTCACCTTGTCTCTCTTTCATTTCCACTTATTGTTTTGGTTTGTTTCTTCTGAGCTCTCCACACACTCTGCCACTTTATAAACTCTACTAGTCTGATACCTGGTTGGCAGTCATTGAACTGGGCCTATCTTTCCCCACCCCACATTCTCACGCCCACTGGTATTCCCTGAAACAGACAGCACACTTGATAATTTCCAGATCTTGCTAAGAGCAATAATCAAATGTGATGCTCAATAATGAGGGCACTGAATTCTTCTCGTGGCAAAGTAAAATGTTTTTCTTTTTCTTTTTAGTTAGTAGAACATTTTGTGCTTAAAACCTCTCAACTTGTCTATTAGATGAATACTTCATCTATAGGCACAGTTTTCAGTGTCTGTATTAGGTTGAATTATAAAGAAATGAATTCTATTAGTATTAGTATACAAATTACATAAAATTTTTTAAAAAGTTTATTTTCAACTAGAGTAATCCAGGAAAACTTCAGGAAATGGCATTTTGCTTAGTATTTGAAGGATGGGTAATATTTGAAAACACAACGATGACTAAAGGTTATTATAGATGGACACTATGAACAGAGGAAGAGAAGGAAAAGAATATGGAACGTGTAGAAGGGACAACAGATTATTCATTCTGGTTGATGTATGGGATGCAAGGATATCATATTAAGGGAAAAAGGAAAACAGGGATGAATTGAGTAGGTGCTGATATACTACCTAATAACCCCCAAATACTTTATTATATGTTTTGTAGACAAACATTCTCCTGCATAACATTAGCACTGATAATTACTAATTCTCAGATACCATTCAGGTTTTACAAGTTGTCCCTTCTCTCTTATAGCAGAAAGGTCCAGTTCAGATTTGTGCCTTTTATTTTGTTGTTATGTTCTTTTAGTTTCTTTAAGCCTGGGAAAATTCCTCAGTCTTTGACATTTATAACCTTAAGAACTTTGAAGACAAAGACCAGTTAACTTGTAGACTGTCACTAGTCTGGGTTTGATGGCTCATGCTTAGATCCAGGCTTTCCATTGCAGAAGTGGTGCTGCATTCTTTTCATTGGGCCCTGCAGATGGCATAGTTCTGACCTGTCCCATTACTGTTGATGTTCACTTTGATTGCTTAAGATGGTGGTCTGCCAGGCATGATTAGCAGACCTTTTTTTTTCTTTACAGTTAAGTGTTTTGAGGAGAGGTACTTTGAAACTTTATGTAAATAACTCATTCCTCCTCAGTATGAGTTCCTGGGCTTATTTCAGTGGGTTATAGCCCAGTAGTCTTACTTTTTTTTAATGCTTATATTGTCCCAGCTTTCACCAGTAAAAACCCTTTATACTGGCTTATGTTTTTCTGTGACTTGTCTACACAATTCTTTGAACACTTCCTTTCTTTCTGGCACAAGAATGTTTGAGTTTCATCTTGTTCCTGTCCTTGCCCTGGAATCAGCCATTTCTACAAGGAGTTCTTGAATCCTTTAGTGGAGAATGATACTTAACTTTTGGTAGGGGGGTGCCAGGGATTGAACCTGGGGGTGCTCAACCACTGAGTTACGTCCCCAGCCCTTTTTATATTTTATTTTGAGACAGAGTTTCACTGAGTTGCTAAGGACCTCACTGACTTGCTGAGGGTGGTCTCAAACTTGCAGTCCTCCTATCTCAGCCTCCCAAGCCGCTGGAATTGCAGGCGAGTGCTACTGTGCCTGGCAAGAATGATATTTAGAAACTAAGATCTGGGTGTGCTCATTGCTATTGGAGTGTTGCTGATTTCAGCTCCTTTAGATCGTCCTAAGGAGTACATGTAAATCTGTGAGTCTCATATATAATTATGCACTCTCATTTATGTCTTTCCTCTGTCTAGAAAATTGGGTTCACACTAGTACTTCCAATTCCAGTCAACGCTGAAATTCCATTCTAGTTTTCTTTCTTTTCCTTGTTTGTAATCCCCTTCTCTGACAGTGAGAAACCTGTCTCATTATCCTTGGTCATTCACCTGTATATAACCACTTTGCTGCCCCTTCCAGTCCACTAGGGGCTTCAACACCCCAGCTCAGCTTTTGTCTTACGGACCCTACCCTCTTTATTGCTGTCAGCTGCAACATGTCAGGATACTTTAGCATCCCCGGATAAGTCTTCCATAGCTCATGCAGGCTGTCCCTCCCCCATGTGGGTATCCTCTATGACCAGCTCTGACTTCAGCTTCACATACAGGGCTATCGTTATTGTCTGGGCTCTGACAGCCTGCATTGACCTTTCCTCTGCTCTATCCCAGGCCTTTAGATTTAAAAAGTAAAAAAAAAAAAAAAAAAAAAGAAATAGAATGGATGTTTTTCACTTACGAAATTGGAAGTGTCTGGAGTTAAAACTACATATCTCTTTTAAATTTAGTTCACCAATTCATTGAACATAAAATTATAGAACCCCCTACTGGGTGCTTACCTGCTGGAATTAGGACAAGAATTAGACCAAGTTCCTTCTCATGAAGCTACATTCTTGAACACTGGCTGTTTAGGCTTAGACAAGTTAGTAGCAAATTAATAACCTCTAAATCTGTTTCTTCATATGTCAAGTGCAAATGGTAATTTTGCTCCTGGGGTTGTTGTGAAAATTGAATAATGCATGAAAACATCTAGCCCTTTGTTAGATACTGTCATAATAATCACAGAAATAACATGTAGGTATCTCAGCTGAAATATTGTTTTTACATTTATTTTAATAATTTGAGAGGAAGACAAAAATTCCTGGCAGAGAAAATGACATCTACTCTTTGAATTATTTTTCCTTTCCTTTATTCTTGTTTTATCTAGGAATATGCACATTAGTTAAAGTGCATGTTTATCTTCTTTCCTGAGTCTCAGAATATAAAACAAAGTGCAAATAACTAAACAGAATAGCCTTTGCTTACACATTTGAATAGGGTGACATTCTAATAGATGGACTTTCATTGGTCCTCAGAGACATGGCATGTTGTTCAAATATTTAGAGCACAGCTAATGAGGTGGTAACTTTTATGCATGATTAGAAGAGAGAATATTTTGTTGCATGATGTTTAAGTTACAGAGTGACTTTTTCTGTTTTCTAGGGGAGAGTGATGACTTAATATTAAATTATATTTCATATTAAGTTTTATTAGCCACTGGTGTTTGAACCAAATAATGATTGCTTTGAAACTGGTATATTTAGTAATTTCTATTACTATATTAGTGGTGGTAATTTAAATGCATATAGCATGTGACATGTAAATTTCTAGAATAATATTTGTCCTGGAAACCATATCTTTTGTCATGTGAGCAATAACAAGTATTTCTAATGTTTGCTTTTGTTATAGTACTCTTTATTTTGTTTTTCTGACAAAGCATAGATTTATTGAGGAAGAAAAAAACACTCCATAAAGCAGGAGGGGGAGGGCAGGAGAGAATCTTGTGGTGCTTTTAATGAGGCAGTATTTAGGGGATGGCAGTTATATTTTATTTTGTAAAATATAATTTAATTTATGTTATAATATTTTATATGTGTTATAAACCATTGGATGTCAGGAGTAACTGTTTTATAAACATTCAGTGCAATAATACTGGAAACTCTAGGAATGCAGAATGAAATACCATTCCCCATACCATTAGTAGCGTGGTAAAAAATTTTCCCCACTCTGGGTGGTTAGGTAAAAGTCCACACTCAGTTATTAACGTATTAGAGAATTGTGACATCATCATCAGTTCAAGGAGTGATTGAGTCATTTAGTCTAATCTAGTTCTGCCAACCTGTAGAACATAGTTCCTCCGAAGGCAGAAGTGAGTTCATTAGAAAGAGGGCTTAAGAGTAGATGGTCTTAAAAGTGGTGGGGCAGACAAAGAAAGTGAGATGTTCAGAGGAGTGCAAAGTTACAAGGAGTATTAAGCCAAGCAGTAGGCTTGGAAGGGCCCTTTCATTGCCCAAAAGAGACTGGAAATAGAAAGTCAGATGGATCTACTTACATGATTTTCTAATGTGGAAGACATGAATGCTGCCAAAGGTTCTATTTCTATGTTGTAGATGAAGGATACAAGGTGAAGTGAATAAGTGCAAGACAGAACCAGTAAGAGAGAATCACTCAGCCAAGAAATGAACTGGGTGTGGGGTGAGGGACAAAAAAACAAAAACAAAAACAGAGGACAGTAGAGAAGGATAGAAACACAGAAAG